>NC_134582.1:41665273-42002773 GCF_037038515.1 Microtus pennsylvanicus
CATCATTAAAGACATCCAAGGTACCTGGAGTCAAAAAGTTAAAGATGAAACCCTGAACGAATGCTGCTTTCTGGCTTGCTACCCTTAGCTTGCTCAACTATCTTTCTTGTAGAGTTCAGGACTCCTACCCAGGAGTAATACCACCCACAATGGGTTGGTTCTTCCAACATCCATCAAGGAAAAGACCAGTAGACTTGCTTGTAGGCCTATCTGAAGAAGGAAATTCTTCAATTAAGACTCCTTTTTCCCAGATGACTCTCAAGTTTGTATAAAGAAAACCTAGCCTCACGTCCTTCAAAACTGTGAGAAAGCAGACTTACGTTGTTTTAAGCCCCTACTTAGTTGTGCATCATTACTGTCACCATGGAAACTAATGCAAGCTGTAATCCAAGATCTTTAGATGGATTTCCCTGTATTTAGACTGGACTCTAAATCTACGAACTGATATTTTTATTAGAGAAAAAAGATGGAGACTAAAGGCACGAACTCGGAGGGGAAGACTGTAGTAGAAGGGGCAGTGGGCTGCTTCCGCCGCCCCAGGCTCTTGGCTAGCTTACACCCAAAATAATTACATGGAAAACTATATTCATTTAAACACTTTCTGGCCCATTATATCTAGCCTCTTCTTGGCTAACTCTCACATCTTAATTAACCCATTTCTAATAATTCTGTGTATCACTACGTGACTGTGGTTTACCAGCATGAGTCTAACCTACATCCATCTTGGAGAGGAGAGCCATGGCGTTTGCCTAACTCTGCTTTCTTTTCCCCAGTATCCTGTTCCATCTCCCCCACCTATCTAAGCTGCTGTCCTATCAAAAGACCAAGGCAGTTTCTTTATTTGATCAGTGAAATATATGTGTGTGTGTGTGTGTGTGTGTGTGTGTGTGTGTGTGTGAGAGAGAGAGAGAGAGAGAGAGAGAGAGAGAGAGAGAGAGAGAGAGAGAGAGAGAGATATGAAGTTGGGTGAGAATGGAGATGGGGATAATCTGGGAGCAGTTGGGGGAGGGATATAAAAAATTCAAAAACCTGACCTGTGGGAAGCCCAAGGACCGCCCACCTCTATCCAGGTCTCATAAGCTGAGCATCCAAACTGCCTAGGCTCCCCCAAAGCCAGTACGTGCAGTAGGATCAAAAACCCTCTGCGATTGTTCTTGAGTTCTCAGTATTCCTCATTGTCCTCTATGTTCAGCCAGTCCGGATTTATCCCATGCTTTTTCAGACCCAGGCCAGCTGGCCTTGGTGAGTTCCCGATAGAACATCCCCATTGTCTCAGTGTGTGGGTGCACCCCTCGCGGTCCTGAGTTCCTTGCTCGTGCTCCGTCTCCTTCGAGCAGATTAGGGAGGGTGACTTGATCGGGGGAGGGGGAGGGAAATGGGAGGCGGTTGCGGGGAGGAGGCAGAAATCCTTAATAAATAAATAAATTAATTAAAAAAAAAAAACAAACAAGAAAAAAAAAAAAAAAAGAAAAGCCCACGGGGGGAAAAAAAAAAAAATTCAAAAACCATGAAAATGGATTCAGTCAAAATTTTAAAAACGTGGAAATCTAGTAGAGCTTGCAGGGCAGAGGGCATTCTGACTGAAGGAGAGGTGTTTATGAGGCTCAAAGGTGAGACACTCTGTGACCTACTTAGACTTCTTATTTCCTGCTTGCCAGAAAAGAAGCTAAGGGCAGAGATACAAACCAGGTTTATGAAGAACCATGGATGTAAGGCTGAAATCTATTCTCAGGAGGAAGGAAAATTCTAGAAGAAAGGAATGAAATGCAATAATTTGCTGAAAGATCTCTGCACAAATAATATCTATCTTTGACATGCATTTAGTGAAGTGAGCAAGAATATCCCTCCTTTCAAAACCAAGAGTTCATTATCACCTGCCAAAAGTTGCACTAGACAATTTAAGCAAGCACAAAAGATTCCATTTAGACTTAAATATAGGGACGAGATTTAGTTCACTTCCACTGAAACACAAAGGATTGAGACACTGAGTTTGTGGAAAACACTGAAGAATATTAGTGGGCAAGATGGTTCGCTTGGTGGCATCTGTGCTTGTTGGTTTGTCACTTAGGAAATCATGCTCTTGTGAACTCTGTGGTTGTGCACTCCAAAATTCATATACTCAGCTCCTCCTGCCCCGTGAGATGAATTAGAAAGAAAGGAATTTAGTAGTTAAAAGACTTTAGAAGTAATCAGGATTAAATAACATCAGGAGGCTGGATCCCTCATGATTGAAATTAGTGCCCTCTTAAGTCTCTAGAAAGTTTGTTTCACTCTTTCTATCCTGTAATGACACAACCAGAAGCAAGCACTCTGCAACTCAGAAGAGGACCCTCGCTAGAGTCCCTTTGACTGGCATAGTGATCTCAGAATTCCAACTTCCTGAACTACATAAAATATACTGTTTTAAAGCCACTTAATCATGTTTAGAAGCTCAAGCTGGCTAAGAGGTGTTCAATGCCCCACAGAGCCTGGACTCTGCAATGACACTTTAGAGCAGTAGACATCATTTTCTTGGAAGGCTAATCCCAGCAAGGCACTGGAAGAGGATTCTATCACAATAAGTAAGAAAACCATAATCTGTTAGATTATAGTTTACTGAAATAAAATGCCCCCCCCAAAGAGGTCAAAAGGTCAGGGGTCTCTTGCTTAACTGTCTAAAGTTTATTAAAACTTTGTGAAACTTCAGGGCATCCTGTTTATTTGGAGCCTATTTGTCACTTTCTTATTTGTTCTTTTATTGTTTTGGATTTGAGTCTTAGTAGGCAGCACTGTTGTGGATTGAATGAAATTCCTCACTCTGCTTCCTGAGTGAGTGCCTAGATTGCAGGCACATGTCACCACACACAGCTGATGGTTTTATTATCAAAAAAAAAAGTAAAAAAATGAAACTGAAAAGTTAAACTCAATTAAAATATACCAGTGGACTTGGGTCATCCAAGGCAGTTACAGTACCAGAAAAAGCTGTGATTTCAAGTATGCCCCAGTGCCCAAAGTGCTTGGCCACAATGATTTCTGAATGTTATGGATGTCAGCTAGATACAGTGAGACACAGTGTTAGTATCTGAACATTTAGAAATCATACAAACAAGATGTTTAGTAAGCAATGCTAGATTTTGCACTCTTTTTAATCATACAGATATTTGGCCAAATAGGTGGATATCTGGTTCATTGAGGTTTTCAACCTACATTCAAAGACTAAGGACTGTCTCACTTGTCGAAGAGCTCGTCTTATATTCCCACCCTGTGATATTCCCCATCCCGAGGCACCTGAAAGCGCAGTGCGAAGTGAGGCGGTGTACTGAGACAGCGTGTGTTTAGTTTAACGTTTTCGATCTGTCAGTTCGCTCTTCAGATCAACTGTGCCATGGGCAGAAGAATGTCTGCAGGTAAGATGAAAGTTGGTGGGTACAGAAACTCACATGCCCCTTTATAAAGCCCAGAGATGACAACAGTGGAGAGATGTAAGACCAACCAGAAGGCACGTTGAATCCCAACTCCACTCCCAACTTTTATATGTATTGTTTTGATATCCAAAGCAGAGCCATTGAACTCAGCGGCTGGCAGAATACCCATTTGCAGTAATGTATTCAAGTTGCATCACAATGAGCTTCAATGAAGTTTGTTTTTCCCCAAGGAGAGTTTGCAAGGCATCAGCAAGAAACAGAACAATCAAAATTCAGAAAGCAGTCCTCTCTCTGTCCTCAGTGTCGTTTATGTCCCTGCAGGCCACATTTTCCTTTACAATCTTCAAACTTAAGTCCTTTTCCCCCATGCCGTCAGCAGTTCTCATCCCAAGGGACAGGAGATTTACTTCACTGTGTCTCAGAATACACATCTCTTGGAGATGCAACTGTCTTCTCTGCCCCAAATACTTTTATTACAAACTTGTTTCAAGAGAAGTTTTATACCTAATTTGGAAGACTTGCCCTGTCAGTTTCATTTTTGCATAGGACTTTTACTAGGTTAATTTAATTCAACTATGAATTCTTTATCATATCAAAACTTGCTGTTATTCCTTTAACTCCAGAAAAAAAAATCATCATTTTTTTTCAAAGCATGCTGGCTATGCTCCAGTCTTTTGTCTCTTGCTCCTAGAATCTGATTCACCTTGAGTTACATAATATCTCATTTATGCATTCAGAACATGTTTATTGAGTATGTCTAATCTGCCAGCAATATGAAGATGTCTAATAAAGCATCGCTGACCTCAAGAAGATCTTAGACTAATGATGGAAGCTGTTGTACAAACATTTCAGCATACTACACAAGTTTAAATGCAGAAGTGGAGTTATGTCCACAGAGCTCAAGAGTGTTGCATTCGGGAAGAAAATTGGTACGTCATAAGTCAGATGCCGCTAAACATCACTAAAGGCAGGGAGGCGTTAAAAGATATTTATTAGGAGTTTTTAATAATAATTTAATAAATTAATTTTAATTGACAAAAATTTTACGTATTAAGCTCATTAAATTTGATGCTTTCAATTACGTATGCATTGTGGAATGGCTCAATTAAGCCAAGTAGCATATGTGCTTCACATATTAATCATATTTTGTAGAGCTATCACTTAAAATTTATGCTTGTACTTTTCAAGAATCCAATATACTTTTATTAACTGTGGTTAGCTTGTGTTATAGCTCTTACCAACCCCATTGTTTTCAACTTGCTAAAGTGTTTTTTAATAAGGTCGACCATGCTAAAGTTTTGTGGAACTGAACTATATCGAACATATGTATGCATATCTTTGGATTTTGATACCTTAGATTATAGCTAGTGTTCAACAATTGTTCTTCACCAAAGTAGTCCTTTAACACAGCAGTTCTCAACCTCTCAACCTGTAGATCACAACCCCTTTGAGGGTGGAATGACCCTGTCACACATATTAGTTACCCTTCATGTCCAATATTTATATTAGGATATAAAACAGTAGCAAAATTACAGTTATGAAGTAGCAGTGAAAATAATTTTATGGGTGGGGGATCACCACAACATGAGGAACTATATCAAAGGGTTGCAGCGTCAGGAAGGTTGAGAACCACTGCTTTAACATATTCAGAGAAAAAGGAGGTCTGAGCCAGCGACATTTCAGAGATCCAGATCTTTCCTCCGCAACTGAGTATGTGATGCGCATTACTCGATGACAAGCTGTTATAGCAGACCTCGGGCTTTTAATTTGGTAACTGTTTCTCACCTTGAGCACTGAAACTTCCCCTTTCTCCTGTAGCATCCTCAGAACAAGCGCTCCAAGGAGTAACTGTGGGAAGATGGTCTTTTATATTAGTACAATGTGAAGGACAATGGAAAACATCAAACAGTGTTGGCAACGAAACACAGAAACCTGCGAATGTCTTAATTCAGTGCCCGCTGTTCCAGCTGACAACTCATTTCTACCAATAGAAAGGTGAACACTGGCGAAAACACAAAAGTGCAGAAAAAGCCACTTGCTTTTTTATCCAGAAATGGCTACTGTTTATTTTGTTGTTGACATTTTGAGACTTTAAATAATAAAATGCATACTAATTTTCACAATTGCTTTACTAGTTATCATGGAAATATAGACTAAGTTAGAAAATGAAGAAGAATCTCATGTGAAATAAAACTCCTCAACTTTATTTATATATTTGCCTATTCGTTTAACTGATGCAAAAAACTGTAAATTGTGTTGTGGGGCCTTGTGTACTGTATGAATATGTATACATATTGTTTAATCTTTATATCAGGTTGACTCTCCTCTTCTATGCTTCAGTCATAGTACTTTTCTTGCAGGTTTTATTTTTATTGAGGTACAATTAATTGATAAAGGTGTTAAGTTTTCACAGTAAACATAATTTTGGAAGAGACCAAGTTGTAAGTGTTGTCAGAAAAATGCTTCCGTTAATACTGATGAGAACTGAGGAGTGGAGGATCCTAAAAGATTTTGTTTTTTCTATGGCGAGTGGTCTCTGAGTTAATAGAATCTAACAGGAAATGCAGTTCTTAGCTAAAGGATGGCCTAGCATCTACAGCACACAACTTAAATGTAAAATCTTGTGTCCTTGTCCCTGTTTCAATGGTCTCGAGGAGTCCCGCCAGCAACTGGTCCCTGCTTAGATGCTCTTCTTCTCTTCTGGTAATCTGTATGCATCTGCAGGCTGCTGTCATTTTGCCTGCTGACTTAATTGTATTGCTGTTCAGAAATTAGCATCACTGTACCATGAAAGATTCCTGGGCAGCCCTTCCATTTGATGTATCGCTAGATATTTCTTCCTGGCCATGATCTGCCTTCTTGGCTGCGCTGCTTTCTTCTTTGATTTGCTCAGTGGGTTGGCAGGAGTCATTTACAGGGGTACTTCTAGCTGTGGTTTAAGGCTTCTTCAACCCTCAGCATTCAGGCTTGGTGCTCCCCAGCGACTTCCTTCATTTCCAAATTTCCCTGTGTGCATAAACAAAGCCAGAGTTAACTGAGTTCAACAGTAATCCGTTGCTGTTCTGCAGGGAGTAAAATGAAGCATGTAACAGTTTAGGGATACAACAAAACAAACAAAAACCCTCTGTTTGGAAAGAAATGAAGCCAGAGGGACCTCAGCTCTGCTGAGTGATTCTAACAACCAAGGGCTCGGGCCATTTTCACCAGGATGTTTAACTTTTGTGGGAACAGAAGAGCCTGGAAGAGAAATGTGTCAAGTGAGAGGGCAGCAAGATAACACAACAGTTCCTGGGGCAGTTCTGAGAGAGGCACAGCAGAGTCAGGATGACAGTGGCCCAGCAGAGAGTAAGGGAATCATTCCAGAATGTTGCACATTCTGTTGTCCTAGGGAGATGGAAGGGGTGTACCTACTTTCCTCCATCCCTCCTCTTCTTCTTTTCCTTAGTAATGCTGGTGATCGGACTCGGGACTTCAGTGGGGAGGAGAGCTCTCGAGTACCGTGCTACAGCCCCATACTGGTTTCCTTATTTATTTATTTAATGGTTTTTCAAGACAGGGTTTCTCTGTTGCTTTGGAGCCTGTCCTGGAACTAGCTCTTGTAGACCAGGCTGGCCTTGAACTCACAGAGATCCGCCTGCCTCTGCCTCCCGAGTGCTAGGATTAAAGACATGTGCCACCACTACCCAGCCTGGTTTCCTTTCTTAAGAAGACTTTCAAGGGAGGGGTGGTGGTGGTGGTAATGAAATGGATATCTCAAAAGAGGAGGTCATTTTGGCGTTAGGGAGAAACCTGGTGTTAGGGATATAGTAATATACAAGAATGACCCCAGCTAAGACTCCTAGCAATAGTGGAGAGGGTACCTGAACTGTTCTCTTTAAATCGCTTTGGTGACTACCCTAATTGTCATCAGAGAGCCTTCATCCAGTAGCTGATTGTTGACAGAGGTTTCTGTCCCACTAAGTCCCACAGCCATTTAGTCCCAAATAAACACACAGAGGTTCACATTAAATATAAACTGATTGTCCCAGTAGCTCAGGCTTCTTATTAGCTCCTGTAACTTATATTAGCCCATAAATCTTGTCTATGTAAGCCGTGTGGCTTGGTACCTTTTTCGGCGAGGCAGTCATATCTTGCTTCCTCTGTGTCTGGATAATGATTGCAGATTGAATCTTCCCTCTTTCCAGAATTCTCGTTGCCCCACCCCTACTTCCTGCCTGGTTGCCCTGCCTATTCTTCCTGCCTGGCTACTGGTCAATCAGAGTTTTATTCAACATAATACAAGTGACGGGATAAAAGACCATTGTCCCACAGTAACTGATAGAAGCAGATGCAGAGATCCAAAGTTAAGCATTGGGCCAAGCTTGGGAAGCCCAAATGAAGAAAGGGAGGAGGGATTTATGATCCAGGGAGGTTAAGACCATGATAAGGTGAGAGGGAACCCATAGAGGAAGCTGACCTGAGCTAATGGGAGTTCAAAGACTCTGGACCTGCAGCTAGGGAACCTACATGGGACCAGCCTAGGCCCTCATGTTGGTGACAGTCCTCTGACTTAGTCTGTTTGTGGGGCCCCAAGCAATGGGATCCGGACCTATCTCTGGCACATGAGCTGGCTTCTGGGAACCTATTCCCCCTGCTGGGATGTTTTGTCTAGCATTGATGCAGCGGGAGCAGCTTGATCCCGCCTCAACTTCGTAGATCATGCTTTGTTGACTCCCATGGGAGGTCTGTTCCTTTCTGAAGAGGAAAGAAGTAGATTTGTGAGGATGGAGGAGTTAGACAAGAAGTAGAAAGAGGGAACCAGGGAAAAGGAGGGAGGGGAAACTCTGGTTGCTATGTAAAATAAATGAAAAAATTAATTTAAAGAAGAGACTATCTGAGTCTCTTTTGTTGGGAAGCTGGCAGGTACTGAGGCTTTCATGGATCCAGGAAGTCTGATGCATGTTTTCTTACAGTTTGTTTTAGTTTTACAGCAACTATGCGAGGCTAGCACTTTTACAGTTTACCCATAAGGGGGAAAGGACTCGAAAGGTAATAAGTGGCTCTTCGCAATTTGGGTATCTGCTAGACACAAACGCAAATGGAAACTTCACAGTGAGAACCGTACATTCTTTTCAATAGAGTGGGGTAATTAAGGGACATGGATTTCTGGGGATTCTCACGAAATAGTTTAAATCCTAAGAAGACATGCAGAAGTATCTGGGAGTTTTTGTTTTTTGTTTGTTTTCTTGGGTTCTGTTCAAGAATCCTTTCATTTAAGGGCTTGCAGAGATATCTCAGAAATTAAAAGTCCCTCTGCTCTTCCAGCGTAGTTCCCAGCATTCACAAGGCAGCTAACAACCACCTGTAATTCCAGTTCCAAAGGATTTGATGCCCTCAACTGCCTTTCACAGGCACCAGGCATGAATGTGGTACACACACACACACACACACACACACACACACACACACACACAGGAAAAGCACTCAGGCACATAAAATAAACTCTTTGAGGGAAAAAAGAGAATCCATTCATACAAACAACATAGGATGCAGTGCACTAGAGGCCAGAAAGACAGAGAATAGGCAAAGGGTAGATTTTGGATATGTGTGTTCATTTTTCTTGCCTTTAGGAATGATACGGGACGGGTGCTGTGAGCAGTGTCCTGCTGGCCTGCACCATCCCTGACAGATTCATGCTGTACTTCGCTGGAACGGATGCTCTGAGGGCCTTTGTTACTAACCACAGCACTTCCCTTTCTTCCAGTGTGCTGATGCTAAAAACAAAACCCGAACTCTTGAAAGTCACTGTTGTGGCTACACAATAGCTTCCCAAATACACACAGGCTGCCAGCGTTGTTTACTTTCAGCAGCACCGCAGGCATGCACTCCTTTAGCTCTCTTCTATTGAGGAGAGTTCGAGAAGATACTGTCGATGTGGGCTTCTTTCTTTGAAATGTGTATATCGTCTGTTTTTCTCTTTTTACTTTAAAGAGCATGGGGTATATTTTTTGCTTATTTTGTCACATCCTGAATGGGAAGTGCACTTTCCTGTATGTTATGATTCATGCCCAATCTAGCCCTGTCCTGGAGTTGTTAGGCAAGAACCTGCTACCGTAACTGAGAAATAGCAGATAAGACACACCCTTTGTTACCCTCCCAGGGGTGTATTTGTCTTCCGTTTGTCCTGAAGGCGTGCAGGTGACTTGGGGGAAAACTTGCTTCAGCAACTGCAAACTTTGCTGCACAGGAAGTCCAGAGAGTCCCCTCCCTCCTGAGTCTAAGTTATTCATGAGCTTGGGGATGAAAGGCATGTGATGGGCTTCAGAAATATAAAATGCCTGATGTTGTCTCCGTGTCAAGGGGAAACACTTTTATCTTCATGAAAGAGAGAACAGAAGGAATGCTTTTTCTAAAAAAAAAATTTAAAACAACTTTTGTGTTTTCCATGACACACATAGTACAAAATTAGGCTTTTTTTTTTCATTCCTCCATCCCCTAACCTTCACCTTCATCTGCAAACATCTGCAAAACCTGGTATTTCGGAGTTGGACTTTAAAAAAAAAAAGAATTGAATGAGAGACAGAAGTGTTGCCAAAGAATCCCCACTGTAGTCTGGTTTGGTGGTACTCTCTTTCAGTCTCAACCCTCAGGAGTCTGAGGTGGAGGGTCAGGGGGCTAACCCAAGCCTGAACTACTCAGTAAGTTTCAAGTCAGTTCTGGGTGACAGAACAAGATTCCGTCTTAATATATGTTATACGCTTTTGTACCCACACTCAAGCACACACACATGCACAAGTAACCACACACACACACACACACACACAGAGAGAGAGAGAGAGAGAGAGAGAGAGAGAGAGAGAGAGAGAGAAAGAGAGAGAGAGAAAGAGAGAGAGAGAGAGAAAGAGAGAGATAGAGAGATAGAGAGAGATCTTGTCTGAAAAACTGAGATAAAATGAATGAATATCTGGAAAGTGAAAACTTAAAAATTTGACACTTACTGATGTTAAAACAAAGCAATGTTTTTGTTATATACTATTTATTCTACTACTTGGTAGAATACTAGGAAGTTAGAAATCCTTTTTGTTTTTCCATTGTATAGATAAAAAAGCTGAACCTGTAGAAATAGAGCAAAATGTGTCAGATCAGCTCGGGGCAAGCAAATGTCGTGGGATGTGACAGTTCAGTAGCTGCCCTGCTGATGTTCCACAGCCACACTTGTTGTAGGGAATCCGAATATATTCTGAAAGCCATTTGTTTCCGGAACCAGTACTCCAATCTCTTCTTCCTCAAAATGTGGTTCAGGAACTGGCAGGATACACACCGCATGGGAGCCTATTCTAGAAGCAGAATATCAGACTTAGTCTTCAGTGATGTCTTGAAATTTTTTCCAAATAATTGTGTGTGTGCATGTGTGGAGAGAGAGAGAGAGAGAGAGAGAGAGAGAGAGAGAGAGAGAGAGAGAGAGAGAGAGAGAGTGAGAGAGAGAGAGAGAGAGAGCATATGTGTGCATGTGTGCGTGCATGTGTAAGAGATGCTTGGTAGTTCTTTCTGACTTTAGTAGTTTAAGTATTCTCCTCATCTCATCATTCCTTGTGTCAGATCCCTGGCCACAGGCTAAGGAACAGACAGTAATTATCTCTGTGGAAGCCACACACACCACTGAAGCCCAGACCTATGGATTCAGACTATTCATTTCATAGATCCCCCTAACGCTGTATGTGTTTGACAAGCACTGGTCTAAGGTAGTCTTGTGTGAGCTCATTTTGATGACTGCAGTAAGGTCTTTGGCTCCGGTCTGGTGTTTGCTGGCCACTGATCTACTACCGTAGTGAAGGAAGCATGCAGGGTGGGATGCTTCTCGATCACACCAGGACGGAGTGGTACAGGCAGTCTGGGTTTCCATCTCTGGAAGTCTCTGAGTAGCCTCAGTGTCAAGAAAATAGCTTTTGGAGATGTGTCTGGCTGTGACCCAGCAGGGGCTTAGCCATGTGCTCTAAGAGACTCAGGAGAGCCCGAAAAGCAGCGTTTCGCACCATTATGCAAGGTTTTTCCTGACTGGGATGTGAATGTGCTTCACAGATCATTTGGGGATCAGAAAGTTAGGATGCTTTGCTTCTACTTGCTATCACATAAGCTGTTTCTTTCATGCCAGGGTGCATTTATCCCACGTATACAGTGGAGAGAAAATGTGGTAACAGGAAGGCTTATAATGTACATTACCACACATGCCTTTTATCTGGAATCCAGCAGAAAGCAGCATTTCATTCTTGCTTGGCATGTAGAAACAAGCATTTACTTAAGGAAGTGCTTTGTAGAATATAAATGGGGATAGATGCATTTGTGCCTTCTTTAGCATTCCCTCCATCTACCATCTGAAATACAAGTGCTAGTCAATGAAAAAGAAAATGCTAGCGAAAAGGAAAGAATATTTTCCTAAGCCAAAAAAAAAAAAAAAATAAAAACCTTTTGTTAGAACCATAGAAGCAAAAGCTTGCAGGATAGAGATACCGAATAGTGGCTCACTATCATGGAACTTGGCCTCAACTGTGCTTCTGGAACTTCCTATAGCTCATTCTACTCACCGCTAGAGTGAATCTCTACCAACTATCTCCTATAGCTTGTCATCTTCTCATGCATTCTGATGACTTCTAAAACACTCTTTCAGCTGATGAATTGCAATAATTTTCCAACACAAATCTCATCTGCCCACTAAATGTCTTCATATGAATCCCTGCAGTTTGACTCACCTTCCAAGATGACTCTTCTGCATCAAGGGCAGCAAGTCTGTCCATTTGCCACAGCGTTTACCTTGCCCATTGCAATACTACGTTTTTCAGTTTGCGTATCACACACGTCATGATGTGGGAGGTTCTTCTGTGTATGTGTTGCTTTTGTTGGATAAGGAATAAAGCTGTTTCAGCCAACGGCTAGGCAGAGTAAAGTCAGGTAAGAAATACAAGCAGAGAGATATAGAGAGAGTCAGTGGAATCAAAGAGACACCATGTAGCTTTCAAAGGAAAAGGATGCCTACTGGTAGGCCACAACCTTGGAGTGATACATAGATTGATAGAAATGAGTTAATTTGAGATGTAAGAGCTAGCTAGAAATAAGCCTGAGACATCGGCCAAACAGTATTATAATTAACATAGTCTCTGTGTGATCATTGAGTTCTGGGCTGCCAGGAAACGAATGAGCAGTCTCCAATTACAACATCACAGATCCTGAGCCCATGTTAGCAAGGATTGTGATGATCTTATCCCTCCTGCCAGAAACATGTTTTTGCAGGGAGCAGAATGATCTCAAAGAGCTCAGGTTGGCACTAGTGAATCTTCTCAAAACCATCAGAAGGAAGAGACTATGCAAAGGTTATTTCTACTACTTTCTTAGGAAATATATCTCGTTGCCTGGGCCATGACTAGGAATCCAACAAAACATAGTGAAGAAGAGAGCCAATTTAAGTAGGTGACATCAAGCTGTTATTTATAATAAATCTAACACTGTCTCTCCAGAGAGGAAAGGGGCAATATTTGTGTACTTATTTCTTTATGTTTGTCGACTTGCTTTGTGGGGACTAATACCTCTTAATTTCCATGTTTCAGGTGAGATTTCTGTGGCCTCCCAACAGAAGAGGTAACATAGAAGCCCTGGAGAGCATGCAAGAGCCGTACAGAATGAAGGCATATACCTCATGGGGATGTTCAACTAAGACCTAGGGCTTGTTTTGACTCCTTCTCAAACAGTTTTTCACCTTCCATTAACAAGTGAAACTTTACCAAGACATCTCTAAATACCTGTCATTTTATCTCGATCTCTCTCCTTTTTCAAAATGCAGAGGCCTCCCTTTTCTTGCTTTTATTAATAGCATAATCTCTTTCTGTCCTCTAGCCTTGCCTGATTCATTTTTCTGATACTAAATCTACAGTCATTTATTCATTTATCATTTACTTATTTGTTTTTAAGATATAACATCACCTAATTTCTCAGGCTTATAAGACTTTTCTTTTCGATTTTCTGAGATTTGATCTTACTATGTAGCTCTGGCTATCCTGGAACTCACTACATAGACTAGGGTGGCCTTGAACTCACAGAGATCTACTTGCCCGGAATAAGGGCAAACATCACCATGGCCAGGCATCCTCCAAGACTTTCTAATACTGTTGTGTGCTGTCCCGCTGTACTGGAATGCATTGACTTTGACTAAACTGTCTAACACAAAATTACTGCTATGCCCTGCTTCTTCATGCCCCCAAAGCTGGAATGTTACTCATGTGACATGGAACACTGGTATTTTTCTCAAAACTCAGAGTTAATGTCAAACTCTTCTGAAACCCTGTCTTGATGTCTCTCCTCTGAAGCAGGGTTCCTTGAACTTTGGCACATTGGAATGCCTTGGGGTTGATGATGGCTAGTGTTTACTGTCAAATTGACAGAATCCAGAACCACCTAGGTGATATATTGGGCTGCTAGTCATGCTTGTAGGGGTTTATCTCGATTGCATTAATGGAGATGGGAGAACCCTCTCATTGCTTGTGGCACCATTCCTTAGGTGGGATCCAGGACTGTGTCAGTGGAGAAGTGGTGCTGAGCAGCGGCGTGCATTCATTGCTCCTGCTTCCTGAATATGGATCCCAATAGGCCAGACATTTCAAGCAGCTTCTCCTTTTACTTCCCTTCTTGATGGCCTTGAACTGTGAGCCAGAACAACACATTCTCCCCTAAGTTGCTTTTGTCAGCATATTTGATCACAACAGAAATAGAAACTGAAGAGGAGCTCTTGTGAAATATACCACTGTTATAACAAGATGGCTGACCGGCATCTCTGAGATGGATCTGAGAACTGTGTTTTTAGGAAGTTCCCATCTTTTGCTAGTGCTGCTGACTCAGAAAATGCCCTCAGATGCACATCTGATGTTTCTTTATCTTAGCATTTGATACAAATCATGTAGAGGCATCTTACTGATCTCTTGCCCTCAGTGTGGCTGCAACAGTGAACAGAGACACTGCTTGGTTAATTTCTGAAACATTGCACTTGATACTATGGCTGGCATGATGTAGCGCTATGGGAATAGAAGGAAGAGAAAAGAGAAACAATGATAAACAGGCTTTTTTTTCTTCTTCAAGGACTGGCATACAGAAGATGTAGAGATTTTCAGAGAACATTTCCGGATGCTGTTAGTTAGCAGCGTTAAGTCATCTACAAAGTCCACGCGCTCTGCTGTCTATGGTTAAACCCGGGCAATGCCGTACTATGTGTGGAGTCTTAGAATGCTGAGTTTCACCATGTGATGTTAGGTTTGTCCCTTAATAACCCGCTAAACTTGTTTTTATGCTCACAGAACGAGTATAATAAAATGGTGCTAATAGAGCCATTGTGTGTTTAAGTGAGGCAGTACATGCGAAACGGTTTTCATGGTACTTAGTATATTATGGAACACTAATAAATGTTAACTACCATTTTATTATATGCTCCCTTAAATTGCTTACTTAAAAAATGATAAGAAGACTTCGGTAATGTGGTATATATGAATTCTAAAGAAACATCGAATTTCTTAAATTTAGGCATTTTTGGCCTCATGCAACAGTATTTATTTTAAACATTTAATATATTCTTAAACAGAGGATGGTTGTTGAGGTGAAGGAATGTAATAAGAAAATTACTTATTTTGGACTTTTAATGAGGGTTATCAATTTTTATTTAAATTCCTATTAATACACTACAGAGGAAAAATTTTTCAGAAGTAGTAATGTACTTAAAGAATATGTCTCTGACAATAACTTGGAGTCAGAGAGAGAGAGAGAGCTTCTCTAAAGATTCATAGTCCTTAAATAAACATTTCTCTGAGATATTGCCAATCTTCACTATACTGGTTTTAGTTATGGTTAGAATATAGATAGCAATTATAATATCCAGAAGTAGGATCCCAGTGAGTCATTTGCAAACCATGGAAGGGGCTCAGATACCAGGCGGAAGTGATGAAACTTGGAAAGCAAGGATTTTGAGACTAGGTAACTGTACTGGGTAGTCATAGGTAGGTCTCACGGGATCGTGCTCTTTCACAGACGAAGAATGTGGGGGAAGGAGGCTCTAGTTATTAGAACTGTACTTCTCCTGTCCTTTCACTTGGCATCCATTTGGTCATTTGTTGTTTAAAGTATGTTGTCTATTTCAGGCTTTGATAATCATTGCCATCATATGATTTGATTTAACTTCTATATCTGTTTATGAAATACATTCTGAAATTGACCCTATTAGCAGATGGAAGCTTCTAGCACTCAAGACAATTCTTGAATCACATAGTTACCAGTGCACTTAGTGTTTCTAACCCCAGATTCTGATAACAGGAAGGATAATGTATCCCACTAAAATGACATCCTCAGTATTGACACTCTCCTGTGTTGCTGTCACAGAGCTAAGGTGTCATGGTTGTCAGAGAAGACCACCCCAAATGGCAATGGGAATGGGAATATATAATTTATGTTGGTCTGGCTTAAGGCCTTTATCCTCTGGCACACCGTCATCACTGGGCCCTCACCAAAACTCCTCTCATACATCCTGCTATTGTTTTGAGTCATGAGAATCCTGTGGCCATTGTTCTGCAGGACCAGTCTCTTCACATACTCCAACAGGTGGGGTAGATATTAAGGTGGGCCAACCCAAGGCTCAGGATATGGGTCTGGGCGGAGCTGAGCTTTCTACATTGTGGAAGATTCATTGGGATATGTACCCTACCTCCTCAGAAATCAACATTCACTATTTAAGGAATATTTTTCAACAGTGAAATGGAAACCTTATCATCCTTCTGTTTAAGTATATTCTGTAACCATGGCATTCAAAGGTAGAAGTTTTATAAAAGAGTTTGAAAGTGACTCGAAAGGGTCATCTCTATTTCCATTCTTTTCATGTCTCTGTCTCCCACGGAATCAGTTTGATCCTGAGACTGATTCATTTCAATCACAAGATGGATCAGAGAGAGAGATGGAGGGAGGGAGAGAGGGAGAGAGACAGAACCATGCGATGAAATTATTATTTTAGGTCGATTGATGGACCTTATTTAGATGGTAACAGAATTTGGAATTTAGATTGTATTAGCCTCTTATTTCAATGCCATGTGTAAGTGAGAGTCACCTGCAGCGCCGGAGACAGGTAAATCCTCCCCAAATTGTACAACTAAAGAGGAGTGCAATATATGCCTGAAGTCAACCCTGTTTCCAAGCAAGGGCAGTGTCTAATAAATCCCAATGTACAGGTCTGTCTCTTTTCTTAGGCTAACTCTGGAGCTGTGCAAGTTTAAGTAAGATTGTTTCCATAGGAGGACTAAGGAACAAAGGGGATCAATGTGGCTATTCCCCTGAATTAATATGTATTTTTCACAAACTTGCAGCTCAGTGTTTCTTGTAACTTGTTACTTTTGTCAAACAATTAGTAAGAGATGAATTTTTAACAAAATTACCCATGGTTATACTGACTAACATCAGTTGTTATCTTGCATTTTTCACTGTTTCCTTATTTTAATTCTGATTGCCTGTTTCAGTTCTAATTCTTCAACACTGATAGAAAATGACAGGGGGAAGTGTCGGGAGTATGGAGGACACATGATCACTAAGCTGCCTTCTCTGCATCTTTGCTCCATGGATACAGTCTCTGTGATAAAGAGCTGGTGTGCTCACACATTGTCTAAATAGAATACATTTTCAGAGTAAACTGAGAGTAGGTGGGAATGGGAACTAGAGATATCAGGTATTGGAGGGAAGTGGTGAAGGGGGGAATGAGCAGAGAGACAGCTGGAATTGGGAAGCATGGGAGGGTGCTGGTGTGGAAATCTAGTGCAGTAGAAACTTTCTGGAATCTATCAGGTGACCCTAGTGAGGACTTCTACCAATGGAGGATAAGGAGTCTGAACTGGATATCTTTTATAGCCAGGCAAGGCTTTTAATAGTGGGAATGGGTTACATTCGGTTGAGTTGTTGGGTGAGGGGTTCTCCTGGATCTCCCAGAACAACCCAAACTGATACTAGGACAGAAGATTTCTCTCTGAAAACTGACAGCAGGGACCCATTGCTGAGGACAACATCCACATAGCTTATTGAATGTAGCAAGATTGAGCAGGTGCCATCATGGAACCTTCACCTCTATGTTCTAGTCTCTTTGGTGTGAAAAAGTACCCTGTTGGCTATAGAAAGAGAAACCTGGACACCAGTCCAGCCACATAGCCCTCACCCTACAATCTGTTCTGCCTGAAAAATGTGCTGAGGCCATGGTGGCACAGAACTTGTGCCAACCAATAATTTGTCTTAACTTGAGGCCCATGGCATGAGAGGGAATCCATGCCCTATACAGCCTGGATGTCCAGGAACAGAGATTGGAAAGCTCAGAGACCAAGAGTAGAACCTAAAAAGACTGTCAGAACAACAAAACAAAATCATTAATGCAATGATTTCTGATGGTATTCTGCTATGCTCATAAATTGGTACCTAATGCAGTAATCATCAGAGAGGCTTTTTTGGGCAACAGATAGAAGCCAGTACAGAAAACCACAGTCAGACAGTGTTGTAGGAGCACACTTGTTTGTTTCCGGCTGCTAAGACTCAAAATAACCACACAGAAACTTTATCAATTAAATGACTGCTTGGCCTATTAGCTTTAGTTTCTTATTGACTATATCTTACATCTTAATTTAACCCATTTCTATTAATCTGTATATCGCCTAGTGGTTGTGGCTTACCAGCAATATTCTGGCTTGTCTGTCCCTGTTGGTGGCTACATGGCATTTTCTGACTCTGCTTTCTTTCTTCCAGCATTCAGTTTAGTTTTCCCCCCTAGCTCTGTTCAGCTAAGGCACTGGCCCAAAACAGATTTATTCATTAACCAATAAAAGCAACACATAGACAGAAGAACTTCCCACACCAAGACAGTATGCAGAGTGAGTCTAAATTGGAGGCCTCCATTGGGTCCCTCCCCTCATATATGGGGAACCCCATGGACAATGTAGGGGAAAGATTGCAGGAGTCAGAGGGGTTGAGGATAGCACGAGAATATGGCCCACCGAATCAACTAAGCAGGGCTCACATGGGTTCACAGGGATTGGAGTGAGCACAGTTCTGCAAGGATATGCACCAGGTCATCTGTGTATAAGTTATGACTGTTAGCTTGATGTTTTTGTGGGACTCCTAACAGTGGGAGCAGATATATTTCTGACTCTCTTGCCTGCCCTTTGTACTCTCTTCCTACTGCTGAATTCCCTTTACAGCATTGATATTAGGGTCTTGTCTTATTTTATTTTGTTTTATTACATTAAGTTGTCTTCTCTTGCAGGTCTGCTCTTTTCTAAAGAGGTAACAGAATGGGAGGAGTGGAGGGAGGGAAAAGTGCAATTAGGATGCATAATACAAAAAAGGGAATATTCTGTCCTTTCTCCCACCGTTATTGTCAGCTCTAATATATGTGTTGTATTCTCTTGACCCATCAAGTATGAGAAATACTTAGAGTTGTTTTTTGTTGTTGTTGTTTTATTTTAAATGAACACTCAATGAGAACTCCATATTGGGAGCATTGTCAGTTGGCTTGCCCATATCTTTAAATAACACACCCATCTAGTCTTTTTTCCTTTATTCCTGAAATATAACAAAGTGCTTTCCCAAAGTGGTTATACGTCTTGGTCTTTGTTGCAGGAATAAATGTTTCTCTCCATTTTGTGATTAGTATATCTGTTTTCAGAGAATTTGCATTGTATTATACAAAGCCCCTTTCCCACCATCTATGCTGAGCAAAATTACATTTTCTTTGTAGGTCTCAGATAAAGTGTTTATCAACCTTTTTAATGCCACAACCCTTTAATAGAGCTCCTCATGTTGTGGTGATCCCCAACCATAAAACTATATTTGCTGCTACTTCGTAAATGTAATTTTGATACTGTTATGAATTATAATGTAAATGTCTGCGCTTTCAGGTAGTCTTAGGTGACCACCATGAAAGGGTCATTAGACCCTCAAAGGGTTATGACCCACAGGTTGAGAACCACTGGAAAGAGCATGTTTGGCTACAAGAATGTGGAGAAATGTTTTTAAGTTCTAACGTCTTATGATATTATGAACATACACAATGGACTACATGGAAAGAAGCATTGCAGGTGAATTTTAAACCATAAATGAAGGAGATACAATAGTATTTTCACCTTTTCCTCTCAGTCATTTTTGACTACATGAATGAATGAATCAGAATTTCCAATTCTCCTTAAAAAATTCAAGAATAATAGGGAGACAGACAGGCCAACAAGTACAAGAATGTGTTACAAAATATGTAACAAGAAGGATCTGTACAAGGTTCAAATCCAATGAGGAAGAAATCTGCTTGAACAGGAAAATAACAATTATTAATACAATACACAGACAAAATAGAGCTGAGTAGAGATGTATATAAAATGGAGTTCACTATCATTAAATTACAGGACAAAACCCGCAAGAGGGCAGAGGGTCTTAAAAGTTGTTTTCCAAAGAGATAGGATTTGTATGGGGTTTTTATAAATAGAAAGGCCCCAGACAGTCAATAAGTGGGTCAAGTGTTAGTGCATTCAGGGGGAATAGAAAAGGTTTATTTTAGGGCCAGTGCGCTCCAAACTTAATGCAGTTTTAAAGCCAAATTGTAACAAGATTTGGGAAAGAGGCATGGTTCTTTAGGAGTCTCCTATCTTAGAGGCTCTGAGTGCATTCACATTCGCCTCCAATATTCCATCACACACCCAGAATTCCCAGGTATGTACACCTGCCCTTGAGCCTTTTTCTTTCTCATTTTTTTCTTGGTAAATGACTACTTTTTTAAGGAATAATTTCACTTTGGAATTTCTCTGTGACCATTATATTACTAGACTTCAGATAGTCCCAGAAAAGTAATAATTTCTTTTGAGAACCTGCATTTCTCCTGCAATTGGGGTTTTACCCATTGTTTAGTCCACTCTTTTCCATGTTGACATGGTGGAGCAGTACAATAATTTAAATTGACAATGCATTTGTGCAGACAGTTTATATGGAAAAATCACAAATCAAGACTAGGTCCTTGTATGTCCAATTTGCTGAGCAAAGGGGGTGTTTGATTCAGTATTGATTTATAATCCTGATCATAATGATTATCATGGAGATTAAGAGAAGCAAAACAAACAAACAACACAAAACCCCAAAGCATTCATTTTTGGGAAAAGGTGGAAAGTAAATATTAGTAATAATTACTAAAAGCAACACAGCATAGTTGGTATGATACTGCTATTTTGGAACTGTTTTTCTACACAAAAACAAACATTTTCTTCACAATATAATTATGACAGTAACACAATATAATTTATAGTATTAATCTCTTTTAACTCTTTCTAATATTTATCTTTAAGTGATGAGCAATAATTTGTATGTGTTTGTGGACTACAATGCATTGTTTCCAAATATATATATATTAGAATAACCAAAGTATGCTAGATACTTATGAAGAGAGAACTTTATTAAAGTCTTTTTATGAGCATAAGAATAAAGACACTTGTTAATTTAGATTATGATTGACTTTAGAAAAGGAAATTGGACCAGAAATGTTCAATAAAGTACACAATTCCTTCAAGAAGCCTGGTTCTGAAGTCTTTTCTTGACCACTTTCTATCTGTTTTGTCCTGGAAGACCTTATTTGGGGCAAAATCAGATGAAATGGAGGTGTCCAGTTTGCACTCATATTCAAAGGGCAAACTCATTTTTCCAAAGTAACATCTAACCAAACAAATTTAAAATAAAAGCAATTGCCTATACACCAAAGAGGAAAAGTGACAAGTTAGAAATATTTACCAACAGTAGTTTATATTTTTATTTTGTGTAGATAATATCTGTGTCTCCACGTGTGCATGCTATGTGTGTGCAGGCATCCTCAAAAGCCAAAAGATTGTCAGATTTCCTGGAGGTGGAGTTACAAGCCTCATATTGCATGGGTGTTGTGAACCATCCTTGGGTCCTGTGAAAGAACAGCAAGTGCTCGCAACCCTTGAACCACATCTCCTGCCCTGGCAACTTATTTTAAACATTGTTGGGGATGGAAAAGTTGGGTAAACAGTTAAGAGCATGCATTGCTGCTCTTGCAGGGACTCACATTTGATTCCCACCACTCATGGCAGGTGGCTCATAACCTTTTGGATCCAGGAGATGCAGCGCCATCTTCTGAACTCACAGGAAACTGCACTCTAGAGCACATTCCCACACAGACTAATGTGCACATAATAAACAAAGTGTAAATCCTTAAAAATTGTTTAAAATGAGCCAACTGAGCACCTAAATATTCAGAAATACACAGAAAGAAATTATAAAACTGCTTGAGATTTCCTTATGTACTTTAGTATGCTTTGCTAGAAAGTCCTCTGGGGGTTTTATTTTTTGATTTCTATATTAATAAACAAAGACAGAAATCATTGATTCATTATACTATGAATATAATGATGGGAAGTCAAAAAGTAAGGGAAAGAAGAAACACTTTGTTCTAGGGACTCTCTCTCTCTCTCTCTCTTTCTGTGTGTGCATGTGTTCCCTATTGTTGTAAAATTTGACTTTGTAGGTTGATAATTGATTTTTCACAAAGCAAATAGGAAAATTATTGAACTGATAGCTTTTCCTTTTAAGATGCCATTTCCTTCTAAACGCATTATATTTATGTAAAAAATGTATATATAAATGCCAATTAACATTGCTTCTGAGTTTTAGCTCTTATAAAGAAGCAAAAAACTATTCTTGCTAACACATGGCCAGATTATTTCCTCAGGGAATATTTCTAGAACTGGATTAGTGGAGTGAACTTTGAAAGACTTTTGGTAGTCGTTGTTAACATGTTAGGATGAGAGCATTAGATATTCCCTGGATGCTGTAACTCAATCTTCCTTCTGTTCATTCTCTGCACAAGGAATGAAGGCCACTGTCTTCTCTGTTTGGATTAGGCGTGAAAGTTGTAAATGTTCTCATAGTTTTGCTGCTCATTGATGAAATTGATTCCCTGCCTCAAGGAGTTGGTGGAAAAGATTGCAGAATCAAGGTAACTTTCCTCTTTCTCTGACTCTGTTTTAAAACCTAAATATCAGAAGGAGGCTTGTGTCACTATTAAAATAAAAAAACCCACAAATATCTTTGCCTATGTTAGTTTTGAAAGAATAGTTTTTCTGTTAATATATGGAGACCTTCTATTGAGAATGCCTGACATGATTCATGAGTCGTGTGTTTGATCTGGCCTTTTAGGGTGCTCCAACTTAAAAACTCAGCCTCTATGGCCTTCCCGAGGGAAGCTCTGAAACAAATTGGTTGGGACTGACAGATACTTGACTAGGTAGAACATCTGTGGTGGGTAACTTTTCTTCTTGACAGGGTCTTGAAGCAACTAACAGACATACCTCTGAATGAGTCTGGAGTCGGTGAGGTCTTTTTTAGAAAGGGTTTACAGGGGCAAGAAGACACCCACAAAAAAATTAAGCAGTATTGTCCAATGGGTGGGCTAGATAGGAAGGTAGAGGGCAGAGCAATGCTGTTTTCCTGCTGGTGTGAATTTGTGGATTTATTGAAACCAATTAAAATAGTGGTTGGTGTTTGATTTAATAGAGTTTTAGGATGTACATGTTTTTCTCACTTAACCAGCACCAAAATGCTGTCTGTTTAAACAAAACTTTCCCAGAGTGTGTTTTGCCTACAGGTAATGCCTCCTTCTCATTTGTCACATGTTATCTACAGGTGCTTTGGGTGGCCCTTCACTCACATACTCACTCATTATCTAAGACATCTTAACAAAGATCCCATTTGTAATTGACTGAGAGAATACAGTATCAATTATGGCTGACTTAATCTACTGGAGAATACAAAGACATCACCTAACTAGAACTTTCAATGAGGGTGTGAATAAAGGGCTCTTACTGAGCTGTGGAACGGGGCTCTGTTAAGGAGTCATGGCTCTTGAAACCTAACAACACAACACATGAGTAATTAGACCTGTGAAGCATGGGAGAAAAAACTTCCCTCAGAGTTATGCAAAGGCAATTTCAACAACATTACCTGGAAAAAATCATGCTGTTTTTGCAGAATGAAAAACACCCAGCCTTAGGACTATCAGTGTCTGTTTCCTAAAGCTGGTGAGTTCCTCGAGGGCCAGGGATGTGCTTTGTGCTCTGATGATTCTAAGGGATATGGGTGAATGATGGGGTATGCTGACTGATTCAGAGTAGAAAAAATTCTCTGTACCACCCGAATATTACCCAATGCGTTCTTATCCATGTGTCTGGGCAACAATTTTCCCTTTCAGAGCCTTCTAAAAGTTCAAGCACAGATATTCAACTTGCATAATTTTATCACATAATTTAAAGTACAGTTATACTGACCTTTGTCAAGTATATAATCATGTATATCATGACTGACTCACTGAAAAAAATTACATACCAAGGATAGAGAGATGGCTCAGCAGTTAAAAGCACACACTGCTCCTGCCGGAGACCTGTGTTTGGTTCCCAGCACCCACAATAGGCATCTTACAACCAACCAGCTATAACTCCACTTTCAGGGCATCAGAAGCTCTATTCTGGCTCCCTCAGGTTAGTGGGTGCACATAAACTCATGCAGATGCATATATGATTTTACACATACACACACAGAGGGAGAGAAATAAATGCATAAACTTTTTAAAATAAACTTCTAAATAAAAGAGTTTAAATAGTTACTAGAGCTATATAATAAGCTGTAATGTCTCTAATATTGTATTATATTAAACATTTTATTTGTTCTAATATATGTTTTAATATACATTTAAAAATATCTTTATTTTAACCTGAAACTATTTTATGTGCTACCTAAGACTATACATGCATACAATATCCTCTCTTAAACCACTTTACTTAGAAATTCCATATCCATCCCTACCCCCCACAGTTCCCCCTGGTTCTTTTTAGTTTAAGCATCTTCTCATCCTGGAGCCTGGTGATTTTCAAGTCTCATGTAGAGTTCTTATCTTTTGTATTAGGCAGGGATAGAAAATAGATGCTCAGGGATCATCAACATAGTGGCAGGAAAACATTTAATGTAGCAGGATCAGCAATAGACCTACTGTGGCTGTCCTGTGCAGGTCTAATGCTCAGCCTGGCTTCCAGGAAATAGACACCGGTGCCAACACTGAGGAAACATTGAAGGGATGTCTTGTGAGAGCCTTCTGGACCACCCTACAGTCTTTTGCCTTTTTTAAAAAAAAAAAAATCTTAAAACCACTTTCTTTCCAAGAGAGAGTATATGGGAAGCACAAAAATTACATATTTTTGAGGGTAATGGAAGTCTTGAATATTATCAATGGAACTCTATTTCCAGGGATCAAGACTTTTGTGCTCTTTAAAAATAATTAATATATAAGAATTCAAAAACTCTGTTACATTATTGGTCTTTATCAGAAGCTTCCTGGGTTCTCAACGCTTTATCCAAGGACTCAACCTGCATTATGTCTTCTGATTCTCTCAGTCCCACGTGCTTCATGCTGTCATTAGCAGTGTGTTACAAAGGAGGAAAACTTAGATGGGGAAAGGTTTAATAATTGGTGAAGGTCAAACATGCTAAGAAGTTATGGCAGTTGGTTTTGGACTCTGCATGCCAGACCCGTTCTCTCTCTCTCTCTCTCTCTCTCTCTCTCTCTCTCTCTCTCTCTCTCTCTCTCTCGATTTTTATTGAGCTCTACATTTTTCTCTGCTACCCTCCTTGCCTCTCCCACCCCCTTCAACCATCTCCCAAGGTCCCCATGCTCCCAATTTGCTCAGGAGATCTTGTCTTTTTTACTTCCCATGTAGACCTGTGAAGCATGACCCGTTCTCTTGAGCATAGTGTTATTGCCTTTCTTTCTAATGTTACTTATCCTAAATCCTGGTGAAAGGAGAGTAGCAGATCTATTTAGTGAAGGAACATGCTACCAGAATCATGGATGAAAGACAGCAGAACCAGGTGTTAACGCTATGAACTTTCCCTTCAAGAATGGGCATCATTCTTTCAGTGATACATCAAGAATGGAGTTAACTGTGCACAGTCCAGGTGCTAATTAACAATCTCCCCTCTTCTATGATTTTACCCAGAGAGTCATGTACTTTGAATTTCCTTAGTTGAGATTTAAAAAAAAATAAAAGCAGAATAAAATTTGCCTTCATTCCAGTTGTAACATATTCTAATTTTCAGGGGTCATAGGTTAATTAAATTGATTTAAAACAACTTTTGGGTACTACCTTAATTAACCTTTCAGATCCCCCTCCTGGTCTGGTTCCATTCAATGCTGTCAGTCTGCAGGGACATGGGTTAAGGCTCCTCACCCTCTCAGGTAGGCGAGGAGAGGCAGGGAACAGGCTTTGCCGCAGTCTCTGATTAGTGGGGCTCATTCGCTGTCAGATGCTAGGCGCCAGCAGTCCATCAGGAGAGAACAGCAACACCAGTGACATTTATTACATGGCCCACATTCAGAGGCGGCTTAGAAACCAATTTCCATTCTTAGAGGTTTTGCTCCCAAAATGGGAGTTCTCCAGGATTCATAAGCAAGCCTGATCAACAGGCCAAGAAAGAAGGAAGGAAATGAAAATGGCCTCCAGAAAACCACGGCCCCAAACCAGCCCAGGGCACTGAAGTGCAGAAGAATGGGCCTCTCGATTAGAGCGAGACTTGTATCTGGGAATCAGAACTGTTTGGTTGGCGGCCTAACTCAATGGAGATCCACACTGGTTTGCCGTATTGGTCGCCATATGCTTATCTGTCTGTTTACCGGGTCTGTCCTAAAATGCTTCTGGACAAGTGCTGTGATGGAGGATTTGGCCGGACCACACAGCAGGCAGATGTTCGCTTGCAAAGAGACCTCGGTGCAGTGAGCCAGGCAATGCTCTGAAAGCATTTCCGCCTCTCAGCACTTAGACAGCGGGGCACTTTCATTTTTAACAACTTATAAATAAATATCAGTAAATGGTCTGACTCCTGACTGATCTGGTTTATATGACGAAACTGACACGAGTAAAATAAAAAAAAATTTATTCAACCAACTACAGCAGTGGATCCTTTAAGCCCAAATCTCCTTTTCCTTCAGGAGCCAAAGCAAATCTCAGTTCCCTTGCTTACAATGTGGGCTCATTGGATGGAATTCATAATCATGTTAGGCTTTAAAATTATATCCCTTCACGATTGTAAGTAGCTTGGACCAATCTTATTTCTATTGTCTACTTTACCTTCACTGTAACCCTTTGACAGCCTTTCCCACAATCAAGAGGAAGGCAGTTTCTCCAACGCCACAGTTAAATGATGTTGGCAGGAAGTGAACCTGAGTTCCAGAGTTAATATCCTGCTGGGTGAATCATTATTGCTATTTTCAAAATTCTTTTCCTTCATCTCTAATGGTCTATCATTCAATTCATCTGAGGCAATGAATTGTAACAAAAAAAATCTTGGCTTGCATAACAAATTTTTTTTTAAAAAAAAGAGAAAGAAATGAAAAATAAATAAAGGAAAGAAGGAAGGAAGAAAACACCACTGAGATTATTCCCTACCTCTCCCATGCAGGTCCTGCTAGAGTAGGACATTAGCCAGACGTGGTGCTAAAGAGTCCACGTGGCTGGGAAACTTGCCATATAGTCCAGCTGGCTTCTCTGGAGTTTAAAGAGAGGATAACCAAACCAGTTATGGTTGCTTATACCCGTTTCCATGAAATTACTTCAACTTGAGGCAGAGGGTTATCCAAAAGAAAAATATCCTGGCACCACTACCCCAGAATCTGGGCTTTCCACAACAGAGGGCAGGGAAATCACTCTAGGCATTGTTAAATGTTTGTGTGCACGGGTCCGTCCTGATGATTCTCATCCAATGTGTCTTCTGGCATTTGAGATTTTTGTGTGCTAAGTGATTCTGAGGAGTGTCCGCTCAGCTCTAGAGGCTCAGCAACTCCAGCAGTTGTTCCAAAAACATCCCACGCCACCTCTGAGGCCTCCTGCTCCACTTTTGCTCTGTTTTCTTCCTCTCTGTCTGTCAGTCTGGTGTGTGTGTGTGTGTAATTTTTTTTTAACTCTTTGGGGAATTGCCACCTAGCTCCCTAATAAATACACAGAGACTTGATTTGTTTCTAACCAGCATTTCTGATTTAAATTACCCAATTTCTCTTTAACTAAGTTTTACCTCTGGGCTTTTTAACTTTATTCTACCTTTCTTTCTTTCTTTCTTTCTTTCTTTCTTTCTCTCTCTCTCTCTCTCTCTCTCTCTCTCTCTCTCTCTCTCTCTCTTTCTTTCTTTCTCTCTTTCTTTCTCTCTTTCTTATTCCATGGCTGGCTGGGTGGATCTGTGGTTGGCTCCTGCCGTCCTCCTCTTCTTTTTTTTTCTCACCCCTTGCTTATTTCCCTAGATTTCTCTTCCTATTTATTCTCTCTACCTGCCAGACCTGGTATTTTGTTTCCCAACCTAGCTATTGGACATTCAGCTCTCTATCAGACCAATTAGGTGTTTTAAGCAGGCAAAGCAACACAGCTTTACTGACTTAAACAAATGCAACATAAAAGAATGCAGCACATCTTTACATCATTAAACAAATGTCCCACAACACAAACAAATGTAGCACATCTTCAACTAATATTCCACAACGTGTATGCATGCACATCATGGGTACTTCATGTGTATGCATGCTAACATATATGTGAGTGAGTATGCATGTTTGTGCATGTGCATGCAAAGGCCTAAAGTTGACACATTGCATCTTTAGCAATCAATCTCTTTGTTATCAATGCAGGGGTTCTTACTGAATCTGGATCTCATGGATGCTGGCTAGTTTAGTTAGGCTCCAAGGAATGCTCTGTCTCTGCCTCCAAAGTGCTGGGATGGCAGGCAGTTGCCTTGCCTGCCTAGCTTTTTATGTGGGTTCTCAGGAACCAAACTCTGGTCTACATGCTTACAAGGCAAGGGCTTTGCCTACTGAACCATCTTCTGAGCAAACATGCCACCTTTTGAGAAGTAAATTCAGACTGATATGCTCATTTAATTCTTGTCCTTTCTTCCTACCTATTCCTGCATTCTCTTGAATAAGATCTTTGTACCTTCATATACCAGTAAATTCTACTGTTAAATCCTTTTATTTTTAAAACAGGAAGTTGAGAGCTTATTGATGTTCTTTCCTTCTACACATTGCATTTTGTACTTCCTGTCCTATCCTACATTTATTCTATTAAGGAAAGTACTTATGTATCTTTTATGCTTTGTTTTTTGTTTGATTACTACTGCCATTTTATTTAAAGCCAGCATCTCAGCTCACCTGGGTTTTTACCTGCAGTCTTCTCATTGATCCTCCTATTTCTGACAGGACACTTCAATTAATCTTCCCTGTAACAGCCGGTAATTACTGAAGGGCGTCATCAGACGGTACTTGTCAATTTGAAACACTCTCATGGCCTTTCACTGTAAATAGAATGAAATTCACAGCCCTTCTCGTACTCTGCAAGTCTATGCATGCTTAGCGTGCCTTCCTCCTGATACATCAGCTTCCTGTGACTTAGTGAGCAGAGGAGCTTTCCCCTAGCTGTGGGCTGCCATGCTGAGGATGTCATCTGCTTGCAAGGTTTTCCCTCAGAGTCACACCTTCTGTTCCGTTAGGTCTCAGATGAATTGTCATCAGAACCGAGAGGTGGCCCCTGGGTTCTCGAGACAATCCCTTTCCTCATTAATCTCTTTCACAGAACTGTTTGTATTTCCCCAGCATGTACTGCTACCTAAAATTATTTATTTATTTGTTGCTGGTTCCTCTCAATAGAGTGTGTAAGCTCCGTGGAACTGGCAACCTCATCTGTCTTGTTCACATGGCACTTAGCAAATATATTATAAATATTGGTTGCATTTGAATCAGATGCTAGGAAGTTATCTGAATAGTTCTTTCTTAAGAAAGTTACAAGTGAAGTTACACAACTGATACTGTAGTTAATATGAAAAGTAATTCATATGAAAAGTAGGTAGTTTTAAATGTGGTATATCTCCCGTGTTCCTAAAGTTCTGCACATCAGAAACTTTTAAACTAGAAGACCACATCCACACTGTCCCATTCATACTGATAATGTCTCCTTAGAGATGTTTCCTAACCCATAGCTCTCTTTTCCCTAGATAAAAGCCATCTGTTTTTTTAGTCCTTAGCCCAGCTGGCTGTAGGTGTCAGTCTCACATGGCGATGGAGGAGCCGCTGAGCATAATGGATGACATTCTCTTCTAAATCATTGCAGAAATCATGATGAGGTACTTCATCCCCTCCTTTGCCATGAAGCACCCCATGATAGAGATGGTGGGACTGCACACTGTGGGGTCTGACGGGGGAGACAACAATAGAGTCCTCCAGAGGATTCATGAGGGTCACACGCCTCACTTGAGCATTAGAACACACTGAATTCATTTTTGTTTCCCAAAGAGTTCACAATTAAAAATTAGCTGAATTATAAGTTTCTAAAGACTGCCACTTTGAATTTTGAATCAGAAAAGCATATTCCAACCTGGGTTAAAGAGTCATCTGAAAGAATATCACTAAAGGATTTCCTTATGTCTAGAAAGCCTATTGGGTTTGTTTCTTACTATTAGTGCATATTCCTTCTTTATGTTGGTTAAGGAGCATATCTAGGTTTCTTTTATTTTTGCAATAATTTATTCCCAACCTTATGGTCCAAGTGATGTTGCCAGGATTAGTCCACCCTGGATATAAAAATGAAACTCTAAACAACAGCAGTAAGTATCTGTGCTATAATTATCATCCCGAATGGAGTAACTAGAAGATTGATTATGGTGATGGCATGTGAACGAGGGTCCAGAGGAGATTTTCCATTGCTTCTGTTTCATAAAGTACCCAGAGCTCCTGGCTCCTGATCCTTTTAGGAACTGCTCTGTAAATTTCTCTTTCCATTGTTTGAACTATGATATTTTATTAAAATTGTGATCATCTATTAAGACATGGAAATAACTTCATTCTAGAATTTTTGAATGGTTTTAATAAATTCATAGCTCTGAAGATCTAAAGATCACCACAGCGCGCATTGAAGTATGGCCTTGGCTCTACTATGACTTCGTTTTCCACTTGTGCCCTTCCAAGGGGTAAGGTTTGTTAGATAGCTTGACGTTTCATGTGTCAGTCCTGGTTATCATCTGGACTTTTCGATTCTTAATACAGAGTGGCTAAGTTGAGAAATAGGTCATATTTGTTCTATGCATAAGAGTGACTACATACCACTGAATGGCCATGGAAATCATTAAGCACACACACACACTAAATCAATAAGGTGCATTATTGAGCACCTACTGTCTTCTAATGACCAGTGATATATCATTGAGAGAGACAGATGCTTACCTGTTTCACTGCTACTAAAATCACTGGGGTTCTGGAGATGCTTCTGAATTCCTCATATGGCTTCTTACCCAACTTAAGGAAGGCTTCTCAAAGGAAGGCAGACTCACTAGAGAAGTCACAGAGCACTGTGGTGAAAATCACTGGGACACTGGGGATGCTTCTGGATCCAACATATGGCTCATAACCCAACTTAAGGAAGGCTTCTCAGAGGAACTAATATGAAGATAGTGGCTAGATAGCAGAGTCCTGCATTTGTGGGAGGAATTATAAGAAGGGTTTTGCAGAAATAAAGGAGAAACAAGGAGGAGGGAGGCAGCTAGATCTTTTGAGGAATCATGTGTAATTCAATATTACTGTAGGTAAGCGTAAGAGGCTGGTCTGGTGGAGATGGGGAGCTAGTCAGGGCTACTCTGGCACTATGATCAGTCAACATTCTGGTTTTCTGCACTAGCTGGTGCGGATAGAGGGGAATGTGCTGCCGTATGTGCTTTGACAGCCTGTAAAGCGATGATGGATGCCAAAACTAATGCTTCTCAGCTTCCACCACCTTGTTATATATTTCCCACATGAGCTTAAGGGAAAAACAGAATCTCCAGAGTCATTAATAAACTTATAATATAAGATCCCTTCAATGGTTCTGAGAAGAGCTGATCATCTTCCTTCCACTGTCTCAGACTTTTGGGGGCAAAACATTTTAACATTTGTATGACCTTTAATCAAATATTCTGCACACTTTTGGGTTCCAGTAATTTACCACCTCTCTGTGGGTAAAGAACGGTATTGGGGGGTCATAATGAAACACATAATTATCTTTTCACTTTTTTTCTATTCAATTTTTACTCTTGAAAGAGAGAGTGTGCTTTTCCCTTCTCTCCAACTGAGACTATGGAAATTCAAGAGGATTTTATCAGCAATAAACTTTTCCAACTTTTCTTCCTTCTGGGTCAAATGCACTTCCTTGAGCCCTTCTCGGGCTTCAACATCATCAGGTCCCTTGAACTCCTGAGCCTTTATGCATCACTAACTCATGAACGTCACTTCTCATGTTTCCCTTTTCCTTGTCTCTTCTGTTTCCAGACCTTGTCTAAAACACAGAATGCATTTTTCCTTACAGTTCAAGTAAAGAAACCGGTCATCCCTTACTAGAGAGCCATGACATCCAACATTCAAACATGAGAACTTCCTGAAGTAGCCAGGACTTCCCATTTGAACTATCAGAAATCAACTCACTATAGCTGGGGTGAGAAAAATAAACAGATAAACAGAATTAAACCAACCACTATCAACAACAAAGCACATACCCTCTCACACACAAACAGACACAAACCAAGGAAACAGAAGATTAAATAATGTAAAAGAAGCTCAGGGAGTTAGTGAATCCTGCAGTAAGAATCCAGGACTCATTGGATCCAGGAGCTCAAACTTAGTATGAGACGATTTCTTTCTTCTCTTTCTATCAATGGGGTCTTCTTGCTTTTAGTCATTTCAGTTTTGCAGGATTTTTAGTATATGGTGTGTGTGTGTGTGTGTGTATGCCTTAAGAATGCAGTATTGTAATAGTCCATTCACCGGGCATGGGGAAGTGGGACTCTTAGACATCATATACAGAAGAAGTAGTGATGATTTCTTAGAGTTCAGGTTTTGCTGTCACAATAAGAAAATCTCCTATGGGTATAATTTGTTTATTTTGAGATGGTCTCTTCTTGTTATGAGTATGTAGGCCAAGCTGGCCTAGAACTCATGGGAACTCTCCTGCCTTAGCTCCAAGAATTCTAACATTAGAAGTATGCCCCATCACATCTGACTGCATACAACAATCATCATACAAGTACTTTTGGGAGTTTTGATACCTAAACCACAGAAAAATCACATTTTGTTTCACAAACATAGTCAAGTTTTATCATCAGACTACTCATTATGTCCTTTTTGGCCACTGTTTTTGAGTCCTCAGAATTACTGTGATACACAAGCTTTGAAATTCCTGTGAAAACCTCTATAGTTTTCATGTGAGGGGGATTTCTCTGAACAGTGAGGTTATTTGATGTGAAAATGATTATCCTCCTTGGCCACACTGGTAGCATTTTTCTAAGAATGATGCAGTTCTGATTTGAGAATAGCAAGAGCCTGATAAACCCAACTGTTCACCTCCAATCTCATTTTCTCAGCAGTTGCTCTGTGCCTAAAAGGAATCCAATATTATTTGCTTGGTTAATGTGTCTACATGTAGCACAGGCCTTTCTAAGGTAGGCGTATCTGAAACTCTGCAGGACACCCATCAAGATCTGAGTTCTGCCTGTAGCAGGATGCATTGCTGGTCATTTTAGCTCTCCCGCAGCAAAAGTGACATTTGTTTTGCTACTGCTAATTGAGTGACTGGGCATTCTAGGTGAAAGGTTGACATTTCTGTAGATTAAGCAGTGGGAAGGGAAAGGTTGGTTCTTGTCATTGCAAACTTTACACTCTCATCATGGCTTCAGACTTGATAGAATTCTCACGTGTGTCTTATAACATACAGGATGCTTTGAGATCTCCATATTACAGGAGGCAAATAGTTTGTTCTTTTGCTCCCTATATCCAGGATGATTTTGAGCCATCAAGTTGGTCCATTTTCTGTATTAATATTTGTTACAGTGCTTTCTTATGTGTGTTGAAATCTCAAATGCTGTTCTTATCTTTTCCTTAATAAACTTACCTTTGAAGGAATATTTCAAGTTTCCTCGCTAGATACCTTTGGCCTTGTTCTTTATATAATAATAGCTAATTATTATTCATTTTCTTCATGATCCTGTGCCTTTCACATGTATATGGACATTTCAAAATATTATTATTACTACTGAAGTAATGTAAAAGTCTTTTAATTTTTAAATATTTTCTGTGCATTATCAAAGAAGGTTCAGCTACCATCTGGAAGTGTTGCAAGGGATGCATCGAGAGTCATGTGGTATTATGATCAAGTGACATGATCACATGACTGGCCATCAGTTCTGATTACCACTAGCATCACTTGCAGAGATGAAATTACCTGCAGCTAGAGGAATGCGTGTTGATATAGAGAGCATACTTGCTTTCCCATGACCTTCAACACAAAACACCCCGAGTAAAGGGTGAGAAGACTCAGCTCATGAATAGAAAAGGCTTCATTAGTCTTCACAGCTGTAAATGGATCTGTTGCTGCACAGTTGTCTTCTTTCTGAGGCCATGACAGCAAGCATCATCCTGGACAGTGGAAAGAACATAAGAAGAGCTACAGAACAAAATAATCTTGCTAGGACGCTCCTTAAGGGGGGGGGCAGAACAAGGCCAGGCAGAAAAAAGAAACAACTTTTTGCACGAGCCAGAGGTGATTGCTACATTTCTGCAGTGAGCTTCCCTTTAGCAGAGTGTTAGCAAAAGAAGACACATCTTAGACCAGAGAAGAAGAAAGTAGATCTGCTAGACGTTCCCTTAAAAGAACAGAGCAAAACTCAGGTGCAGTGGCTCTCCAAGAGAAGAACAGAATCTCTACATCCCATGGGGAGACCATCCCCAACTGCACCTCAGCTTCAGGTAACTTGTCTTCCCGATAGTCAGGATATCTTTCCTCCAGGGCTGAGCTGTTTCGTTGCAGCTCCAGCTTCCAGAGCTGTCCTATTGTGACTCTATCTTCCAGAGAGGACCTGTACTATTGTGGTTCTAGCCTCCTGAGTTGTCCTATTGTAGCCTTACCCCTCCAGAGCTGTCTTATTGCAGCCTTACCCCTCCAGAGCTGTTCTATTGTGGCTCCACCCCTCCAGAGCTGTCTTATTGCAGCCTTACCCCTCCAGAGCTGTCCTATTGTGGCTCCACCCCTCCAGAGCTGTCCTATTGTGGCTCCACCCCTCCAGAGCTGTCCTATTGTGGCTCCACCCCTTCACAACTGTCCTATTGAGGCTCTAAAAATATCCTAGTCTCCTAATAAGTCAGGATATCTCTGCAACACTACAACTAACACATTCCCCACAAAACACATCATAAAATATGCATAAGAATGAGCAAGAAGCCAATGGTGTGATAATAATGATAACCACAATAAAAAATGATACTCAAAATATTCATACAATGTTTAGATCTTTGAGCTATTCTGGAATCCCAACCTCCATTTGTTATTTTGTGAGTAGTACCTACGTACTCACGTGTGGTGAACACTGCCCACAAACACTGTGCCATTCAGCGAGTCATGAGACATACATGCATCTCTGAAAGCACTCATTTGACCAATAAAGAATGCTTCATCATACCAAGGAGGGTCCTCACAATGCTCTTTGCACTGCATTCTATTTTCCACCCTGAGATAGTCACAGGAAACCAGGTTCTAATCTTTTCCATCCTGATTAGTTTACATTTGAAAATATATAAATGAAGTAATACATCATATGTTCCTTTGTATCTGACCATTTCATTCAGAATTATGATTTTTTTAGAGACAAATAGCAATTTTTGATTTGGACTATTTGGTTTTATTTATCAGATTTTCCTTTCCCAAAGATCGGTAGTTTTTCATTTTATGGATAAACTGTATTTTGTCTTTTACTATTTATCTCTTAATGGATACTTGTGCTATCCTCAACATTTGGTTACTCACATTAAAGCTTAAGTGAAAATCCATAGGTATGCTGTGTGTTTTCATTTCCTCTGGAGTACATACCCAGAGGTGAAATAGCCTAGACCTACAATAAACTTATCTTTAACTTCTCAAGGAATCCCTGGAGTTTTTCTGTAGTGTTTGTATAATGTTTGGACTTGTTGACCACCTCTGAGAGCTTCAGCTGTCCACATCTTCATCAGTAATTACCTGCTTCTTGTCTTACTATGACAAATGTACTTACAGGTGTGGATGCAACTCATTGAGGCTTTAACTTGGAATCCCCAGTGATTAGTGGTTCGGAACATGTCTTCAGAGGATTATGAGCAGCTCATATATTTTGTGGGGAAGGTTCTTTGTGATTCCCATTAGACCCCTGTTTTATTGAGTTTTCATCATGCTTTGTGGCTTCTGTTTTAGCCTAGGTCGTCAACTGATGCTTTAAAAACACTGCTATCATTCCATGTCTTTTCATTTTCTTAATGTCTTTCAAAGGATACAATCTCTATTTCAATGTAATTTTATTTATTTATTTATCTTTCAGAATTTGTATCCCTCCATTGACTTTAATACATTTTTCTCATTGTTCCATATAATTGTCATTATTTCTCAGATGATTACCACTAAATCTCCCAAGGATTGTGTGAGTTATCAAAGAATGCTAAACTTTTGCCACTAAAGATAGAAGGGAAGTCATGGGACTGCAGCACCAGAACCCACAAAGGTCATACATTTTAAAAATGAAAAAGACAGAAACTAGAACCCGCTTTTTCACAGCGGCAATGGTCCATTTCCTGAGAACAGTGTGCGATGATGATCCAATCAACCCCTCTTCGCAGTTTTCAGGGCTCAAGGACCCTGTGTTCTCTGCCCAATCCTCATGCCCCACTTGACAAGAGAGCAGCCAAGGAAGACATTGGGTCACCAGGTCACCTTACTTCCACTGCAGTTCTGTCTTTATTCTGGGACAAAACCCACCAATATAGCCAGCAAATAAATAACAGGGTTTCATATAAACACAAAACAAAAGAAAACGATGTTTAGTTATGTTGCAGGACAAAGCTGCGTATTTTCTACTTAGAATACAATAGAGCATGATTTGTCTTGGGAAATGTGGGAGGCAGAGCACTTTTCTGACTTCCCAAAAATCAAGAAAGCATTGAACCGTCAGTGCTCAGCTTTATCCGCCCACAATTCCCCTCAGAGAAAAACCCAAGGAAACCTCCTCTCTCTCCGCGTTTCCTATACTCGGGCAGGTGCCATTAATCGCAGTGGATAACCTCATCAGCACTGCATCCCACTGTTCCCCCACCATGCTTCTCTGGCCAGCCCCTTGCTCACATGTCTCTTGGCAGATGTGAGTTTTATGTTTTCCCTTGCCCCTGGCCTCCTTTGAATGACCACGGCTTGGTAGCTCTGCAGGTCCATCACCTGCAGGCATGACAAAGAACACGGTACAGCTTCCAGTGATGGCAACTTTAAATGGAAATTAGATTCCTTTCCTCCCTAGCTTTACATCCTACTTTAATTTTAGCAAACTACAGTGCAGAAATCGTGTTTGCAGCAACCATCTATCTTTTAGAGAGTGCGGCAGCGGTTCTGCTTGCTGAAGTGCCCCACTCTTCCTCCCGCTCTCCTCTTTCTTTCCCTCCTGTCTTTCCTTCCTGACTTCCTCTCTGACAAATTGTCACATGGAAGTGCTTAATGTGTGTGTGTGTGTGTGTGTGTGTGTGTATTTTAACCCAAATTACATTTAACTAATAAGGAACAGAAAAAACACTTACCAGACTGATGACAAGGGCTACAGAAGTTCAGGAGCCCTTAAACTCTGAATTCTATTTTGGAAAGTCATATGCATCTTCAGAAGAAATGCTCCGGATTCCAGATGGATGACTGAATCATAAATCTTACAGTATCTTGCGGGAGTAAAAGCGTCTAGGGGACTATCAGAAGAGCAATCAGTAAACCACGAGAAAGACCACCGTAATAACGCAGTGAAGTACTTGTTAGAGAGTCAAAAGCCTGACTTCACCATCATGATAGATTTAACCCAGAGTGAACCCGTCAGTCCTTCTTTAGCTGGCACAGTATTCTCGTGATTCACTGGGGGAACAAATGACATTTAGAAGGCTCTAATTCTTGTGGAACTTGTAGACAGGATGTTTGATGGCACCTGTTACTTTGAAAAATTCCTCCAAAGACCCATGCGTTGAAATCTCAGCTCCCAATCCCTGGACAGTGACCAGTGGGAGGTCTTGTAGTCACTGGGGCCATGCCCTTAAAGGGCATATTGGGATCCTGGTCCTTTCTTAGTCCCTTTTGATTCCCACCAATATTGGGTGAACAGTTTGCTAAATCACTTTCTTCCAGTGATTCTGCTGCCTTACTATAGACTCATAACATCAGAGTCAATTAACCCAAGGTTGAAATCTAGAAAACTGGGCACAGAGAAGATCTTATCTCCATGTGAGTTCATCTATCTCAGGTTCGTGTGATAATGATGGGCAGATGACCTATACCGAGACTCTGTGGCTTTTCTAGTCTTAAATACCAGCTATGTTTTACCCTTCCTCCTTTACCTTTCCCCAGGAAGGGTGGTTTCTTTGGATTGCAGGACTGATGACCTTCTGACTCATGCTTGAGTGGACCAGTGGCAAACAATGACAGGATACTGGAGCACTGGACATGAGAGGATGCAATGTTTACCCCTCCTTCACAGCTCAGCTACTCCTCCATGTTTCCATCATCTCTAGATCTCACAATTTGATTTATAAGGGACCTTTCAGCTTAGCTGTAATGGTCCCACCTGGGCCATTCCTGTCTTCCTTAAATCTGTTTTATTAGCCCAACTATATACTGTGAATAGTCATCTATGAAATTATTTGAGTTTCTTTGAATTTGACTTTGAAATAATTCTATCTAATGTAAGTTTTCTGGTTAGATAATTTTCTTGATAATTTTATTTTTATCTCAATGTGCTTTCTTTAAATTTTTTTACAATTCTTATTTATGCTGTGTGTGCACATGAGAAGAGGGGGTGCACTTGCCATGACACATGTGTGGAGGTTACAGGAAAATTTGGGGGGAGTTAGTTCTTTCCTTCTACCATGTGGGCCCTATGGATGAAAGGAACATAGATTGTCTGGCTTCCCAGCAGGTATCTTTATTGAATGGTCTTCGGTATGACTTCTTAGTATACTTCAAATGCCCACCCTTGTGGTTTCCCCAGCACATTATGAGCAAGGTAATAAGAAAAGAAATTTTACAGTGGGCATACATTGAATAGCCTCAAAGGATTCCCACCTCCACCAGCCTCTGCTCTGCCTGGCCTCTTTAGATACTGACTTTACTTTAGTATTAAATGTTCCCTATAAGTGGGGTGGGGGAAGGTGCCACACTCTGGGAGGGCCAGAGGACAGAAAATTATCTGTCAGGAGTCATCGACTTTCTTTTCCCTTGAAGCAAGGTCTCTTAATGCCTGCGTTTATCTGGTATTGTTAGGCTGGCTGGCCAGAAGCACCTGGATCTGTCTGTCTCTGCCTCCTCAGTACTGAGATTATAAACATGTGGCATCATCCCTGGCTTTTTTATGTGGTTCTGAGGTCAAACTCAGGCCTTCATGCTTGCATGGCAAGCACTTTATTGCGTGAGCCGTCTTCCCAGATTTGAAAAGAATCTTTATAAATGTTAGTATTCATAAGTTTCTATGCAAAGGCTTCCTTTTTGTCTCTCAAGGCTTGTAGTAATAGGGAGCGGCGGCGGGGCTGCGTCCCCCAACACCCCAGCCGCCGGCTCGGCTCGGCTAGCTTATGCCCCAAATAATTACATGGACACTGTATTCATTTAAACACTGCTCTGGCCCTTAGCTCTAGCCCTTACTGGCTAATTCTCACATATTAATTTAGCCCATTTCTAATCATCTGTGTAGCGCCCCTAGGTGCGCTTACCGGGAAGATTCTAGCCTAAGTCCATCCTGGGTTGGAGCTTCATAGCGTGCGTCTTCCCTGGAGCAGGTAGCATGGCGTCTCTCTTGCGTCTGCTCCGGAGAGGAGAGCTGCGGAGTCTGACCTCACTTCCTCTTCCTCCCAGCGTTCTGTTCTGTTTACTCCACCCACCTAAGGGTGGGCCTATCCAATGGGCCTAGCAGTTTCTTTATTGCTTAGCCAATGAAATCAACAGATTGATATATGACACTCCCACATCAAAGGCTCGACTGAAGAATAATTCTGCTGGGATCACTGCTGAATTCTCATGCCAGTAACAATAGTAATAATTCGATGAGAGCTATGCTATATATGCCAAATTCTCTCTTTGTGGTGGCGAATGTGACAATAAATTTCCAAGTGTATTTTTTTTCACTCTTTGAGGAATTCCGTCACAGAGCTAAAGTTATAGTTATAGCTCCAGTCATCGCTTGGTTGGCAGTGGCAGAGTCGGGCAGAATCTAAACCTGGTTTATCTGAATCTTCAGCTCGACTTGGTAATAGCTATACTTTTGTGAGCACCAGCATACCTTGGTCTATGGCTGCTTGTCTTATGTTGCAGGATAGCCTTCCCTACCCAGGAAAAGGTTATTTATCTCTGGAAGAGTGTGATAGCATAGTTCTAGGGCACCAATTTGTAGAAGAAAATGCTTTAGAGGTCTATTCTATTACCAAGATTGGAGGATTTGAGGGAAAGGAGGGATTGATAGAGAAATGGAATTGGATACCCAGGAGATGCTAAGAAGAAACTTTCTGATGTAAGTGTTTCCGAATCTGATTCACAAGCTATGTGTCATACTCAAGTGCCTGCCAATGGTGACTTAGAATAAGAGTTTAAAACAATGTCGATGATTAGATCGTAGGCTGAAAATGGGAATAAAGGGATGTGCGATATATTTTCCCATTAATGTCTCTCAAATAAACCCATTCAATCAAATCTTACCGAGTTCCCACTATGAGACAGTGCTGGCCAGAAGACAGTGGTATAAAAAACAAAAAGACCTAACCTTTATCCTGAATGGTTTAATTGGCCAACTCATGTAGTTGTATTATGAATATAATTTGAAAGTTGCCTCTGTTTCTACAAGTTCAGTACTTGTGATTTCTTTCATGCCCAAGCACAATACTGAAGATTCCAAGACCAGGATAATCTCTCATGTCATGTCAATATGGGTTGCACTGCCAAAGCTCTGAGGCTGCCAAAAGCAGGAAATGAATGTTCTCATAGGTGAACAGAGCTGACATCTCAGTACTTACATCTTAGCATGGTTCATGTGCTCATGACATCCACTGTGATAAAATCAAATCTGAAAAGAATTCCAACTTAAAATGCTTGTTATGGACATGAGAAGAAAGTGATGCTCTACAGGACAGAGAAATTTTAGGCAATTCAGGAAGTAGCCTGCCACATTCTTTTATGAGCTTAGATATGACAGGGATACATCACATTTTAAAAATAAATGTCTTTCACCTATTTTTGGTCATGACATATATCAGAAATGGCTCTGCTTTATAATTCAATAAATGTTCAAATGTGTATACACTTGAGTTTCAAAAGCACAATCCTGTATATCGTACACTTTAATATTTTCCTTATTATTTTTACTTTTTCATTAGTTTCTTAAAATTTTGACCGGCGTCATTAAAGTGATTTTAAATGACTAGCTTATGGTGTGAGATCTTAGTTGAAATATATGATTTATATCAATAACATTATTGAATAAGCAAGTGAGTGAGTTCATTGATGATGCTACCTCACTGGTAGTCTAGCAGAATTTATTTTAATAGTATAACAAACTACTTTTATATTATATTTATAGAATCATTAAATGTCTTGCCACTTCACCTAAGTGTTCTTCATTTATTCTTTATTCTACTTTTTGGGAGGAAATCTGTGATATAGTAATTTGTGAAAATATAGGGATCTGCAAAGCTCTCAAGAGAAACAGAAAAATCCTGCAAATAAAATGACAGAGGAGCAAAGGATTTTGTCTGTGTGGGGCTTCTAAGAAAGTATTGCCTGACAGAGAAAACCAGTAGCATTTTGACAGTGAGATAGGGCATAGGCAGTTATGACTGGAAATAATTTGTTTGGAAAACTAAGGAGAAATAGGCTATTTAATAAGTAGGTAAGAAGCTATAGCGGAACCAGTCAAATGAGAGATTAACTAGCTCAACTACAAATTGTCTTTCATTGAGTAAACGGACAGTTTTCTGTTACTATTTACAGAATATGATCCCAGAACTTTACAGTTTTGCATGAAAATTAGGGAAGGGTGTGGTTGAGTAAAGTCATGAGGGTATTTCCATTGTAGGTGCAAAACCTTTAAAGACAGAGATTCCGAATTGACATATTTTGACTTTTTAGCCCCTAAAAGAATACCTGGTACAGAGTTATGTAGAGAAGCTATGTTCTAGACGGATGAATTAATGAGTTCAAGGACAGAACAAACCATCTTGGCGATGGTCTCCACTGAGCTCTAATTGTTCAACATTCCTTCTCCGTTATGGGTAAGAGTTTGTGTTAGCTCTATATCTAGGGCTTTCAATTTCAGGACTCTCTTGTAGTGATCCTCCTGCATAATCTTTTCTCAGTCGCATGAGCATGCTTTTTAATGTTTTATTTTTGATGATGTTGTCCTCTTATACTGAAGCTTTTCTTCATATTCTTTGTGTTATGCATCTTAGTCAACATTCTGGGTCTTTTAAATAAAACTGACTTTTCTACAAAATCTTATGTAGGGCTATGGTGGCTTTAATAGTGAGTAGCCTTGATTCTCTTGTCATCTGAAATCAACTTTATTAGATAATAAATTAAAAGTAACTAAATATGTGTTACATTTATTATTAAACATATGCATATATTTGAGACAATATAAGAGCTAAAGAAGGTTCAAAACAAAATTAGATGAATCTATATAGGTTAATAAAGATGAAAACAATAGCCATTGGTTAAAAATAAAAATTAAAGTAAAACTGATTCTAAAGATGCAGGTGTGTGTATGAACACAGTGAAAAAGGAAAAATACAAAGCAAAGAGCAAAGGAGGATTATCCTGAAAGAAGAAATGTATTTAAAAAATTAGGTGACTTTATGAAGGGAAATAAAAACAGTTATTTAAAGAAATACAATAAACTAAAATATTGCTCAAAATACAATCCATAGAAACAAATGGGAAACATTTAGGCTTGGAGACTATTTGTACACACCAGAGGGAAAGGGTCAGGTGAATATATGATTACTTTACCATGGCTCATGTTAGTGCTGAGCCTGTACTGTACATATTTGATGTCTTCTATCATTTTTTCTCTCCTCTTCCTGATATTCTCCAGATGGTACCACCTATATGGTTACTAATGATCTTGTTGGGAGAGGTTAGGGGAACATATTTTCCAAATGCATTGAGAGTGTGAGAAGAAACACATCACTGATATGAAAGCTTTCGGATCTCCTCAATGTAATATTAACCACACTGCTAGAGGGATGCAGGCATGGATGGCAGACTACTGAAACATCACAGTTCTGTAACTCTACAGCAGTGAACACCAGTAAACTGCTTTAAGGTTGTTACACAGATTGAGTTTAGATATAGCACTATCAAATTCCTGGGTTATTCAGTTGATAAGATCTGCCCCTAGCCTTGGTACAGGACTGTGTTGACTTGACCACATTACTGCTTCAACTGAGCTTCCTGCTCTCTAAATTCTCCAGCTTTTTTGTGTCCTCTTATTTTACAATGGTGCCATGTGCTGGCTGTCATTCACCAATGAAACAGGTTGAATTTAGGCTTCCTGATTTTGGTTATCTCTCAGAATTCAGATATCTCTCAGTTTTAACAATGGAATCTTTCATAAGATCATGTCTATCTGATTACAGGGGAAGAAGAGTTAAGGGACCTTCTCCACTATTGCTTAGATTCTTAGCAGGGGTGATCATTTTGGATTCCTGGGAATTTCCCTAGTGCCTGGTTTATTGCAAACTCCATAATGGCTCCCTCTTTCACGTTATCTCTTTCCTTGCTCTCCCTTTCTGTGGGACAATGGTCTTGTACCCTGTAAAGATGTGTTACTTGTATTGGTTTAATAAAACTTTGATTGGTCAGTAGCCAGGCAGGAAGTATAGGCAAGGTGGCCAGACTAGGAGAATTCTGGAAAGATGAAAGGCTCAGTCTGCAGTCATCACCCAGATGCAGAGGAAGCAAGATGAGACTGCCTCACTGACGAAAAGTATTAAGCCTCGTGGCTAACACAGACAAGAATTATGGATTAAAATGTAAGAGTTAGTTAATAAGAAGTCTAAGCTACTAGGTCAACCAGTTTATAATCAATGTAGACCTCTGTATGGTTTTTGTTTTGGTACTAAATGGCTATGGGAACAGGAACAGGTGGGACAGAAACCTCTGAAGACAAATGACACCTAACATGGGGCTGTTTTACTCTCAGATTTTCGGGCAGTCTTTATTTATTAAAATACAAAAATACAATTAAAATCTACTACATGCCTTCTCTGTTCTTCACCCAACTTGATCTTCCCTCATGTTCTCCTTCCTTCTCCCCTTCTCTCTTTCCCATTCCCCTACTGCCATCTTCCCATGCTGTCAATTTACTAAGGAGATCTTATCTACTTCCCCTTCCTGGGGGGAATCCATATATGTCTCTTTTAGGTTCTCCTAATTTCCTGTCTTCTCTGAGGTTGTAGACTGTAGGCTAGTTATTCTCTGCTTTATGTCTTATATCCACTTATGAGTGAATAGAATATAGACTGTGTTTGTATTTCTGTGTCTGGTTAACTCACTCAGGATGTTTTTTTCTAGTTCCATCCATTTGCCTATAATTTTTAGGATGTCATTTTTTTTACTGTTGCATAGTGTGTAAATGTACCATTTTTCTTTATCTATTCTTCAGTTGAGGGGCATCTAGTTTGTTTCCAGGCTCTGGCTATCATGAACAATGCAGCTATGAACATGTATTATGAGTGTGCATCCTTTGGATATATGCCCAAGAGTGATATTGCTGGGTCTTGAGGTAGATTGTTTCCCAATTCTAGACTGTCATCATAAAACCTTTAACCAGTATCTGAAGCAGATGCAGAGATCCACAGCTAAGCATTGGAGTCCAGTTGTAGAGAGGGAGGAAAAATATTGTGAGTAAAGGGGTCAAGACCATGATGGGGAAATGCACAGAAACCACTGACATGAGCAAGCGGGATCTCACTGACTCCAGAATGACAGTTGGAGAACCTGCATAAGACCAAGCTAGGCCCTCTGTATATGAGTAACAGTTGTGTGTCTTGGACAGTTTGTAGGGCTGCTAGCAGTGATACCAGTACTTATCCCTAGTGCATCAACTGGCTCTTTGGAACTCTTGAAAGGATACCTTGTTCAACCTAGATATGGGGGGAGGTCCTTGGTCCTGCCTCAAGTGATGTGACAGACTTGTTGACTCCCCATTGGAAGCCTCGCTCACTCTGATTAGATGGGGGTGAGGTGGGGGAAAAGGTAAGAAGAGCAGGAGGATAGGAGAAAGAGGGTGTTGGAATGGTATATAAAATAAGATTGTTTTATAAATAAATAAACAAACAAAAAGAAATCCAAAATCATGTCCAAAAATTGTCCTTTGAGTCATACAAAATACAAACCAAAATTCTCTCCATGCCTGACTTATACACTGCCATACCAACATCCACAACAACCCTAGCCTCCCTGTTTGCCGAGGCTCCTGGGTACTCAGATGCCATCAGGGAGCCACATGGCTGGCAGTATGTTTAGATTCACTCGCTTTCCACCTTTGACTTTTTGGTAGCATGTTGTCTGTTGCCTTCTCTGCACTTCCCAGACATCCTATCTCTATCTTCATGAATTTTCAAAGCTCATTCTCTTTTTGGAATGAAGTGTATGTTTTCTTATTTAGACTATTCTTCACTAGAGTATGTAGAGGCCATCTTACCTGGAAGTCCCAATCATTTATAACCTTATTACTTAAACACTGTTGACATTTTCTTGCATGAAGTTGCTGACATTTTAATGTCTATATTGAGAAATTCATAACACATGAATACATATGAATATATGAATGTATAAACATGAATATAAATTGAAACTAGGAGACACATTTATTTTACACATTGCTTTTTTTGTTTCACAATATGTATTTTGCCCATTTTCCTAAATATTTCTAAAGAACAATGCTTTAGTACCCATAATGTTTCCCATTATATTTGGCCTACTATTTGAAGTTTTTATATTTTGGAACATTTATATTGTGTCCATCTTTTCATTTTTAAACCAGCTCTGTAATTAACCTCTTTATGAATAAAATTTCATTTGGTACCTGTTATTTCCACTTTGCCTGTAATTAGAAGGGAAGTTTCTTGGAAAAACTACATTTTCGATAGTATTGTTACAGATTACAAAAGATAATTGCCTCATGCCCACTCCAAAGGCAAATATTATTTGTACTCTCTTAAGAAGGTTAAAATTGCCTATTTGTATGTTTAGCAGCTTTAGTTTTAACATGTTTTGAGATTAGAAATTTGAGAGCTAAAACAAATTAGCATTTAGTATGAATTGTTTTTTGATAGATGGGCTAAAATAATATTATTTGCATTCCTTATCTATTTTTTAAATTTTGGAACAGATGTTTTGTGGCTTCTGTTTATTGATAAACATAAATATTAAACTTTTAAAAAATATATGTGCTTCATATGGCCATTTGCTTGTGTGCTTGTGTTTGTGTATCTGATATGTTGGTGTGTGCATATATGTGCACACGTAATCATGAGTGTGTGTGCATATATGTGGGGCCAAAAAGCTGGTGTCAAGATATCTTCAACTGTCTTATGTTTTTGAGACATAGTTCCTTCCATAACTAAGGCTCAGTGACTTGACAAGTCTGGCTGGTCCAAGGGCTTCAGGGATGCTCCTGTGGCATCCTTCCCAGACTTTACATGGGTGCATGCAAACTCAGATTCTCACGTCTACACAGCAACCACTTTATTCACCAAGCTGTGTCCCTTGCTCCTCTAATATCAACCCAATACTTGTTTATAATGTAGGCTGTATTCCACAGATATGTAGAATAAAGTAATAAATGCTATTGCATGAATACATATGAGATTGAAGGATTTTAGACCACTGGTTCTTAGCCTTTGGATTTCAACCCCTTTGACAATCCTGCATCTCCAAATGTATTTATATTATGACTTATCACAGTAGCAAAATCACAGGTGTAAAGTAGCAATAAAAGTAATTTTAAGGTTGGGGTTCACCACAGCATGAGAAACTATATTAAAGGGTTACAGCAATAGGAAGGTTGAGAACCACTGTGCCTAGATGAAGCAACCTTATTCTTTCTCAAATTTGTATGTGTAGTATGGACAATGACAAGAACACAGGCTGTGGAATGCATGAGAGTGAATGTCTGAACAGCAGCCTTTCACTCAGATCAGTTCCTCAGTCTGCTTCCTCGGAATGTAGTAAAGACAAGATGCAGTCAGTTATGTAAAACCTAGCTTAGTAACTGACTTATGTTAAAAGTCATAAATATTAAGTGCCACTCTTCTTATTAAATGTTCTTTTCTGTAATGGTTATTGTAGTATTTAATAAATACATAGTTGTTTAATAAATATAGAGAACACCAGTAAAATTCTATTGAAGCGATAGATTAGTCCAGTAATTCACCTTTGAAATATTGAACAAAATTTAAATGAAATATTTGTTTGTTTTCCCCCATTCCAAATGCCTTCCACTTCCAAGTGACTCAAAGTATAAATATCAATAAACTCAATCAGTTTTAATATCCAAGTCCTGGGTGCAAGTCTCACTTTCTCTCTCAGTAAAGTAATAAAAACAAACAAACAAGAAATACTTTCACACACATAACACCTTTCTTATATGAGACTCTTGATGTTCTCTCATAATTACTTGACCACGTTCCCCAACAAGTTCAGGGGAAGGATTCCATTATCTACACAACCCATGCTGCGGTTGAAATCACACTTCCTGCTGATGCATTTCTGACAGTTACAAGGAGCACTTTGTCCTTTGATTGGCAATGGATGACTTTGGAGAGCTACGGAATCAAATATTTTGCTTGTGCTTACTTATTCCTTTGTTGATTTTGTTGGACCTTGTGGAATCTGTTACTATTCATTTCCCAGCAACTCTTGGTGTCAGTGGGATTCACTCCCATTCAGTGGAGGTTTTCTCTCTGTGATATTGCCTTTGCCTCAGCAGCTTCTGTGGATCCATAAATAATGTCACTTTAATATTTCCATATTGATTGGAACATAGCAGAAGCTTGCCTGAGTCCACTACTCTCAAATCTTTTTCTCATCTGTAGAGATCTTCCTCCCTGCTCTCCACCCACTTTCTTCAAAGATGAAGTGGAAGATAAATTACCCCTTTTTCTAACAGTTTCTGTCCCTTCAATTTTCTGTCTTGGAGACAGACAGCTTTCCATTTTACTTAATTTTTTTTTTATTCCTTCTTGTCCAGGGAATCAAAAGAAAAGTCTTCTATTTTCTTCTGATTTTAACTTTTTTTGAGTCAATCTTCTTTTATGTGAGAGTTTTCACATTCTTTCTTTTTTTAAGTAAGCTTAATTATTATAAAATTTACTCTTATTGATAGTAATTTGAAGGAAATTGAACTAGAAGAGTAGAAAATAATCTACTTTGCATAATATATAATCTCATCTATTTTTCCTTAGCTAAAAATTAAATTTGCATTTCATATTTGCATTTAACTTTATTATGTATAGTTCTCTGTGAACAAACGTTTTATATATTTTGCATCAGATCAAGAATTTTTCTCATATATATGTATATACATGAGAAAGTTTTTCATGCACACATGTATACACGCACACATTTATTTATGTTTATATCCCAGAAGCTTAGATCTTAGAACAGCCTGATAATTTATAAACTTCTAAGGAACTGTCATTGAGATATTTGGTATAATGCTAGCTACAACTTATCCAAATGATAATATATCAAAACACAGAACACAGCAGACTAGTAGGAACAGAAAGCAGGGAAAATCCTAAATCAAAACATAATAAACAATGTAGTCTGAAAAAAATTGATGTCTTAGGAATTGTGTCAGTAAGAAGAAGTTAGGAAAATGATTTTGTGGGATAATAAGTTTAAGACAACTCTGGCCTTATTGTGCTTTTGGTTTCATGTATACATCCACAAAATTACAAGAGAGAAGTGGAGTGTATGCACTGGGGTACCTGCTGATGATGGAGTCTGAGTATGGTCACTCCAATTACAGCTAATAACATTGTACACTCCTGACTTCTGTTGATTCTATCTATCTATCTATCTATCTATCTATCTATCTATCTATCTATCTATCTATCTATCTATCTATCTATCGATCTAATTTATCATCTATTTATGTTTTCATCTGCAGTTGATGATTATTCAATCACATCTACTAATAAGTTACGAAACCCTCATCATTCCACAGTTTCCCTACCCACACTTTTGCAAAGAGAACTCTGCATAGAGGGGCAAAGACGAATGTAAAGTGAGACCTTGCTGGCTTTGCCTACTCAGTCTGTGAGCATTACATCATATGTTTTGTTCCAGTTATATCTTCACAAGGCTATTCCTGTTTCTATCCTGTCTGTGCAATGAGATCATTGACTCCCTTTCAGCTCCAAAGTGAAATGTTTGGTGAACTTCTAGATAGCTGGACCGTTGGAATATCCTGGAGGTTAGTGCTCTCAGAGGAAACAAAATCTCTCGGTGCTTCTCCCAGACTTCACCCTCTGTGTCTTCTCATCCGTAGCCTATCAAGTGGGTTGTTGATAGCCCCATTTTTATTCATTCATACCATGACTGGTATTCGACGTGAAGAGAGGATTCTTAGTGACGGAGATCTCAATTTGTGAGGTCCAACATGTTAAACAGAAAGATCGTGTTAGAACTCAATTCTATTAGGAGATAGGCAGCCAGTATCCTCCACTACAGAATTGCCTGTTTAGTGTGTGGAAACTATTTGGAGTCAAAAAATGTCTGTGTTTGAATGTGGACCAGGTGAAGCTTAGTATGAGTGAGACTCAGTTTCCTTTCGATATCTTCAGATACTATACTTAAGAAGGTCACTAAAACTAATTAAATGTAGTGACATTAGCAATTAAATTCTTCAGCTGTATTAGCCACATTTCAAGTGCCCAGAACATGTGACTAATGATTGTGACACTGGACAGAGCAGAGAAGTAATTCTGTCACAGGGCATTCTGAAAGACCCTATTTAGGTTCTGAAATTTTGAGAAGTCATCTTAAAGGCATAGAAAAGTAGTTATAAAATTATATACTTCCTAGTAAACAATCACTACTAAAACATAAAAAATAACATAAATAAGGAAAAATTCATGTGACCTCTTTTTAACTTTGAAAGCAATCATACTCCTAAGATAGTCTAAGCCAGTGGTTAGTCTATATTTGAATATTTATCATATAGGAATATAGTAAAAAACATTGCATTTTCATGCCTTACAACTCGTATATAAATGGTATTGATTTGCAAATCTTGTTATGGTGAAGATTTCCAGGTAATATTTCATCTCAGGTTTTAACCACAGTGATAGAGACAGTTCTTATAGCATATCTATGGTGCATATATGTTTTCCCCGCTCTATAGCGTTTTCTGTGCATATATCTATATTGTGTATGATGGCCAGTTGAGATCCTCATGATGAGGTCTTTGTGCTGAATTTTTTAAAGACTCTGTTAGAAAATCCACCTCTGTCCCAGGTTTGAAAAAATTCAGGTGTACAGATTGCAAATCTTTCATGAAAGTACACAGTCTCCTCCTTGGTGCTAGTTGATGCCCACCATGTTTTTGCTTTAGTCAGGAAGCCTCTGCGGTATCTGCAAGCTGATGAAAGTGGGAGGGCAGAAAGCAGAGCTAGGGTATCGTCCCAGAGCATCTGAGGGGGGCAGGCTCTTTTTGTTATAGTGTTTGTTGACTGCTCCCTAAGTAAATGAGTCTCTGTGTAAATTGAGTACCAACGTATATCACACGAAATATTCACTCATTTCTTCAGGAGGAAAATAAGTCACCAAGTTTATATCAAAATTTCCACTCCACCTGAGTATCTTTAGCTCCTCTCTTTTGATGTTCTGGTTTCATACATTTAAAAGTAATGCCTGGATCCTAACTAGGGAGCCTGGCAGCTGATGTTAGGTCTCTTTCTGCTTCCCTTTGACTCTTACTTGAAAAAGAGTCTGCCCTCTGTGGAATGTGAAATCAGCCTGGTTATGTTTTTGAGAATTTCAATGTAAGACCAACAATGTGTTTTTCATGATGTTTAAAGAGTGTCTTTCTTATTCCTTCCTTGTGTTACAAACCAAGCTTGTTATTTATTTATTTATTCATTATTTATTTATTTACTGAAAAGGCTGTACACCATTTCAAAGACAGAACACCTTTAAAAGCATCAATATATTTTAATATAGCATTTCAGTCATTTCACACATAGATTATTGATTTAGGAAAAAAACTAGTAAATTGGACATTCCAAAAATGTTGATTATACAGAGAATCTCCATGATTAATGATCAGAATAGGCCTGAGGTTTATTTTCATAGATGGAATATTCCAATCCACCCACAAAAAAAAAAACTAGCTGCAAAAGCAGATGTGTAACTCCACACATCTGTTGAAGGCTATGTGTTCCCTCCATGGAGACTCCAGTGATGGAGGTGGGTCTCCTTAACATCACAGCACTTTTACTTCCAAGGTAAAGATTAAAATAGAAGTATGCCTCAGAGAGTGGAACCCAGGGCATCCCTTACCCAGCCATCCATTTCCGGACTGACTGACAGGAAGCAGAATTCTCAGGTATGCAGAGCAGAACATTTGGTAAGTACAAGTGAAATACCTTCAGAGTTTTCCCTTCTGGATTTCAGATTCACTAATTGCCTTATAGAGCTTCAACACTGAAAAATAGCAACAACCAAAACAAACTAAGAATTCTGCCTAATATATCTACTACTGATTTGCCAGAATAGAAGCTGTCTTCACACACACACACAAATGCACAGACACACAGACACACGAATACAGTCTTAGGAGGTAAGCTAGCATTTAAAATAAATTTACCTTGAAGGCATAAAATGAATCTTGCCATCTTTGGGATTTGACCTAATAGACATAAAGATACAAGAAGATATAAATAAATATAGAGGGGAGTACAACGAGGGAACAGGTAAGGAAATCTTAAGATCAGTCTCTGAATCCAAAGGACACAGGGCAAGTCTTTCATGTAAAAGAGAGTGATAAACAAACCCGCATCCTATAAGAGGAAACTCTGGAAACCTTTCTTGCTGCTATTTGGAAGCAGAAGGATGGTTCTTTTGAGAATTAATAAGCAACTATTATCCCCTAACTAGGTATACAACCACAAGCCCTGTTACCTTGTATAGCTTAAATGATCTGAATCAAATGGCCCCAAGTAAGTAACAATGTAAGCCAGGTAGCAGAATAAAGCACATCTGTTGCAGAAATACTGTTTTAGTGTGTGCTTCAAAGATTTCTCAGTTTTTAGAGATAAGAGGCTTATAAAATTAAGAATACAGATGATTGAGAGCAAAATGTGGAGAGACAAGCAAAGTAAACAATGGCCCAAATCAGGCTGCAGTGCTTATGTAAACAGGACAGCGTTCTCTAAGGTGAAATACCATTAAAGATAAAATACTGAAGGAAAAGCATATTGCTGAAATGCTCAATTCATCACAAAGGCAATTAATTCTAAATACATATGTCTAACAAAATTTCAAAAGGTAAAAGCAAATTGTTACTGGCAGTCACAGTTAGGCACTGTTTTCTTTATCAGGAGATAACAGACAGGAACCCAGATAAACTGACCATTACACACAGATTGAACAACCAGTATCTGCATACCTTATCATTCGGTATTCATGCCAGGTCTAATGAGCACACATACACACAAACATAACAAGAATAAATAACTAAAAATGATACATTTAGGAAAAATTCAAAATCACCTCTAGAGCAAAGAGGAAATCAAGAGAGAAATCGAAAACCTTCAGTAACTCAGTTCTATTACTGCTGCAGACTGACATGGTAGAGTATTTAAATGCATAAAGGCCAAGGCAGCTTTGTTGCTATAAGATTTCTATTCTTTAAAAGGAAGATAATGGCCACTATTAGTCAATTAACTGTTGTAGGCTGATGCTAGGAAACCAAAACAGCAAGAAAAACCTTTGAATTTGGAAAAGAATGTTTTCTCTAGAGTCACTGAGACAACTGGAAGCGTGAAAGAATGCTCTGAACCGCAGTGACGATCCCAGATGATGCTTCCATCCCTAACACTGCTGGAAAAGTGAGCAGAATAGAGGCTCTGTAGAGACACAATTTAGACATCTAAGCCATGGTGGAGGCTCACCAAAGCATGTTAGTTGCTTGAGAGTGTTCATAAGTGCTGTGGGAGGTCATTATGTCTATGTGTTGCTTTTATTGGTTAATAAATAAAAAACTGCCTTGGCCTGTTGATAGGGCAGAATTTAGGTAGGCAGGGAAAATTGCACTGGATGCTGGGAGAAGGAAGGCAGAGGGATGGAGGTGTTGAAACTTTGCTGGTAGGCCACAACCTCGTGCTGGTGTGCAGATGACTACAAATGGGTTAAATTAAGATGTAAGAGTTAGCCAATAAGAAGTTAGAGCTAATGGACAAAGCAGTGTTTTAATTAATATAGTTTCTATGTGATTAGTTCAGGTCTAAGCTAGCCGGGTGGCTGGGAACCAACAAGTGACCCTTCTCCAACACATAATAACCACAAGAACAGCAGACACCCAAGATGAAGTCACTGGGGAAGTCAGTATAGACTCACCGTTCCTGTAAATGCTTGAAGGACTAGCCAGGTGCTACCAATCCCAGGACTGTTGAAACACACAGGAGGAAAGCATCTTCCTCAATTGCATAGTTGCAACCTAACTTAGAGCCAGTTAAGGAGGCATGCTTAATTTTCAGAGTGCAGCTAGAACTAAGAGTGGAGGAATCAATGTAAGCTTTTCTATACTAAAATGAACGTAAAAAAAAAAAACAAAATGGAAAGAAATAATAAATAAAAAATTTAAAATGTATTTAATAACTTTTAATTTGACAAATTGACATTAGCAACACTTTAAAAATAATAAATTGTTTCAAGATTCCTGTTTTGGGGTGATAATATTAATAAATACAAGAAAATAATTGATATAAATATTTAGGATACAAAAAGCAACTGTGATAATGGAAAGATGGTTATTTCAAAGGCAATAGTCTTAACCTTGAGGGATACAATATTCAGGGTTCATTAAAGCTATACCAAACTTTTCTATGAATTCTCTGTATGTATAAGATACTTTACAAAAAGAGAGAGATTTATAGCAAAGAAATGAGGGAGGAACCAAGTCAGGAGTGAGAGAGAAATAAGAAAGAGAACATTTGAGATTGAAATTCTAGGTTTGCTACTTACTAACTGTGAGCTAGTTGCAAGTTTACTTTATCTCTTGACACCAAATTAAAATCACACTAAGGCATAGCAGTTTCCTCGGAGATTAAAACCTTCCATCTTGGAGGGAAGCTCATGAAAATACAAGAAGTTCATGAAGACCATGGGAAGGTGAAGCAGTAAGATGACCTAAAAGAGGTGAAACCTTCCAAACTGCAGGGAACACTTTATTCTCAAGAAGTAAGCAGCTCCATTGCTTCAGTATGTACCCGAAACTGACCCAAGCATATATAAGCAGTAAAGATTGTTAAGAGACACTCTTGGACAGGTTGAGCTGCCTGGAGGAGGCTCAGATCACCTGAGCCACCTGGAAAGGACACTTTCAGTAGTCCTCATTGTCCGCTATGTTCAGCGAGTCCGGTTTTATCCATGCTTTTTCAGACCCAGGCCAGCTGGCCTTGGTGAGTTCCCAATAGAACATCCCTATTGTCTCAGGGTGTGGATGCACCCCTCGCGGTCCTGAGTTCCTTGCTCGTGCTCTCTCTCCTTCTGCTCCTGATTTGGACCTTGAGATTTTTGTCCGGTGCTCCAATATGGGTCTCTGTCTCCTTTCATCACCTGCTGAAGGTTAATATTCAGGAAGATGCCTATATGTTTTTCTTTGGGTTCTCCTTCTTATTTAGCTTCTCTAGGATCCCCAATTATAGGCTCAATGTCCTTTATTTATGGTTAGAAACTAAATATGAGTGAGTACATCCCATGTAAGCATGGGATAAAACCGGACTCACTGAACATAGCGGACAATGAGGACTACTGAGAACTCAAGAACAATGGCACTGGGTTTTGATCCTACTGCACGTACTGGCTTTGTGGGAGCCTAGGCAGTTTGGATGCTCACCTTCCTAGACCTGGATGGAGGTGGGAGGTCCTTGGACTTCCCACAGGGCAGGGAACCCTGATTGCTCTTTGGGCTGACGAGGGAGGGGGACTTGATTGGGGGAGGGGGGGAAATGGGAGGTGCTGGCGGGGAAGAAACAGAAATCTTAATAAATAAATAAATAAATAAATAAATAAATAAGACTTAAAAAAAAAGGACACTCTCTAACTTGTTCAGCTGGCTGCAGTCTGTACAGTGCACTGCTGGTTCCCAGTTTTCATACACTGTCACACATGCTGGGGTGGAGCTTTGGAGATGAAGTTGTCTGAGTCCTTTCTGCTCCTCTAAGTAACACTTCACCCACATTTCTCTAAGTAACTCTGATAAAACTCATTGGCTCACCATTTGACTTTGGTGGTATTCAGTCTTTGATCCGTATTTGCTTCCTCCTATCTGGGGTAAGAGGACTTAGTTTCAGACAACAATGTCTACTTTGTAAAATTTTGAGCAAACTGAATGAGGTGTTTTTGTTACCAAATAGTAATGTCTAATAAAATATAGCTATCTTCCTACATCATAGAGTCTTTTATCTTTACAACACTTATCAAACTATATACCTATCCGATGCCATCATATTATAGACATCTTGGTATAGCTTGCAGTCGTATAATGCATATCATTTAATGTATACCACATAATGCATATCACAAAGAGAGGCATAAAGAAATACATTGTGAGGATTGATAAGAAAGCAAGCTACAGAAGAGAAGAGAAATGTCCACAGCAGTTCACATCCACTGTGGGATTCAGGGAGGAAGTGGCAGCAGAGGAAGTCCAACATGTTTTCAGATGAGGATCTCAGCCAGTGTTCCAGTTCAGCCTCTGAATTCCAGCTTCCATAATTGCTCCTAGCTTGCAATTCTGTACTTATTGATGAGGCCATGAACATGAAAGAAAGAGGTCATAAGTATATAAGAAAGCAAGGAGGGGTACATGGGAAAGCTTGGAAGGATGAGAGGGAAGGGGGAATGATGTAATTAAAGTAATCAAAAGAATAAAAGAAGTCATTTAAAACAGCTAATTTTGTCAGTTATTACCACCCTGTACACACTGTAAATTTGTGATATCTATTCGTTATTATAGAACTTCACACACAATAGGTGCCCAGTAAAATATTATCTACATCAGGTCAATACACAGAAAAATAATTCAACTTCCAAAATAATCTCAGGCATATCAGTACATTTTTTTTCAAGTTTATAGTTGCTCTTGTTGTTTTTAATAGTTTTATTATTTTTTTAAAAGAGGAAGGGAACAGATAAAGGAGGACAAGAAAGATGGAACCAGAGAGTCAGCTAATTATGGATATTTATATGAATACATTCAAAAGTAGTAATTAAAATATATCTTAATTATTCATCTATCTATCTATCTATCTATCTATCTATCTATCTATCTATCTATCTATCTATCTATCTATCATCTATCTATCTATGTATCGTAGTTCCAAATAGCCTCTTCTCCATAAATTGCTTATTATGATCTTTCAGCTCTTTCTTATATAATCCTGACTAAAATTACTTTTGGTTTTGGAGCCAAATCCCTAGAGCCTTGTGTTCTTGGTGCAAGTGAAGAGAGCAGTTATTGCATGTGAACCCCTTCAATCCTGAGTACAGCATGTTCCCGCTTACGACCCTCAAAGGCCCATAAGGTAATGGGAAAGAAAGATAAAGGAGACAACGTGAAAACTGGCTTCATTTTAAAAGCAAAAGATAAAGTCAGTGTTGCATCTTGAATTTAACCAGATATAATCTCATGTTCCTGAAACTATGCAAAAGAAATTCCCTTGCTTTAGTAAGTAGCATAAGCAGAGATGGAACAAATGATACATTTTTAAGAGAAATTTTGTTTACCTTTCTAAAACAACTAACCATGCTGAAAAGAAATCTAAAGTGAGGGAGGCATTCTAAAACCTGCTGAGGGGCTGGAGAGATGGCTCAGTGGTTGAGAGCATTGCCTGCTCTTCCAAAGGTCCTGAGTTCAATTCCCGGCAACCACATGGTGGCTCACAACCATCTGGAATGAGGTCTGGTGCCCTCTTCTGGCCTGCAGGCATATACACAGACAGAATATTGTATACATAATAAGTAAATAAAGAAATATTTAAAAAATAAATAAAACTTGGTGAGTAAATCTCAGATTTTAGACATTTAAACGTATATTCCCAAAGTGCTGGGCTCCCAAGACGTGAGCAACATCTTGAGGTCCCAGCAATATTGTGCAGAAGTTTATTTATTCCATGAAGCACAATGCTGTGTTTTATCCTAGAACAGGTGAGAAATAAAACAGAACAGGATATAATAATATTAGCATTGAGTGTAAGATTCAAGACATAGATAAAAGGCAGCAATGTTCTAGCCCTTGTAAGGGCTCCTCCTTCATTATTTTCATCATTGTTTATGCCTTGTGAAACACAGTTCATAGGTAAACCACTTCAAGTTAAGAGTTGCCTTTTGCTAGCATAGTCCCTGAATAAACTTCAATTTTCCATCCAAGAAAAAGAAAGGCATGAACATATGTGCATAGCATGTGTGTATACTGCCCTGTGCACGTACATGTGCCAAGATAGCTCCTTCTTTCTCAGTTTATAAAGAAAATCCTGGATTTTCATAAAAATGTATTCCTTTGCATGTGTTCAGGTATAAATTTATTTTCAACTTTCAGCATCGTTTTCCCTAGATCTGGTCCTGCTCCCAAATCTTTGAACTAATCTGGACATAGTAAGATTGGTTGGTCTATAACCACCCATCCGCAGTCTTAGGAACCTGAAGATCACAAGATTTATCAGCCATGGGTCTCAGAAAGTGACAAGACCCCTGCCTGCTCAGAGTGGACTTGGATGACTGATACAATAAGCATTTAATAGCTTTTGATACACGTAACTAGAAGTTTCTCTCCTGCCCACCAGTTCCTGAATAACCACTCTGAGGTTTAATATTAATTACAAACTGTTTGGTTGATAGCTCAGGCTTCTTACTGGCTAGCTGTACGTAGAAAACAACCTGTTTTTTTTTTTAAAAAAAAAACCTATGCATTACCGCATGCCCTGTGGCTTACCTATAATGCTCTGGAATCTTACTCCTCCGGTGGCTGCTGGTGTCCTCTTTGATTCTGCCATGTTTCTCCCTATATTTGGTTTTGTTTATTGGTCAAATCAACTTCTTTATTAACCAATAGTAATATGACATATTCACAGCATACAGAAGGGCATTCCGCAAGAGTCATGTTTAAAGTGACATTAGAAAAAATATTTCTTCCTTTACTCGACAAAGTTGTAACACATGTCTCCTGTGATCATGACACTATATAGGTCATGTAGATGAAAACTCTGATTGCTGCTCCACACGAGCATCTACCTACCCACAAGTATTTGACATTAAAACCATTCCATCCATTTGTTTTCTTCTCTGTATATTTTATAATACATAGATACTCTTGTTTTTCTTTATTTCCCTATGCACTCAAAAGAAATACAACCAGTATCTCAGGGTGTTATCTGAACACTGATGTAACTACAGGACTATTTACAATGCCAAGATATGGGAACAACCTATGTGTTCATCAGTGGAGACACAACTCAGGGCGAGAGTAGTTGTTGAGCATTTTCATTGGCCTTGTTATCAATTCCCAGGATCACAGAAAGAAAGATAAATTATTCTATTTCTACACAATAAAAAGAAATCCAGCTTCAGAAAAGGTATATTTTCCCATTGGGATAATACGGATGAACCCAGAAGACACAATATTATGTGATAAGCCAGACAGAAAATCAAACAGTATATAGTCTCAGCTGTATGGGGAGTCTGAAAAGTTAAGCTCATAAATACAAGTAACTCTTATTAGGCTTTTTGACAATACCAACCCCATCCTTATTTAGATTAGGTTATGAAAGAATGTGCAGTTCTCTCTCTCTCTCTCTCTCTCTCTCTCTCTCTCTCTCTCTATCTCTATCTCTATCTCAATCTCACTCTCACATCTAGACTAGAACTCTCTCTCATTTACTTCCCATCAGGGGAGATAGCTACTATATTGGGAGCTGTCTTGTGAAACAAACCCATTGATGTGTTATGGAAAGCATTCTCAGAGAAAAACTTAATCCAGCAAAAAATCTTGTGAGTTGGCTTAGAAATGAATAAATTCATTTGAGATTTAAACCAACTACAGTACCTACTAACAAATTAAGTGGACTCATGTGAGAGATCACAAACTAGATAATCTACTTACGAATTAATATTGCATTTCTGGCACACAGAAGTTGTGAGATAAATTAGGTATTTTGTACCGCTGTTTTGATATGCTTTAATAATTGCTCTAATTCTGCACTTGCAGCTTTTGTCTCATGGGGTAATTTATTAATTAATCAAGTATTTAGTGGTTCTGCAATCTTTCTGTCAGGTGCTTTGTTGGGAGTAGAGAGGAAAAAGAGGCTAGAGAGACAGCATAACTTAATTTCACCATTACCAATCAGCCTAGAAGAGAGATGTATTTTGTTTGAGTTTTAATTTCCATACTTCCTAGCTGTGTGTCCTCTAATCAGTTGTCAATAGCCTCAGACATGATTTCCTATCTGTAAAATGGGAATGATGGCAGTATTTATCTCAGAATGTTTTGTTTGGAGTCTATGACGTTAGGCACAGGAGGCACGAAACATAGGGAGAAAATGATAATGATCTTGAAATTGATACAGTCATTACTTTGAAATTATGTTCTTAGTCTGGGAAACCAAGATAATTTGCAGAAAACATTTACACTGGAAATTTGTGCTTTCTCCAGCCCGCTTTCCACTGCTTTAGCAACATGCTCCTACTGAGAGCTTTCAACAGTGGAAAACCAACTGGACAGGAGCTGGGGTTTGAATCTGCAACTAGGATCAAGACCAGGAAAAAAAAGGTTGTGATGAAATATTTTAGGAATTGACCCAACAAACAGCGGGTCTTCAGCACTTAATAGTGATATAGGAGAGCTAGGGTTTGTCCTCAAGGAGTAATTTAGAGAACTTTGTATTTTATTCAGTGAGGCATGCCAAAGTCCAAGACAGAAAATGGCTATGTTGCAACCCTAGCTAAATCATTATCCACAATAAATTTAAACAAATCATATCACCTTCTCTTTGATGTTTTATGTCTTTATCTGATATAAACTTACTTGTATTATATATAATTTGATGTGATTATAAATTTTAATATTAATTGATGTTTTAGCAAACATTCTTTACATCATATGTTTCTCTTTCCCTCCTCTCCTTCTATGTTAACTTCAAACCCCCTCCACACTTTTCCTGTTTCTCCTTCATATTACCTGTATCCTGCTATCTTCCTTTCTAGACCCCCACCATGGTCCATTTTTACTCTTATAATTTCTGTGACTAATTTGGGTTATTTACTCTTATCTGCAGGTTTAGAGCTAGGAACAACACTTGTCTTTCTAGGTCTGCTTACCTCTTTCAGTAAAATCTTTGATAGTTCCGTCTACTTATCTGAAAATACTATGATTTCACTTCTGTATAGTCGAATAGTGTAAATGTATCACATTTTCATTATCCACTCATTTATTGAAGGACATTTCATTTCATCTTCTAGCTATGGTGAGCAGAGCGACAATGAACATTGCTTACCAAGCAGTATTTGTAGTAGGAAGTGGAGTCTTTTGGAAATATCTCAAGGAGTGTTATAGTTGAGTCATAAGGTATACTTATTTTTACATTTTTAGGAATTCTCCATACTGGTTTCTAAAGTGACTGTACCTCTCTGTAATCCCAAATTGGTGACTAAGGGTTCTTTTTTCATATCCTCTCCAATGTTTGTTGACTTTTGTCATTCTGTTTGGGTGAGATGAAAGTCGTTTTAACACCAGTACCAGGTGTGAGAATGCTTCCTTTGAGTTGTAGTTAGGGTTGGCCAATGAATCCTGAAACAATGTCTGGTATTGCTATTATCCTTGCTTTCCTCTGAAGTTGAAAGTAAGTCCCGTCTGCTGAAGACACCACATACTTTAGACACAGGACAATGAAACTTAGCATAACACAAAAGCCTTCTTCCTGTGGTTTAGCTTTCCATACCAACAGAGGGAAGCACTCCACAGTCCTATCTGCTTTTGATACCTATAAACCATAACAATGACAAATTTTGCAGGATATTCCAAAAGGTGTACTATTGACATTTGCAAGTTGGTGATAACTAGCAGATATCTAAGTGGACCTAACACCCACACAGCAGGAGGGAAGTCATATCTGGTGCTGGAAGCCTAGCTAACAACCTGGAGCTAGAGTCGTTTGGAATCTTAAAAAGAACCTGTTCTTGCTACTTTACTAGACCAGTGTAATTGCATTCTTATACTTACATACATAGATAAATGTAGCTCTCGTTCATCATCAACAAGACCTTTTTGCAGCAAAGTTAAGCCATTACAGAAAACCACAACTGGTCACAATGCAGGGATTAATGGATCATAGGGAGTCAGCCTCAACGGATACATCTACAACACCACTCCTGTACCTGAAGCTAAAAAATATCATAGAAGAGGGAGGGGGAATATTGTAAGAGCCAAAAGGACTAGAAAGTCAGATGTGACAGTATGTATCTTAGAAATGACAGGCAAAGCCCATCCATGGTAACTCAACAGTATGGCTGATAATCCCACCTTCAGACAAAGAACTATAAGCAACTAACAGTTGCTGAGAGAAGAGTAATTAGATACTCTCAGGGGTGAGCCACTAATTGGGTATCCAAACCAAAGTGGTCATTCCTGATATCATACACAGACACACACACAGACACACATACACAGACTCAATAGGGTGTGTGTGTGTGTGTGTTTGTGTGTGTGGGCTTGTGTGTATAACACTAAATAAAGGAAAGGGGGCCATAAATTTGAGAGAGAGTGAGGTATGGGAGTGGTTAGAGGGAGGAATGTTAAAGTGGATAGTGATGTAATTATATTTTAATTAAAAAATGAATACTTCTTAGAAATATAATCAATTTTTCCTAAATCAGAACTAAAATTCTGAGAATTAGCAGAATGAGCTATAGCCACTCCAAATCCACTTTCCATATGTTTTTGAATGAAGATTTTGTTATATTTATCTTGTTTTTGAAAAATTGAAGTATAATGCTCATGCCATTAGTAGGCCTTTTGATTTTATATATATATATATATATATATATATATATATATATATATATATATATATATACATTTTAAAATATGAATAATGTGACTGAGTGTAGTATAGCACCTTTCCTTTCTCTCTTATCCTATGCCTTTATGGGACTAACCTTTGAAAAGTTTTTGTTAGTGAGGCAATTAATATGACATAAATCACAGAACTATCTAATAAACAATTATTTAATTTTGTGACATTCCTTTAACAGCATATAGGTTATTTGCTTTAGGGATAATCTGATAGAACTAATAGACTCAAGCATTTATATAGTTTTAATATATTTCAAAGTGGTATATGCCAGTTTGTGCTTCCTGTATTAAGACCTGAGCAAAGCATTACTTCACCTATTATTTTCAGCTTTCAGATATAGAATTCCAAGTACGAGTTAGAAGTGACTGTTCAGATTCATGCTAAGCAGTAAGTTCTAACTGTTCATTCCTGGGCTACATTTGGAACCCCAATAGGCTATGACAGAGAGCTGCATTTGTAGAATGTAAAAGGATTTTCGTTGGGTATTCTAAATGTTTCTCAATTCAATAGGCAACAAATTTTGAGGTTCTTTCCCAAAGTAGAAACTGGGTAAATATTGTTGATGGAAGACTGACCTCATAGAGGTAATAGCAATAAAAAAAAAAAAGATAAACGCACACACACAAGGGGAAGGGAGAAAGGTTCATATCCTTTAGCCATATCTTCTCTGTGTTTGAAATCATATGCTATATTTTCAATGAAAATGAGAATATTTTGATTATATATGAACATCTACATAAGAAAATGTACCAACAAGATAAGATATCAGGCAACAATAGAATAGATATCACTATGAGAAATAATGCCTATCTGTCTTTCTCTCATACACACACACACACACACACACACACACACACACGAACTGTAATATAACAAAATATCACTCTATATCTATCTATCTTTCTATCTATCATCTATCTTTCTCTATATATGGTTTTAAGTTTTGTTATCTCTGACTCAACCACAGTAAATTTGAGGCATGTCAGGTTTCCTGCAATTTATATAAAATGAAACTCAATGGGGAGATAACTGCTGAACGTCCATATGATTTCATGCTTCTGTCTCAAGCTTAGATCTAATGTTAGTATCAGTTTCTCATACCATCTCCAGGAGAGATGACAACAGGACATGCCAGTTCAGAATGATTGTGTGTCCCTGTGCCTAGTGTTTCTGGAGGATCTTACTGTCCTGCATTCAGAAATCACCAATTCTTGTGATCACAAGAACTAAAAAAAAAGGAGAAAAAGAATTTTAGCTTCATTAAGCACTGCTTCTTAAAATTATTTGTATTTTATTTCAAATTCTAGTAGTTAATATTTATGTCACACGTTATTATGCACAGGCTTGAATGTATGCTGTTTCCTGATCAAGCATGGTAGCTAATAGAATGTGTTTGGTACCGAAAGATTTCAAACCTAATAATGCTTTTATCCTCCTACTTTTATGAAATTGCTTCTCCTAGCAGTCACTTTTCAGCACTTAAGGATGGAGATGTGTACTCAAAGGCATTGTAAATTAGCATCAGTGTATGCTGAGTTTGGAGTCACAGCAAGGTCAGTGGCACAAAGACATTGTGACTATCAGTTGAAAAGACTATGAGATCACTGTTTGGATAAGTGCAATTTATGAGAGGGTTAAGGATGATACTATTTGTCTTCAGAACAGAGATGCGTGGCCTGGTGGATATGTGACTCCATCTATAATTTACACACAGCAAAGGGATGTGCATCTATGCGTCCAAGACTCAGCTCACCTGTTCAGAGATCGCTTAGACATTTCTAAGTCTTGTCTGCAGTAGGTGAGCATGTTGTTTTTGCACTCTTCCAGATTAAGAACTTAACGTCCTAACTAGTCCCCTTACTTACTCTATCTTTGCCAATGCCACTCTCCCCTCTTCTCACAATCCTCTGATAACTCCATATTGCATTAGATAAAGCCTGCACTGCCTTCAGTAGCTGCATGAGCCCAAGTGCTCTTGTTTGTTTTCCTTCTGCAGTCACACCTCCTGACCCATTAGCTTTACATTTGTTATAGTGAGCTTCTTTCTGGGAAGAGAACAACTGAGTAGCTATGTAATTTTAGGCTGTAATCTGTAGCTTGCCTCATTTTCAAACTTCAGTCTCTGTCTTCTTTCACTTGAAAACGTTTTTCCTTTCCAAGTATATGGTTGGTTCTCCTTCCTGCAGTATTCATTTATTTTCAACTTCTATTTGCCCACACACTTCATACATCCCACATTTCTTGTCTAGGCTATGCCTCTTGATTATCAGTTATAGAGATGTTATCTTCTCTAGTTTTTTCCCAGTAAGAATTTGTACAAGGCCTATTTCCCCCTGCCTGAACACTGTTTGGAGGACAAGACAGCTTCTTTTAGCCACTATTATATTATAGGATCTAGTGTTCATTCCCTGAGCTATGGACAAAGATACATACAGTAATATTTTCACTTCATTAACAAATATCTGTTGAGTGAATGGATGGATATTAGAATATGAGGTCTACCTTCCTCACAAGGTCCTGTTGGAGGAAGGGTTACTTGTTCCTCCTGGCCACCTGGCTAGCTTAGACCCAAAATAATCACACAGAAACCCTATTGATTAAATCACTGCTTGGCCCATTAGCTCTAGCTTCTTATTGGCTAACTCTTACATATTAATTTAACCCATCTCCATTAATCTGTGTATTACCACATGACAGTGGCTTACTGGCAAAGTTTCAGCATGTCTGACTCTGGTGGTGGCTCCATGGCATCTCTCTGACTCCGCCCTTCATTCTTCCAGCATTCAGTCTAACTTTCCTTGTCTACCTAGGTTCTGCCTTGCTATATGTCCAAAGCAGTTTCTCTATTCATTAATGGTAATCACAGCACACAGAGGGGACTCCTACATCAAGGTCCGTTAGAACTCCAGGAACAGACATGACTAAGGTAATCAAAGAATGAAGAAAAGACAGAAAGAAAGCTGGAATTAGGTGGTTTGTCCTCCTGGTTAGGGAAACTGTAGCTGCTTGGAAGCTCAACATGTTTTATTGTATAGAATTAAAGAGAAGAGGCACAGTTATTACACACTATTGAACAAGGAGGTAGGGTTATTACATACAGATAAAAAAAGAAGCCAGAGCTTATGGCATATAGGTGGATCAGATCTAGCTGGAGACAAACCTAGATAACCTTGTTATGACCAGTCTCTGTAGGGTAAGAGTCTTAATATCCAGACAAAGAAAGCTATGATGGATAATTTCTGCACACCCTGTCAACACTTGCTCTCAGTCTCCCAAGGAAGGTATTACTGTTCCTGTGATCCTAACACACACACACACACACACACACACACACACACACACACACACACACACACACAAACACATCTGTAGAGAGGAGACAGTGCCATTCTTCCATGATTCTAAGGATAGGGTCCTTGATATGCCTGGTTCATGTCATAACATAATTGCCTCAGGACATCACTCCTTTAGAGTTCCTTCTGCTTCCTGCATTTCCTTATTTACAACAACTTTGGCCCTGAAAATTATCAGAGGAGGATTGTTATAAGAGGCTTCTTGTTTGTTCCTAGCTGCTCAGCTTCCCAAATAATCACACAGAAACTATATTATTTAAATCACTACTTGGCCCATGAGTTCTAGATTCTTATTGGCTAACTATTACATTTTAATTTAACACATTTCTATTAATCTGTGTATCACCATGTGGCTGTGGCTTACCAGGTAAAGTTCCATCCAGCTCCAGTGGGGCTCCATGGCTTCTCTTGACTCTTTAATTTAACACATTTCTATTAATCTGTGTATCACCATGTGGCTGTGGCTTACCAGGTAAAGTTCCATCCAGCTCCAGTGGGGCTCCATGGCTTCTCTTGACTCTGCCCTTCTTTATCCCAGCATTCAGTTTAGTTTTCCCTGCCTAGCTAACTTCTGACCTGCTATAGGTCCAAAGCAGGTTTCTTTGTTAATTAACCATACAGAGGGGAAGATCATATATCAACTCCCCTTTTCTCCTTAAATAAAAAGGAAGATTTTAAATTTAACATAGGAAAAATACATACAACAGAACAGTTATCAAGCAAGTATTACAATTAAAATATTTATATCTACCTTATCTTTTATCATAACTAAGGAAACTATAATTATAACTATAAATTCTTCAACTCCATCAAAGACTCCAGAAAGATATATTATTACCTATGTAATCAATAAGTTCATTGTAAGCAACATCCAAAACTCTAGAATTGACAGAGACATCTTGCTGCCTGGACAGTCACCCAAAGTTCTTCTGTACCATTGGGGCATCCATCTTCAGGATACTGGCCCATAGAATCCGGCAGACTTTTCCATGAAGCAGGAAAATTTAAAGACTGGTTTGTCTCTATTGGCAGTTTGTCAGTCACTTTCTTCTGTGTCCTGCAGACTGTCAAGCAGCCCAGGCAAGAGAATTTTCTTGACCAAATGGCTAGCAGACTCCATAAGAAGCCTTTTGGATCTCTGTCTCTATCTCCATCCATCACCAGATGAAGGTTCTATGATAATATGCAAGGTATTCGTCAGTATTGCTCTAGGATAGGGTCATTTCAGGTTTCCTATCCTCAGCTGCCCAAGGAACTAACTGGGGACCTCGGCTTGGGCACCTGGGAGCCACTCTAGGGTCAGATCTCTTGCCAAACCTAAAGTGGCTCCCTTATGAGCTCCCAAGGTCCCAATGAGGAGCAGAAGGAAGGAGAACATGAGCAAAGAAGTCGGGACCACGAGGGGTGCACCCACCCACTGAGACAGTGGAGCTGATCTATTGGGAGCTCACCAAGGCCAGCTGGACTGTGACTGAAAAAGCATGGGATAAAACTGGACTCTCTGAACATGGCGAACAATGAGGGCTGATGAGACGCAAAAGACAATGGCATGGGGTTTTGATCCTACGTAATGTGCTGGCTTTGAGGGAGCCTAACCAGTTTGGATGTTCACCTTCCTAGATATAGACGGAGGGGGGAGGACCTAGGACTTACCACAGGGCAGAAAACCCTGACTGCTCTTTGGACTGGAGAGGGAGGGGGAAAGGAGTGGGGGGAGGGGGAGAAGAGTGGGAGGAGGGGGAGAAGGGTGGGAGGAGGGGGAGGGAAATGGGAGGCTGGGAGGAGGTGGAAACTTGTTTTTTTTTCTCCTTTTCTCAATAAAAAAAAAGAAGCCTTTTGGATGCGCATCTTCCTCTTGAAGTAGCTTGCGCTGCCAGGAGATGTGACTCTTTGTCATGAAAGTCCTAAGTTATTAAAACATTTTAAATGCCATATTCTGTAGTCTTTGAAAGGTTTGAAGAATGCCTATCCATCTGCAATACATCTCAGTACATCTAAAAATTCTAACTATCATGACTACAAACTTGACTATTATGGATGATTAGCTATTAATCCATATTTCTTAATTATGCATTACATTTTTAAATGAGCTGCACAAACGCAATACATTAATCAAGAGCAGAAATATACATATGACAAAATTGACCTTAAATTTGTATCAATAAACCAAGATCCATACCAATGCAAAGTATTCATCTCTATTGCATATCCCCCTTTAAATGTAAACAAACATTTATTAACAATATTTGAAATATGGGCATAGTTCTTTTCCAAACTACTTACTGTTTTTTGTTGGGACCATCCACAAGAGCATGACTGACCTACCAGGAATTACAAACTTAAATAGACTAACCTTTTTATTTTTCAGAAGTTACCAATAATCCATAGTTTTTCAGTTAGAAATGAGGGCTGTGAGATCTCCTTCTCCTTGCTGGAATTTTCATTGACTGTGTCTTTTGGAGGCAACAATAGGTGGTATGGGTTCCTAAGTGCAGTTGTCCTGTCATATCCAGAAGATACTGCTTTTCTCCAGTCCTCCCTAACCTCTGGCTCTTAACTATCTCCACCATTTCTTCTCTCCTGGTCCCTGTTTGTTGGGGTGGAACGTGATCTAGATGCTCTGTTTATTAAACACTCCATGGACACTTAGTCTTTATTCTTTTATCAGTAGTGTGTTTCTGTGTCAACCACTGTGCACTGCACAACGACATTTCTCTGATGAGGTTTAGGAGTTGCTCTAATCTATAGGACAGAGATACAAATTTAGAGTGTAGTTTGAATTTGCTCATTTGGTAGAATAATGGTAGTAGGTTCACTCTGGGGCTTGTTCTTTTCAACCACGGTCTCTTGGCCAAATTTACAATACCAGATATTCTTTCCTCATGGTGAGTGTGCTTTAGATCTCATCAGAAAGGCAATGGTTTCTGTTAACCCACTATTGTATCCTTACTTTGCCATGCAGTTTATTATAGTAATTCACAGGGTTGACAGCTGTGTAAAATGTTGATAATTTTTCCTATAGTAGCATAAGTAGATCCTTTAAGGACCACGGAAGTTAACTAAAAATGAAAAAGCTTCCTGGTCAATATAAATTTGATGTCTCCATGTTCTGAGACACCTTTGGCCAACAACTCAAAGGGCATTGAAATTTGCATCTGGCATTGGAATTTTTATTTAGTGAATTATAAATTCTTGGATAAACATATTCCTCCACATGGGGTAATTCTAACTAACACTTTTGCATTAATATATAAACATATCTATGCATATTTAAGTTTATATGATAGTGTGTTTTCATATGACTTTTTAATCTATCCTTACTGTAAATTATCCCTCTCCCAGCCTACTCTTTTGCCCACTGGTTTCCCATTCCTCTTCCAAGAGCATTCTTTGTGGGAACATTGCAGCAGCATATGAAATATTGAGTGAGATATTTAGGCTATGCCCTTTAGATGCTCATTCAAGTACAATGATATTTTTCCATACCTCTGTCAGTTTTTTTATCGTGTCACTATTGTTCAATAGAATGATCCTTTATGCACTTCAACTATCATTATAGCCCATGTAGATTTTATTCACTTTCCTTTATTGATAGATAAACTAATTATTATCAAGTTTAAAAATTTGGATTATAATGTTATGATCAGTAAGACTTCTAGTAATAATTTAAAAGAAAAGAAAATGTGTATTCCAAAGGTTATTCATACATTCAAATTATTTTTGACATTTTTGTAGTAACCAGATTCCCTTATGTTTCTAGATAATTATGATTAAAATGTACTAACCTCAGTTTAGCCTCAAAGCACTCTAGTATTTTCCTTTACCTGCCAAGGCTTAGGTTCTTCCTAAGCACTAAAATATCCATTTACAGATATTGATGTCTTCAGAGCAACAGTCAGCTCAGAGCTTTTCACACTTTTCCGTCAGTGTCCTTTAACAATCCCAAAGTCACACTAAGAAAGTGTGGCCAAGCAGAATGCCAACAGAAGGCATCAAGAGTTGGGCTGGTTTTTTGCTTAGCAAACACAGGCACGAAATGAAAGCTACCCAAATACTTGCTGACCCAACAGACCCATGCAAATCTGACAACTTTATTGAGTTTTTATAAGAATATTCTTGCACAATGCCTTACAGTAATAACTTTAAGATATCATAGCCTGTTTGGTCATTGATTATAGACCCAAGGTGTTTCATAACCAAGAAGAAGTTTGGAATGATTCTGTTGTTTTGTCCAAAGATTCATATAGTAAAAGTTCAAAGTAAAAGTATAGAAAATTTTATGTGGTAAAAATTTCACGAGGTAAAAGCAAACGTGCTTGGTTTGTTCATCAGCGTTTATGAACTTCTGAAATCTAGCCTTTTACCATCCTGTTAGAATAACTGAAAATAATTCCAGAACTTTTGTGTCACTCACTGTTCACCTCTCTGAAATCTGGTTTCAAACCACCAAGTTGCACTTAACTGTGGCATAGTTTGGGTCACTGTTTGTATACTCAACCAGTGCTTATTTGATTTCTTTGATTACCTAACAATTCTTCTATGATACGACAATACTAACGGCTATATCATGTCTGTGCCTGTGACGTTTTTGTTCAATGGGAACACAATACTGCTGATCCCCTAGGAGCTGAGAGAAATTATTTAGGATTCTCCTTTGTTACCAAATGATATACGAAGTAACAACTTCCACATAGGGAATTGCTTGACAGAGCCTTGATTTTATATTTTTAAATGTAAATTGCACTTATTTATTTCTATGTAGTGGGTAGTATGCATAAGATACCCTGTATCTTTCTGTCTCTGTCTCCCTCATGACCCCCTCTCTAGAATGTGTGTATTTTGGACATCTTTGTGGATATTAGAGGTCAACTTTTGGAATTCAATTCTCTCCTTCGAATATGTGGAACCTGGAAATCAAATTGTGTTTAACAGGCTTGGCAGCAAGAGCAAGAACCTTTACCGACTGAGCCCTGGTAAAGTATTTTGAGGAACAATCTAATATAGCTATGATGTGAACTAATATGTGGAACATCACAACTTTTGACCCAGTTCTTAACCTCTGGAATCTCTATGCCCTTCTTGAACCTTGCTTCCCTCACCTGTAAAATAGAAACGCTGTACTTCAGTGACGCTCTGTGAGAACTGGAGATGAGAGTAGGCATAGAGAATCTCCTTGAACTACAGGATCCTACATACATACAAGAAATCTGGAACTTCAGCACTAATAATTGTACTATTAATATTAACCTTTGGTGAATGATGTCACTCTTACTTCATTTTCTTCATGAGAAAAAGATGGGGTAGTCTACAAAAAGTTTCTTCTTTATCTCAAGTCCCTTTGAGTTTCTCCTTATGCTAATGGCAAGGTTGCGTGGGTTTGTCTGAGGTGGCTGTGTAGGCCAGACCTTCAAAAGTGAGAATTGAAGCCTCATTTCAAAGGGCTTCTCAGCCGCATACTGTTTGCCAGTGCGCAGGCTCACTGCCCACATGCGGGCCGCTTGCGTTCTTGGGAAGGGGTGGTGTGATTCTACGAAACGTGTTGCTGCCAGTGCAGATGGAGAAATGCCACTCTCTGAGTTTATGGTTCCAACAGCTCTGTCTTCTGCCTGCCGCGTACCAACTCACAGCTGCATGCTTATCTTTGGACTGTTATTCCAAAAGGAGAGAAAATGAACTCTACACGCAAATTATTTTCTGACTTTCTTTCCAAGTACAAATGGGCTTTATAAGATATCGTCTTATATATTGAAACTTGCATTCCTTGGCATTTCACTTCTCTCCCGACAAAGGCATTAGGAATGGACTGTGTGTTTATCAGAGATGGGGATGGAGGAGACGTATTTCCGCACTGACTGCCGAGACACGGTTTTATTGAACACCAGCAGAAGTTTTGAGAGCGTCAAAAGGGTCTTAAGACGTTTCACAGAGGCATTAGGAATAAACACAACACTGTTTGTACTTCTCGACCTTGCTAAAGTCGCACATTAAGTAAAATAAAGTGAAGGAGGCTATGGGATCATCCCTGATGTTGGATTAAAAAAAATAAAAAAGAAAAAGAAGAAAGAAAAAGAAAAAAAAACCTGTAGCAAGCCCATGAACATTTTACCATTAAACTGCTCCAACTCTGAACTTCTGTTTTTCTCTGAGAAAATGATTTTTAAATATTTAAAAATGCCCAATTTCTTCTCAGATTCTCAGAAACGTAAGAACTGAAGGGGAAGGTCAGAAAAGTCAAGCCAATTGTGGGACCCATGGTACTTCTCTGAACTGCTTTATAAAGCAGAGGTGATCTTACAGGGCACAACTTCTGCCACCAAATTTCAGTCGCTTGGACAAAATCTGCTCAGCATTCTTTAGTATGAAATGTGAGATCCTCTGTACATTTTCTCCTAAATGGTACTCTTCTGAGCATCTGTGATTGTCGAATTCCCTAGGCAGTCAGTATGAAGGCTATGCATGATGTCTATCATTTCTCTCACTGTTGAGCAGGTCGGTACTTCCATGATCTTTTTTCCTAGTCTCCCTTCAACTTGGAGCAGTCTTCTAGCTGATGAGATCTGTTGAATTTTTACTTCATGATATATGTGTGTGTGTGTGTGTGTGTGTGTGTGTGTGTTATTTCACTCTCATTTGGTTAGAAATCACAAATGTCCATTTATTTATGAGTAATCTGAGGATAGAGTCACATATGTGGTTTTAAGTTTGTTTTGTACATTGAAGAGCTGAGGGCTTACTAAATATGTAGCAAGTGAATTAATAAACAGGTGAGTGAAATAATGCATGGATGAGTAACAATATCAGAAGCTTATAGAAAAATACTGTGAACTCTGCGAAGGGGAATTAGATGAGATCTCCTGGGTAAACTGGTGGTGGAGGGCAGGCAGTAAATGGGGAGAAAGGGGAGATGAGAACGTGAGGGAACAGGATGTTTGAGGGGGGAGGGACATAGTGGGAGAGCAATAAAAGAGTTATCTTGATAGAGAGAGCCACTAAGGGTTTAGGGAGAAAACTGGTGCTAGGGAAAATCCCAAGAATCTACAAGGATGACCCAAGCTAAGACTCCTAGTAATAGTGGAGAGGGTGCTGCCAACTGGTCTTCCCCTCTAACCAGATTGATGATTACCCCAACTATCATTGTAGAGTCTTCATCAGAACCAGAAATGCAGAGCTCCAAGCATCAGACCAAGCTCTGGGAATGTAGTCAAAGAGAAGGAGGAGGGAATGTATGAGCAAGGGAGGTCAAGATCAAAATGGAGCAATCTGCAGAGACAGCTGAACCAAGCTTGTGGAAACTCATGAACTCTAGATGAACAGCTGTGGAGCCTTCTGTATGTGGGAGACAGTGATGAAGCTTGGAGTATCTGAGGGCTCCCCGGCAGTAGGATCAGGATCTATACCTGGTGCATGAGCTAGTTTGTTGGAACCCATTTCCTATGGTGGGTTGCCACGCTCAGCCTTAATGCAGGTGGGAGTCACTTGGTCTTGCCCCAAGTTAATGTGCCAGACACTGTTGATTTCCCATAGGAGCTCTTACCCATTGGAAGGACTGGATGGGGGGAGGCAGGAGGAGAAGTGGGAGGGAGAACTGTGATTGGAATGTAAAGTAAAAATTTTAAAAATTATTTAATGAAAAAATAAATTGTGAACTCAAAGGATGTCTAAAGGCTTACCTTTATTCTGCCTGAGAATGTTTGTTTGATACAGTTGAATGTGAATATGTTTGTGCATATCATTGTGAATATCTACTAATTTTTTTAATTGTATATGTGCCGCAGTTGTTCATCTGAAGAACTTGATCTTACTCATTCTATAGCAATGGATTTGCAACCTGTGAAACGACAGGAATACATCTATGGCAGTCCCTGTGACTCAGATTGTCCTTACCTATTCCTCAACTTTGGTACCTTACCCAGAACTAAGAAAGTATTGCATTCACCAGAATATAGGTATTTCTCTAAATGGAAAAAGATACAACTTGTATTAAGTAGACTTTTCTTTAAGAAATTAAACAATAAAGGGGACTTTTTTCCCATCATGGGGATAATTCAAGTTCAGTTACTTTTATTTGAAAGCAAGAAAGTTATAATCAATAAAGATATATTAAGAAAGTATCTGAACGTTACCAATTTTTCTAAATAATTGATTATATATCAGAAGCATTTCATTAGTCAGTTAAAAAACGAGCTATCTATAGGGATAAATTATTCATTATTTACAAAACTTATAGCATTATCTCTTACTGGAATACCTGAAAATCATTGTTAAGGGAATTACTTTATATACTATGTAAGGACATCTCTTTTATTATGTGTGCTTAAGGCCTATCCATATACCCACTGGGGAACAGATTTCCATAAGTACAAACATACATCAACTGATCTTGTCTTAGTTTCTTCTGTCTTTTGGGACCTCATTCTCTAGACACATTGACTTTTGTTGTTGTGCTGTGGTGTTGGTAGTGACACTCATTAACAGTGCTTTTTCCTGCTAAAGAATATGAAAGTTGGAGTGGAAGAGTGGTTAAGAGCATTTGTCCCTCTTGCAAAGGATCTAGGTTCAGTTCCAAACACACAAACAGCAGTCCATAACTGTCTGTTTCTGTAACTCCCATTCCAGGATACCTGATGTCCTCTTATGGCTCCTGTGGGCACACACACACACACTCATGAGATAGACACACAAAATAAAATTAAATAAATCTTTAAAGGGTATACAATTTGTCCATTTTGTAAAGCTCTTCATATCACACGTTCAGTTTTCATGTATAAGCAAAATTCTTATAAACTATACTCAGCCAATCTTCCTTTGTTTTCACCTATCTACAGGGAAAGTGGGAAGGAGAGAAAATGAAACCAGACACTAACATCATCTATTCAAACCCCAGAACTACTGGGACAGAAGCATTTCAGTTCCTCACTACCCATTTAAATAAAAGATGTTAAATAATTCCTATAATTGGTAATGAGGCAGTGGTTAGGAGAATGTAAAGATAATAATTGGAGATTGTGGATTTGAAATCATTGTAAGGGCATAAACTCCAAAAGAAACTCAATTGGTAGAATACATCCATGATTGACATGTAAGTCCATGTAGGCCTTTGTGGTTCTTCCCAAATGTAACTAACTTCAGTAGGAATACGTTAGAGCACAAAAAAAGACTAGATCTCATAGAGCTAAATGAAACAAAGGCATGAAGACGGAGTGTGCATGCCTGTCTTGAATAAAACATGAGAAAATGCAAATGTAACTCATGATGAGTTCGCTACCTACCAAAGCCAGGGCAGTGGGTGATACTGAGTGATAATCTCAGAGCTCAGGGATTGCAGAAGCAGTCAAATATAGAGCAATATCCATGCTTTCAAAATTTCACATTGGAAAGTGTTCTGGTTAGTTTTTCATAAATTTTCATAACTTGTCACATGCTAGAACAATCTGGGGAGAGAGAAACTCAATCAAGATGTATCTAAATATTAGCCTACAGGTGAGTCCATGGTGCATTTTCTTTTGTATGTTTGATGTAGCAAGACCCAGAACACTACTGCCACCATGTAAATGGTTCTTGGTATATAAGAAAACAATCTGAGCAAGTCATAGAGAGCAAGACAGTAACATAGTTTCTCCAAGGTCTTTGTTTTAGTACCTGCTTCCCAGTTTCCTGCCTTGAGCTCCACCCCCAAATTTCTTCTTGATATACTGGAAGTTGGAAGTTGATGTAAATTAAACCTTTCCTCCGAAAGTTGTTTTTGTGTTTACCATATCGGTAGAAAGCAAACTAGAGCAAGGGGTATTTGGAATCAAATAAGTGATCTGACAATTTATGAGTAAAAATAAACACAGAAACACATATACACACACAGCAGGATGTGTCTGCTGAGAGTAAAAATAGACTACTGTTCCTTTTAGTGAGAAGGATATATAGAATGTGTTGTCTGTTGCATTTCCTGGAATTTTCTATTCCAAGAGAAAATACACTGTAAACTGCTTCACTTGGAAAAGCAGAGTCTCTACATAGTTCCCTTCCATGTGGAATGTTGTATGACTAAACACAAAGCTCAATTTGTAGTAATATTGACTTGCCTCAAATCTTGTATCTATTCAGTACTACTGATCCCAATCATGGGCAGGTTACTTTGTTCTCCAAGTCTCATAAACCTCATTCATAAAACAGGTAGAAATAATTCCAGTAATTCTCAGTGGCTGGGGCAAAGGTAAAAGGAATTATGTAAATGATATATGACAGGTGTAACATATGCAAGAAGTATTCTGCAAACATTGTACTCTTAGTTTAATGTCAACCTTTGTGAAATCAGCCAAAAAAGAAAATTGAAGTACTTGACATGAAATTTTATTCATTGGTTTGGTAATCCATTTGGGTCAGCAAAATATAACATGAAAGTAGTGGGTTTATTTTTTCTTATTTCCATGGTCCGCTAAAAGCAAACGCTGACCTGTTTCAACATTTTAAGTGTTTTGAAAATCCTAAAATAAAAACAACTAATTAATTAAACATCAATAACTAAAAGAAGAAAATATTTTGCTGATAATTTTCATTGCGTGGCAACGAAGGTCCTGCTTGATGCATGTCTGCATATGTATTTCTACTGGTACAAAAGTCATATCAGACATCCTTTCTCAGACTTTGGAGGATATCAAAGATGCATCTAGTTATAGACTTTTGAGGCCCCAACACATATTGTATTTCCTCAATAGTTGTATTTTCCCAATAATGCATTCAATGGAGGCATCAGCTTGATGGATGAAGTCACATGTTAGTATGGTGACTGGATACCTGCCCAGATTTGAACAATATTAAGAATAGTGAATAGGAAACACTAGATAATTAAAATGTTTTGTAAGATTCAGTATTCAGTTGAATCTACACATGTAAAATCAACTTGAATTGTTTGAAAACTGACAAATAAAGAAGGGAGATGCTAGCTAGGCCTGCTGGTGCTTGCTCTTAGATCCTGTATTTTGGGTGTGGAGGCAAAAAGATCAAGGGTTCAAGGCCAGCCTCAGTTACAGAAGAAGCTCAAGGTCAATCTGAGCTACTTGAGACCTTGTCTTAAAATCCAGGGGAAAAGGTCATGTCAGTGAATATCTGTTGAGGTGGCTTGGCTTCCTTGTTAAAAATAATGGATGGGTTCAGGCTACAGATTCCCTATTGCCAGGAACCTTAGCTAATCATCCTTATAGATTCTTGGGAAATTTTTTTGTGCCAAGTTTTTACCCAAACTGCCTTCCCACTCCAGAAGTGTTTGTCAGTACTCTCCCTCTCTGTAATCTGGGCTCAACAGGGCTCATGGAGACTGAGCTGACAGCTAGAGTCTACATGGGACTGATCTAGGCACTCCATATATGTTACAGTTGTGTAGCTTGGTCATCTTGTGGAACTCCTAACAGCAGGAGCAGGGTCTGTCTCTGATTCTTTTATTGACTTTGGGGAACCTATTTCTCATAGTCTTACTACAACTTGATATACCATGTTTTGTTGATATATATGGGAGACCTGTCCTTTCCTGAATAGAAGAGGAAGAGGAGGAGTGGATTGGGGGTGGGGACAGAGGAGTTTGGGGGAGGAGACAGGAAACTGTAGCCAAGATACATAAAAGAGTATTAGATGAAAATCCATAAAGAGTGCTTAAATAAGCATCATGTGAATATGTGCAGACATTGCAGTGAATGGAGTTCTACCCCATACTCAAAGCAAATCTCTTTCTGATGTGTGTGACATGGTGTTAATTTAAGGGTTCATGTTGGTATTTGGGGAGCCTGGAGCTCTGGTCCTACCTTTATCAACTTCTGGTTGCATGAATGTGGACAAAACATATTATATCCATTTATAAAGTGAAGCCAATAAGTCTGCCTTCTGAATTTCCCCTAGGTATTTTCTAAAACAATAAATATAATAATCCTAGCACAGTGATTTCCTATCACTTCCCAAACGCCCTTTAGTGTTAGCTGTCCCTCCCTATATTCCCTCCTGTTCTCGCCCTCCCCTTTCCCTCCCTACTTAATCTACCTATTCTACTTTTCCCTTAATAACACTACATTCTCCATATATGGCATGCAGTAATTGGCCAATAAGAACTTATTCCTCATGTTTCTGATGCCTTTGGGGCAGACATTTTGAAACAGCTGAAATCAGAAACCAGAAATCTTCCCTAATGGGGGATTTGGCAAAAACCTCTGAAATCCATGTATTCACAGTGACTGCTAAGTTTCTTGGAGTTCCACCCACAAGCCACATTTCCAAGTAATTTCCTCCAGAACCCAGTCAGGCGTGTCTTCCTGTTGTCACCCCCAGATCTCTTCTTCCTGGTAAAATCTCGGAGAATTCCTGTGCACATGTGATTTGCCATATGGTATGTTTGAAAAAAAATCAAATACAATGCAGTAGCTTTTGACAGTAAACACACTTTTCTCTACTGAAAGCAAGTTGGAAGATGAATAATGCTGATGGAGAGGGTTCTACACTTGCTCCAACCATTTGGTTTCTCCCTTCACTCCGAACACAGCACACACATACAGAAAGAGACACTGCTTGAAGATCCTGGGGGGGGGGGCAGTTTTCTAACCAGGGCACAGAATGTTGTCCTCTTGCTTCTATCTGACTTGCCCCAGATCGTAGTCCTTGCAAGGAAAGGTGGGAACGTGGTGTCATCTTGAGTACCCAGCTTGATTGAGGTTCAACTGTAGCTAATGCTTCTACCCTAGATGTCATTCACACAAGCACAGACACACACACACACACACACACACACACACACACACACACACTTACAAAGGGCTGCTTTGAATGAGAAGACAAGTTTAGCCATAACATTTATATAAAAAAAAAGAAAGTTAAAAAGTCAGCCTATCATTTTCTTAAACTTAGCACGGGCTGTTGAACACTTAAGCAGGAGAAAAGAAATACACATCAATTTCACATGTAAATGGCTTTTTATCCATTGATTCCCTTTCACTGTACTTATCTGAAGTAAATAAGTTGAAATTGTACAAAGATTTATATAAAAGAATACTCGTTATGGTATTATTGGAATAGAAAAATAGATTAAGATGTACATCAGTAGAGGATTCAGTGGGTAAATTATGGCGCATTTGTAAGAAGTGGCACTTCTTTGGATATAATAAAATGTTTCCATACACATTGGCAGTTGTATGATAAGTTGCAAAATTATAAATCTAATAAGTACTATGCATTCATCAGCATCGCTGTGCACACCATTCTATGTGAGGGCTTCTCTGTGAAGCTGAACAGCACAGCTGTTCTGGCAACATCAGCTTCTGTGCTTGTATGCGGCTCCTTCTTTCTCGATCTGGTGCCTTCACAGGCTGCAATTGTTATCACAGTCACATCGTGTTCCTTTTTTCCTGAAGCTGCCACTGAAGAAACATCAACACATTTTAGCTGTAAGAAGCTCAAAATCTATTTTGTGATGCTCTTCTCTTCCTCTGAATAATGTGAGAAAATTGGAAGCATTGTGCAGTGCAGATAGGAGGGTGTGTGGAGAAAAAAGGAATGGTTCAGCTGGACTTCTTCTCCCACAGTCGGGCAAACCACAGCTCACACCACCCTTTGGAGTGAGTGAAAACATCATTCAGGGTTTGGAAGACAGGATTCTGCTAGCCAAGTAGAATTCTGCACCGTCCACCACTAAGAAGACCTGGGACTATGCCTACTTGCTTCACAGGGTATCTTCCTGTTGGCTCACTTTCTCTGAGTTCTCAAAGCAAACTTTTTGAGTCTAGTGTCAGGTTACAAAATTATTACACAGCAAATCTGTAGTCTTCCTACATACAAATGGCAAACATATTGAGAAAGAAATCTGGGAAATAGTATCTTTTACAATAGCCTCCATAATATCCTGGGATGACTTCAATTGAGCAAATGAAAGACCGTGTAAGAAAAGCAGTGAAGAAAGACATCGGATCATGCTTATGGATCCATAGGATTACTATTTTGAGAATGTTTTTCCCACCAAAAGCTGTCTATAAGCTCAAAGTAATCCTCATCAAAATTCCAACACTATTCTTCTTAGAAATTTAAAAGAGCAACCTTTAAATGCATATGGAAAAACAAAAACCCAACCCAGAATGGCCAAAATAATCCTGGATAATAAAGGAACTGATGGAGGTACTACCATCCCAGATTTCAACTAGCAATACAGAATGTTAGTAATAAAGAATTCCAGCATAGTGTTGCCATAAAAGCAGACATATTTATTAATGGAAGAGAATTAAAGACCTGGACATAACTCCACACATGTACATATAGCTGATTTTTGATGAAGCAAACAATACCCACTGGAGAGCAAATGGTGCTGGTTAAACTAGAGAACTATACACATCTGGATAAAACTAGTTCCTATATCTATCAACCCGCATAGAACTCAGCTCCACTGGATCAAGGACCTTAACATAAGACAAGACTCCCTCAAAAGATGAAACACGAATGGCTGGGAAACACTTTACAGACTTGTTCAACATCCTTATTCATCAGAGAAATACAGATTGAAACTACTTTAAGTTTTCATATTATCTTAGCCAGAATGACCAAAAGCAATAAAGCAAATAACAGCTCATGGTGCTGAGGATGTGGGGTAAGGAAAACACTCATCCATTGCTGGTAGAAGTGTGAATTTGTACAGCCACTAGATAAATCAGTGTGGTGTTCTTCAGGAAACTGGGAATTGATCTACCTCAAGATCTACTTATACACACATAAAATCTACCCGAAGGACTTTACATCTTGCTACAGAGATAGTTGCTCCTCTATGTTCACTGCTACATCCTTACTGGTTAGTGCTCATAGTTCTAGAAAATACTCTACATGCTTCAGAAGGAAAGAAAAATGATTAGTAATATTATTCAGCTGTCAGCTCTGTGATGAATAACGGAGACCTGCCTGCAAGATAAACCAGTGCAGTAGTGGCACAATTGCAATATTGTAATGGGACCAGCTAACCACTTCATGATTGGGCTTCAGGCCCATTTAATGACATAGAACCCACCATCTGATACTGTCACTATGGTCACCATCCCTAGGTGAAAAACCTACTACTACTGATAAATGAATATAGAAAAAATCTACTAATGACATATTGCTATACCCATTACATTAGTTAGGGTTTCTATTGCTCTGACAGAGTACCATAACAAAAAGAAAGTTGGAAAGGGGAGGATTTGTTTGGCTTACACTTCTAGATAATAGTCCATCTCTAAAGGATGCCAGGATAGGAACTCAAACAGGGCAGCATCCTGAAGGCTGGAGATAATGCAGAGGCCATGGAGGGAGTGCTGCTTACTAGTTTGTGTCCCTTGGCTTGCTAATTCTGCTTTTTTTTTCAGAAACCTGTACCTCCAGCCCAGAATTGGAACCACCCACAATGGTCTGGACTCTCTCCCATCAATTATTAATTAAGAAACTGTGTTACAGCCAGAACTTATAGAGGAATTTTCTCAGTTGAGTTTCGCTCCTTTCAGGTAACTCTTGTTTGTATGTCAAGCTGACATAAGGTCAGCCAGCACACCCACAGGTCAGGGCATGGATCAACCCTCATCAGAGAAATGTCTTCTTGAAGTGATGGTTAACACAAAGACTCAAACTTGTAAAAAGTAAGGGACGTTGAAGCATTCAGCCCTGAATGGTATGTCTATATCAAACCCTACTCTCAAGGCCCAAAGATTTTTTTGGAAGAGGGTAAAAGGATTAGAAGAGCTATAAGTGGTGCATGACTTCAAAAAAATAGTGTCTTCCAAACATAACAGGGTTGATTTGCATATGAACTCACAGAGGCTGTGACAGCATGCTCAACACCTAAGCAAACTCAAGGCAGCCAAACTCTCAGCACAGAAGAAAAGAAGTGGGCAGCCCTAACCAAGAAGCCATTTATGATCCATACCTGTTATGAAAAGGGAAAATCAGTTTCACCTAAAGGAGTGGCACTAGACATACCAATCATACTCCGTGGCAGGCCTCATGCTCAGGAACAGTTGACCAACACAAAAATAGCTGCATGAGTTTTGTGCGATTTTTTTCTTGTTATTATGTTTTGCTTTTGTGTTTGCTTATCTTTTTTGAATTCGGTATTGCTTTTTTCCCTCTTCTTTGAAAGAGAAAATAGGTAAATGTACTTGGGAGGACTTGGAGAGAGGAGAAAGAATATGATCAAATTGTAATATATGGAAAAAATTTTAAAATAATAGAAAGTGTTGGATCACATCAACCTTCTTTATGAGTTCCATCACTCACTAATTCCTCTGAGGTAATGTTTCCTCAACCCTTGCAGACATTTCAACCAATACGGAAAGCTAACAGAGGGATTTCAAGGCATACTTTTATATTACCAGATGAGAAGAATGGAAAATTTCCTCTGATGATAAAGTATCTAGTAACTCTGTAGCTCAGGGCTCTTGAAAAACTGAATGTAGGTAAACATTTGTGGTAGGAACCTCTGGGACAACTATCATTGCTTCATGTCTCTCACCAGATCTAAAAGAACATACACTTAGTAGTTGCTCAAAAAAATTGTTAAGTTTAATTTACCGGCGTTAGTTAATTATAATTAATTTTAATTGGAATATTTTAAAGTCTGTAGACTATTAGAGTATTCTCTTTTCAAACCAATGTTCAAAGTGTTTCTAACAAAATTTAGGCCTGTATAATAAAACTTGGCAAGGCTAATACCCACGAAGGCAGGAAAGTGAAAGGGCTTCAGGTTGGTTCTAGGAGGATTTCACAAAAAGGAAAAGTCAGATCTTTGCAAGCAGTCTACTCTGAGCTGAGAAACAAGAACAGTGCTCTTTGGAGGAAGGTTCCCCTGAGCTTGAAAGATGCTCCAGTGCTTGTGTCAATAGATTCTGCTTGACAGGCACACCCAAGAGAACGCTGCCCTCACAGGCTATTACTGTCTTCTCAAATCCAGAGGCATCCTGACTGAAGCACAGACAATCCAGTACCTTCAGGTATAGACATGACAAAAGAGCACGTTTATAATATGACTTCAGAGCACAGGTTTAGGGAATACTGTGCCTTCCATTGTATCCTGGCTGAGGCAAGCAGAACTTACTTGCAGAGACATTTCACCTTCTTACCGGAAGTTTGAACCTGGTTTAGGATAGGCTGACAAATGTTCTCTCTTCCTACCATCTCCTACTTGAGTGAACTACTGCTGATTTGAATCATCCACTGCTTTGATTGCTTCATATTAAAAATAAGATTTCCCTCTATATAAAACTGTATTTTTGCTGTCATAAGTAGGAAAATAATTAACATTGAAAGGATGAAAATGAAAAGTTTCACAAATCTCACATACACATATAGCAGATGTACATACATATATACGCATAGGTTACAAGTTAGAAATTAATGATCAATCTTGTTTTAAGTATAAATGAGAAGAAAATACATGCATATCCATGTTAATTTTCAATGTATTTTAATAGATTAAAAACACACTGTAAAACAATTCAGTTCATTTCCTATTTTGTCAATGTTTTGTTTCTTTAAATGGAAATATTTCCTTCTGCAAGGATGAGGAAGGACCAGAAGAGTAAAAGAACAACAAAACTTACGAGGCTGAAGAAGCTTTGAAAATAACAAAATCCACCAAGTCTCACAAACAGCAAGAAATTGTTGGGGAGAGGAGACTTCTCAGTGGAGCTGACTGCAAGCTGCCCAGGGAGCTCTGTAAACGGCTGTGAGTCATAATCTCTGATGGGAGTCATTGGGGGATAAATGTTTCTTTTGATTCTACCAACCGGTAGGTAAACGTTCATCCATGCTCCTGTAGGTAGCCTCAGTCACATTCCTGCCAGTAACTCTGATAGACTCACTACTTCACCAAGTTACTCTTAGATGGGATAATTGCTTTATTCTCCCTTCAGTTCCTTTACTGGAGTGAGGAGAGTGAGGAGCCATTTGTTCACAGCTTTCTGGGATCAACATAAGACATTGTTTTCAACCCATCTCAGAGCGTGTGAACCAAAGAACTGAAGGGTAAATCTGAACTGGCAAAATCTGAGGATGGCATTCTAGTCTTTTTGTGTGTGACAGTAAGACATTGCCTGCTAATACCTAACTCCATTCATTCCTAAAGCATTGGCTCTTTGGAAGACCTATTTTTTTTTTTGTTTTTTGTTTTCATCTAATACCCTTTTACAAACAGAAACTTAAGAAGGATATTCTCAACTTTTTAAAAACCCCATTTTGAAAGACAAAATATTTCTAAGTATGTGACTATATGACTGCAGTATTTAAAATACTAACTCACACATGCACGCACACTATTTGGGACAAAAATTGCACTTGGATTGCTAGTGTAGGCTTCTCATATAGAAATACGAAACTAAATCCCATATGTAAAAATTCTTCTGACTTTTGGGAAACTTTGTCTCAAAGGAAAATTTCTATTATTCCAAAATTTCAAAATATTGCAAAAATTCAGTCTTTGGATCTTGTAAAATTTAGACAAATTACTATGTTTAGAAGTCAGACAATTTGGTTAAATCATTCTCACAGACTAGAGAAGATATTAATTTAAAAATACTAGTGGAAGGCATATAGATCTAGAATTCTGACAAAGATTGTTATTCTTCTCTTCATGCATGTTGTGTTCTCAAAAGCCTTTTCTTTGCCCTTCTCTGCTTGTTTAATATTCTCATGTTGTGTTTTATGTGCTCCCAATTGTATAATCTATGTTCATGTATTTTGAATTCTGTGGAACAGATTCTCCATCAGAGGGAGAACCAAACAAGCCCCAACCCTCTCTCTGACTTCTCTCTAGAGACACATCTATAGTTTCAGTAGCAGACATAGCAGATGGCACAGTTGCTGAGATGCCCACTGCCTCTGTACTGCTTTCGAAGGAGCACTGAAAATGAATGCCAAGCGTCTGGTTCACCCAAAGATGTGAGGTGACTTTGCATAGCAGGAAGATAGCTTGATGTGATAAGAAAAGATACTTCACATCAAAAGGCTTGGGTTCAACCCTTGATGCTGTCTAGACTTTAACCACCATTAGACTGGGTGTCCTCATCTGTCAGGAAGGAAGAGACATTTCCTCTTAAACATGAGGTAGTAAGAGCCAGATGAAATGATGGGTAGAAACTGTGTATGAAATGTTGTGCGTTTAAAAGGAAAGTTTGAAGTTTTCTTTAAAAAAAGATAAAATTAATTACCTAGTTGTATAATTAAAGATGATAGAAAAAGTTGAGAAACACAAATTGAAGAAAAGAAAACATAGATTCAGAGATAAAACCATGGGGATAGAAAACCATAAAAACAAATATTTTGAGACCCTAAAATTGATTTTTTAAAGAGGTTAATACAGAAAATAATGGGTCAGCTAGATTGAATAAACGCAAAGAAAGAGCACACATTAACCACTTTAGTAAAGAACCAGGGCCTGACTGTAGTTTTAGTTTAACAAGGAATTGTAACAAACAATGGCAAGACATCACATTTGTGTGATCACTATTCACATCTCTTCTTTTTGATTGACTAGTCTGACTGCCAGCGTCTCAATTTTGTTGATCTTTTTAACTTTATTGTACATAAGCTTTTCTCTGTTGGGTGCTGGGGACTGGATCTCATGTTCTCATGCTTGCACAGCGAGTACTGCTGCCCGTTCAAGTACCTTTACATATAACTGCATTTTAAATTCACTTATTTCTCAGAGTTTCAATTGAGTGATTAAATTATATTTAATAAACATTTAAATTATATAAGTTATGTGATAGTTATATATAATATGTGATTTTATATCATATGGTTACTTCATTTATGTAATATAATTTACATATCATATACAAATATATGCAAATAAATGGGAAATAAAACTGAGAAATTATATAATGATTAATTTGGAAAGTTCTTGTTTATTGTTCTTTCTAGATAGAATATTAGTTTTTTGAAATACGTATACTTTTTATCTGAATATATATATTTGCAATCTGAGTATATACTCTGTGTGTGTATATGTGTATACTCTGTATGCATATATATACATATATGTGTGCATATACTCTCAGGTTACAAGCATATATGTTTAGAAAGAAATAGAGAAAGAGTGGTATAGGAGATATAAATATGTCATTATTTATGTCACTTTCAAGTTTCCTTCCTCATGTCCTGTTTCTCCTCATGTTCAGCACCTTGTATTCAACATCTGTCTTTGTGTCCTCTTCAATCTCCTGTCCGTCCCAGATAGATACACTCTAAGAACATCACCTGTGAGATTCATTTATATCCATCAGATAATTTGCCCTCTTGGTGACAGCAACTTCTTTCTTAATGAAACAAGGTTTTTGACCTTTCCTAGTATTTAATAATATTTCTCTTCCATTTCCAAATTTTTATTATGGCTCCCATTTGACACACCTGCCTTTGTGTAACTGTTCAATATTCGTGTTGCTCAAGTTCAGGCCCTAAACTTTGTATACTTCTCATTCTGTAATTCCTTTCTTGAGAAACTAAAACCTTCAGTACCTCAGGGTTCATATTTTCTTTTGGATGATCTTCCATTTCTGTGTATGAGACACATATCTTTGACTTCCTACTTCAAACAGCATGTGCATCTTTCAGAGTCTTCATGTTCAGATATCTCCAGCCGAACTCACAGGCTTTGTGCTACAGTCTCCCTCAAAGCAACTTCTGTAGGATGATTTCTTTCAATATGCATCTGATATCACTGTTTTCTTACCCACATATTTCCCCATTTGGTGTCCCTTCTTTTCAACCCTTTAAATCACTTGAAGAGTACACACTCCTTCATATCTTTTAGCATAATTATATGTGATTGTTATTTCTAATTGTCAACTTGACACAACATATGATCACTCAGGTGAGAAGTTTCAGTGAGAGATTGTCTAGATTAGGTTGCTTTAGATGGATGTGTCTGTGGGAGAATAGCTTTAATAAAGGGAATGCCTGCCATTGCAGACGGCAGCATTTCCTAGGCAAAGGATTATGGGTTGTGTAACAGAGAGAATGAGTAGAGCACTGTCTTCCGTGTGTCACTCACTGCTCTGGAGTGCAAATGTAGTTAATATGGAACTGTGAGCCAGATTAACCATTTCTCACATAAATTGCTTTGACTAGGATATTATATTAAAACAACAGAAAATGAGATTAAAACATTAAACAATTAATTTTGAAAGTTCTTGTTTAATGTTCTCGCCAGTTAGAGTATCACTTTTTTGAATGGGACAATTATGCCAATTTCTCCTTCTATTCTGTTTCACAGCTTTTAGTATAGTTCTAGGCACATGGTATATTTGATAAATTACTTGGCTGTTTACTTTAAATGACACCTCCTATGTAATTCTTTGCCTGCCTTGACCTGTCTGATATTTCTAAGTTTGATATTTCTAAGTTTTGTGTCCTGTCCACTCATCAGGAATGTCTTCCCGGATGTCTCCAGACACCACCCTCTGTGTTCCTTCTTATTTCTATTGTACAAAAATTGTTTAATGTAAGTTAATTATGTGTGCATTTCTGTATTCCCTACCTTTGAAGCCATTGAGAGATGTTCTTTGTAATCATGTGTATATTTTATTCTCAGCAGTAAGGATAAAATGAATGTTTTCTAAGTGAACTCATGAATTAGTAAATTGATATGAAATTAGGTTCAAGGAAGTTATAAGAATCCTAGCTACTTCACATTAGAATCCAATATTTTTATGGGTTTGCATATTATTATTACCTCAGACCATGAGATCCCAAATAATTTCCAAGTCTCTTGGCTGCTAGGATCTCTCCTTTCCAATATCTTCTTCAATAGGTACCAACAATAAAACTACCAGATTCAAGTTTCACCTATTACTTATTTTGCCTTTTCTCACTCAGGATAGAACTTCTCATACTATTTTTGGATCTAAAAGTAGGATGAAAAAGGAGATGAGTAAAAAATAGTCTTGCATAATTTGCCAATGGCATAGCACGTCTAGCATAATTGAGAACAGCCCGAGGTTTTAATGTGTTTCAGATCTCCATGAATCAGGAGGCATTTGCACTTGCATGAGTGAAAATGTCAGAGAATGATTTTGAAAGGCCCCATTTGAGGGTGAAATGTTTCTGCATCTGAAATCCATTTGACTGAGCAAACCACAGTAGTCATAAAGGCTAAGAAGTGGTCATTTCCATAATTTCATCAATTTTCAAAGAAGGAATAGAAAAATCCAAGCTTATAAATTTGGTCATGCATAGCTCAGCAAGAATAATACCTTTTAAATAATAGTTCTAACTGACCTGACAGAGAAAATTGACAACTATGTGTGAGAGATTTCATGAAACCCTGTAAAGTCTACTGGCTGCATAATTCTAGTATCTTTGGAATTAAGGCTGCTGGATGCACCTCAAGTTTTTAGGTAAACCTGTTTCTGAATCCCTGAAAAGAGCAAAATATCTGGTTGAATCACTGAATTCTCTAAAGAAAACTTTACTAAACACCTTTTTATATAAACAGTAGTTTTCTAGAAATTTTATAAACAAGAAAGTCATATAAAAATCTCTTCTCTGAATGTACATTTTAAAAATAAGATTCATAATAAAAACATAATAAAGAGATAATGAATATTTATCTTTATAATTAGATATAATAAAACATGGAAATAAGCTAGAAAATTTTTGGAGGGATTTTAAATAAAATGACTGGAAAAGATATCTCTGATATAGTTTGAGCAAAGAACTGAAAATTGTGAGTTACTAAAGTATGTCTTATAAAATATAAGGTATTACAAAACTGGAGGACATACTTCATCTGGTAATACATTCAAAATTTCAGAAACTTAGAAGACGCAAAGAGTCAGAATTATTACAAATTGAAAGAGCCTAAGAAAATGTGACGAATGAATGCAATACTGTAAAATAGACTGTATCATGGGACAAGAAATGGAATCTCAATGAATAACCAGTGTCAACTACATAAATCTGCAGGACATTCATCTAATTTCTCAATATTGATTCTGCAGTTTTCTTATAGCATCAGTTTTATAATCTACTGATACCAGGAGGATACAGGAGCTTGATACTGTCTTTGTAAGTCTATAGTTGTCCCACAACAGAAAGTAAAATGCTGTGCACATTTCCATGTTGTGGAAGATGAGTCTTCAAGTCAGAAAAGAACTTAGTGCAAAAGTCTCTGGTGCATGAGTAGAACCTGGTGGGGTAGCCCTGCAGAGGCGATGATGAGTGATGTAATAAGGCAGAGATCTCATCGGAGGATTACGAAGACTTTGGTCTTTGTAGCACTGAATTCATAATTGTGCAGGAAAAGAATAAAATGATATGATGGAAAATTTGGCAGATTCATATTTGCTGTGTTGTGAATGGCAGAGTTAGGGGAGATATGATTGGGGGTTGAATCAATGGAGACAAATTAGTCATTAGATCTCATTAATTCTGTGAAATTAGAAGAAAATGAAACATTCTCAATAAAGGGAAAATATGTGAAATCATTCTGTTTATCTGGCTTAGTACTTCTAAGTAAGTTCTTTCTTCATACCCAGCTGTGACACATGTGTGGTTTTTGCCTATATTACATAGAATGAGAGTGTATGTCAGGAGAATTCTCGAGGTTTTTTTCTTCTTGTTTTAGGTAGAAATGGTCCCAATACCAGTGCCACAACTTCTTTCCCTTCTATGTGAAAAGTTAATATGATTGATTCAGTTATTTGTAAGACATTGAGAACTAGTTCTATTTCACTTCTGTGGTTTCAGTTTAGAGGGTTCTGGGGAATGACTTCAAGGGCAGAATAACTAATTTTGGTCTACGAGATCTGGAAAAGGATATTTGAAAACAACTGTTTCTTAAAATCCCTTTCTTACCCTCTGCTTCAAGGTATCACCTGAATTTACTCAAGGCTTCCCACAGAGCCCTCGGCATTCATAATCATGAGTCACACCCTCATATAACACGTCTTTGCGTGAGAAGGCTTTTCTTCTCCCAGAGAACCTAGCAAGAATTCAATGGGGATTTAGTAGGGCATGGCCAGTCCTTCTCAGTGGGGACTCTATTATAGATGCAAACTTTCTTGAAAACTCTGCCTCGGTCCAGCTCAGATTTGTGGTTTTTCTATATGGACTAAGGCCACCACTCCTATCCATCTATTTTCTCTCCTATTTTTACCTTATCCTGCCTGCCATGGCATACTTATTTTAGTTTGAAGACTTCTCTGTTAAATCCTGCCGCCTTCCTCCCTTGTCTTTTGCAACTCGCACCATGGATAGGCTACTTGTACCTCTAAGTCTGGCTCAATGTCTGCTTCTTGGAAAATTTTATGGCATCATCATCATTTCTTTGAAAACAGTCTCGCCTTATCACCACAGCTGTGTTTTCCACTCTGTGGAGCATATGATATAATTTATATATTCGTGTAGCTATTTCTATTTAAGAAAGTTCCTAGGTTGTAGTTGTTACTTTGGCACAGTATGCCTCATAACAAGACAGATCTATTAGGCAACACCCCTTTTGAGTCCTTCCCATATTCCTCTCTCATGGAAAATACAATATTGATTCTACATGCCCAGTTGCACAAACTGGTTTGACAGTAGACTGAACTCTGCAACAATTATGCTGTATTGCTTGAGAAGACAGATGTAACATTAAAGAAATTACTTGCAGTATGTTGATAGACTTATCACTGTTCAGTTGAAAGGTCAAAACAAAATTTACAATGAAGTCATCTAGGGTATTCAAAAGCCTTCTTGAAAAAAAAATAGCCAGATAGTAAACATTTTGTGTTTTCTGGATTACACACAGTATTTGCCCTGCTTCTTCTTCGTTGCATTTTACAATGCTTTTTAAGATATGAAACACATTGTTAACTAGAAGGTAAAACAAAAAAAATGGGCCATGTTTAGCCATGAAGTTTGATGATCTGTGTTCCTGAATAGGTTTCTTTTTTTGTTGTTGTTGTTTTGTTTATTTTATTATTTTTTTTAGTTGTCGCAAAAAAAAATTTCTGCCTCCTCCCTGTTTCCCATTTCCTTCCCCCTCCTCGCACACATCGCCCCCTTCCCCTACCCCTCTCCCCCTACCCCTCACTCCATTCCCCTCCCTCTCGAGAATGAAGAGCAGTCCAGATTCCCTGCCCTGCGGGAAGTCCAAGATCCTCCCACTTCTATCCAGGACCAGGAAGGTGAGCACCCAAACAGGCTAGGCTCCCACAAAGCCAGTTCATGTATCAGGGTCGAAACCTAGTGCCATTGTCCTTGGCTTCTCATCAGCCTTCATTGCCTGCCACGTTCAGAAAGTCCGGTTTCATCCCATGCTTATTCAGTCCCAGTCCCGCTGGCCTTGGTGAGCTCCCAATAGATCAGTTCCACTGTCACAGTGGGTGGGTGCACCCCTCAAGGTCCTGACTTCCTTGCTCATGTTCTCCCTCCTTCTGCTCCTCATTTGGATCTTAGAGCTCAGTCTGGTAATCCAATTTGGTCTCTGTCTCGATCCATCGCCAGATGAAGGTTCTAAGGTGATATGCAAGATATTCATCAGTATGGCTATAGGATAGGGTCATTTCAGGTTCCCTCTCCTCAGTTGCTCAAGGTACTAGCTGGGGACATCTCCCTGGACACCTGCGAGCCCCTCTAGAGTCAAGTCTCTTGCCAACTCTAAGATGGCTCCCTTAATTAGGATATATATTTCTCTGCTTCCGTGTCCACCCTTCCTTTATCCCAACCATCTCATTCCCCCAAGCTCCCCCAATCCTCCCCTTCTCATGTTTCTCACCCCATTTCCCCTTAGCCCCATGCCACCTCACCCCGAAGTTCCCAGGTTTTGCCCTGCAATCTTGTCTACTTCCCATATCCAGGCGGATGACTATGTTTTCTTTGGGTTCACCTTCTTATTTAGCTTTTCTAGGACCACAAATTATATGCTCAATGTCCTTTATTTATGGCTAGAAACCAATTATGAGTGAGTACATCCCATGTTCATCTTTTTGGGTCTGGGATACCTCACTCAGGATAGTGTTTTCTATTTCCATCCATTTGCATGCAAAATTCGCGAAGTTGTTTTTTACCGCTGAGTAGTACTCTAATATGTATATATTCCACACTTTCTTCATCCATTCTTCCATTGAAGGGTATCTAGGTTGTTTCCAGGTTCTGGCTATTACAAATAATGCCTCTATGAACATAGTTGAACAAATGCTTTTGTCATATGATAGGGCATCTCTTGGGTATATTCCCAAGCAACAAATGGTGCTGGCAGAACTGGTTGTCAACCTGTAGAAGAATGAAAATAGATCCATATCTATCGCCATGCACAAAAATCAAGTCCAAATGGATTAAAGACCTCAATATCAGGCTGAACACACTGAACCTGATAGAAGAGAAAGTGGAAAGTACTCTACAACACAGGAGACCACTTCCTACGCATATCCCCAGCAGCACAGACATGAAGGACAACATTGAATAAATGGGACCTCCTGAAACTGAGAAACTTCTGTAAAGCAAAGGACACTGTCACCAAGACAAAAAGGCAACCCACTGACTGGGAGACGATCTTCACCAACCCTGAAACAGACAAAGGTCTGATCTCCAAAATATATAAAGAACTCAAGAAACTAGACTTTAAAATGCTAATTAACCCAATTAAAAAATGGGGCACTGAACTGAACAGAATTCTCAACAGAAGACACTTAAGGTCATGCTCATCCTCCTTGGTGATCAGGGCAATGCAAATTAAAACAACTTTGAGATACCACCTTACACCCGTCAGAATGGCTAAAATCAAAAACACCAATGATAGCCTTTGCTGGAGAGGTTGTGGAGTAAGGGGCACACTCATCCATTGCTGGTGGAAATGCAAACTTGTGCAACCACTTTGGAAATCAGTGTGGTGATTTCTCAGGAAATTCGGGATCAACCTACCCAAGATCCTTACTAAGTTTCTACGTGACCATAACAAACTTTGGATAATGACAAGAACAAGCAATGTACTCCCTTTATTTCATATAAACAAGTGGCCTCATATCCTGAGATGACAACCCTCTAGTTTGTAGTATGTGACTCTTAAGTTAATACTACCTAACTTCCTTCCAAATAGGTTTGTAACAATGGCAGAGAAATATCTCAGTTATTAATCAGAGTAAAACCGTACCCTACATCCAACTCATGTCAATCCTGAGATATGTCTATCCTATTGCAAACATGTCCTAAAGAGGGTTTCTATTCCAAAATATCGATTTTCCTTTCTGATTACTTGTTTTGGCTTTCTCTTCTGTAAATTTTTTTTAAAGTACAGTCAATCAGTTAAAATTACCTAAATCAATGCACATAAAAATGCTTATAAGAGCATGCAGCATGCACTAAACACTTCCATGCCCACTTTTATGGTGTCTAAAACCAGTGTCCTCCGTAAATGACAACTATAACAAGTGAATGGTATTTTCATAGGCAAGTTAAATACTCATTGGGTAAAGCTGGATGATTTGAAATTCTAGATAACCTTATCACTGGCATTTATTTTCTACAACTTCCACAGGTCCCATTGTACCATGATTAGAGCAATATGATTTTCAGTTGCTTGTTGCTGGATCAGAAGTAAAGACCTACACTTCTAGCTTGCTCTGCAACATATACATGAAATATGATGAGAAAAAGTTCTAAGCATGTTTTAAAGTACTTGAGTAAGTGCTGATCTCATGATATCAGCAGAATTATTCAGCTCTGAGAACCACTATTGAGTGTTGTCCTTTGTAAAAAAAAAAACCAACTATTTGCCTCATTTGTACCTATTCTGGTAAAGATAAATCCTCCATTTAATGCCTCTCAATAATTTTTGGATGTATTTTAAGTATATACATGACTAATTGGTCTCCATAAACCTAGAGACCAACTTGGAAAATACAAACTGTGTAGCATATTATGCTAAAAAATAGCATAGACAAGTGGAACACACGAAGCATAGAAGGACTTGCAGCAGGAGAGAGACAGAGGCAGAGAGAGGGAGACTATTCTTTGGATCTAGTGCAACTTCATGTATTAAATTCAGAGGGGATTTTTTATGTCAATAAACTTACATTCACGGGCAGGCTGATTTGACTATTATGTATCTGGAATTTGTCCCACATACTGAATCCCAAGCTTAAAGTGTCTGAAGCAAGAATCTACAAAAGTTTATTAACTAATGTATCAGTGGGTGGAATGAAAAGACAAACTCACAAATATGCAGCTGTCTTTGTCTAGCCGTTCTACCCAGGGGTAAGGAGCACCACAACCACCTCTCCACCACTATCTCCAGCTCCAACCATACCAATAGAGAGAGATACCCTGCACACCTTTCCTAGTTTATCAGGTTACATACTCAGAGAAACCCACTCCCATGGCAAATCATTCCCAAATGTCATTGACTAAATAGATCTAGTCCCCACAATAAGGGTCTTCAATATTGAGTTTGGATATTAAATAAATGATTCAATGTGTGTATGTTTCTCTTTAGTGCTTCCTGTCTTTATAAGACAATAAAGGACCAGTGATCTTAAGTAAAAGGCTATTCTTTGGCGAGCCAAGAGGCATCATTTTTACCAGCATCCAAAGAAGAAACATAATTGGTGACTCATCTTCCTGTCTAACAAGTTCAGAAAACAAAGCCCAGAGATCCAGAGCAAGAAGCCTAGAAATAGCTAGGCTCCATGAAGAATGGACTTCTGGGAAACAGCTGACTGCACTCCTGAATTAGTCCTCTTTGCTCCTAGACTTACATTTCCAGATAACTCCAATTTGCCAATTATAACTCCAATTATCCAATTTGAATAATTCATTCAAATTATCCAAAGAAAGTATTAAATCTTCAAATATTTTCAGCTGAAACCAAAAGCAACTAATACTTCTTGAATTCTTAGAACATTCGAGATCATTTAAGTTCTGGCATATCATGGAAAGGGATCATGATAAAGTTGTTTCTATCACATGCCTTTCCCAATTTTCAACAGGGATTGAATGAAGATAAATCAAGACCTCACACAGAAGAAAACTACATATTGTTAACTGTGGCTTTTTATTTTTCCTGAATTCCTTCTTGGAGAAAAGTGTCCTGTCACTTATAACCTCTAAAGGACAAGGACAATATCTATGCCAAAGATCAAGATTAGTATTTCCCAAATAACTGAGAGTGTCGTGAGCATTTAAGGCTGAAGACATTTTTCTATTTAGGAGGTTTCTCTTAAATGTTTTAATGTGATTTGGATATTAAGGAATAGCTCTTATGTGGTATTTTATGAATGTATAATATAAGAGTTTCACAGTGCTATGAATATGAATTCCTTGGGATGCACGCTATCACGAAGTTCAGTAGGAAAGTGTGGTCAGCATTTGTTTTTTGGAAACACTATTTTAGGCTATGCACAACAACTAGGTCCTTTGGGTATTTGGAGACTTTTTGCCGACCTTTAAAACTCATTTGCCATAAAAGAGCTTCCCAAGTAATATTTCCTTTTGAATCTTTATGATGAATTTTTTAATTTGGACAACCAGACCCTAGCATTAGAAGATAAATCTTAAAATACTGAAATTTGAACACTGTAGTCTACCTTTTCATAATTATTTTTTCATTGCTGTCAGAGATCATTTGGGCTTTAATGTAAAGATAACCTGCGAGAATGGCACTGTTTTGGTGGTATTAATAGCAATCATCTATCATTCTGATATAGCTGTCTTCTTACAGAATTCTGGTGGGTGGCTGAGCTTCTTATAGCTTCTTGTGCCCCTGTGGTTCTTCTGTGAAGGAACTTAAGTGTTTTTATCTCTACAGATGTCATAGAATAGACATGCCAGAAACATGCCAACCCTATCTTGATACTTCTCATCTGTAATATTTCATATGAAAATTGATAATTAGGTATTGTGTTTGACAGTTGGAGAAAAACAAGATCAAAAGTCACCTGCAAAAATCCATATGCAAGGTTGATACAGCACTCATGAATTTTCCTGTTAAAAATTTAAACACAAAATCCTAAGTCCACTGGAATGTTTTTCAGCTTCCTCAAAATCAGATCAAATTGAGAGTAATCAAAAAAAATCTCATGCAGGTTGGAAAAAGAGAATAAAGAGGAAAGGAAAGGGAATGAGAACAAGAGTGAGAGAAAGGAAAGGGAAAAAAGAAAAGGAAAGGGAACAAGAGAGGAGACAAGAATGGAAAAGACTACAAGCGAAGAGAAGAGAAAAGAGGTTAGGAGAGGAGGAAATGAGGACAGGAGAAAATGAGAAGAGTAGGAACGAAGGGAGAAGAAAATAGAGGAAAAAAGGAAAAAAATTTACTAACATTACTTGACTGGAATTATGATAAATCTTCATGGATATATCTTCCTTACTTAAAAATATTATTTTTCTTTCTTAAAATAGAGGAAAAAAGGAAGAAATTTTACTAGCATTACTTGACTGGAATTATGATAAATCTTCATAGATATAAACTATCTTTCTTGCTTAAAAATAGGTAGTAGTCAGTTTCTAACTGAGATCATCCCTATTTGCTTCTCCCAACTACAAAAACCTCTACATCCAGTCTTAGCATAATTTATTGGGTGTAGCTTTAAATCGATCACACCACCCATGCTACCATTTTTGTCTCTATCGCTGTTGTCCCTCATTGGAACATTGTATTAAGACCCAACATTTGCTCCTGATTGATGGCACTGAGTTACCACCTAATAGGTGCTTGTTGGTGGCAGAGTAACCACAACTTAATAAAGAGCTTAACCATCCACTACCACCGAAGCATTGCCAGATAGACTTCATTTAGTCAGTGGTCAGACCCTAAAATGCCAATTCTGTTTGTTGATAGATTTAAAATTAGGTCAAGAATTACATTCCCACTTTCCTTATTTGCTTTATGTTTTTTAAAAATAATATTACTTATTTTGGATTAGCTGTTGAAGTGTGTTGTTGAATAACCAGGACAGAGATGCTGATGTATGAGACAAAGGAAATCAATGGGTTCAACAGGTCCCAGAGCCATTAGGGTTTGCTGATTAAGGGGCAGTTCTTGGTGTCCAGTGCTATACTCAGCTGCTTGATGTGACATCTATGAATATAATTATTGGTGACAACCAGCGGAACTGAACATTCTCCCAATGTGAGTGTAGCCGATATGTGTCTACTGAAACCTATGTTTCTGCAGTTCCTGCCGATCTGGGGAACTACTAGAGCTTCACACTGAAAACTGATGTATATTTACGACTTTGGGGGGAGAGGTAAATTTAGATACAACAGCGAAATTAGAAGAGTAAAAAAACAATTGAAAGTGGTTAGCAGAGGTCTTATATCATTACCAATCTCATCATTTTGTTAGCTATTGTTATTTTACAAGAATACTAATTTTGTAACAGTGCATCTAGATATTATAATCCAGGAGAGGAGGGGGAATGATGGCTAAACCTCTAGACAGGTGAGGTGGGAAAGAAGACTAAGGAGGCCCAGCTTAGTGGTCAATAATTTTGGTAATTTTGGATATAGTATACATGTTCCTCAGATCTAATTTTTGATAGAAAGACAGCCTGTTTTCCTGGCAAATTTATACTAATGATAAGTTTGTTTTACAAGCCCCTGTTATGTAATGTAGAGATTAAAATGGCCTTTAGTATCAGCTGCATCTAAATATAGCTAAGGCTGCACAGAAGGTTCAGATCTCAGCTTCACAGCTCTCCTAGGTGGCTTGCATGCCCTATCTCCAGTCTTTCTGGAAGGCCAATAAAACAGTCTAATGACCACAATTTTGGTTAAAAGCTAATTTGGTATACTGATATCTTTGAGTTTTATTATGGTTAATATTTTAAAAATTATACTAAAAAGTAACAAAATAAAAGTGTTAAAAGTCAAGTAATCATTTGTAATATTCTTATATGTCAGATATGTGTGACTTATATACTTCATGCAATTCACCCAGCCACTGTACATTCATCCTTTAGCTACTATCAGTCAGCATTATATAAATTAGACAAAATTTATTGTTTCAAGAAGGTCACATATCAGACGGACAATTAGTGGGACTAACATGTACAAATATAGATGGAGATAATTATGTGGTGTGCCGTTTAATGGAAAGCACTAAGGAGAAACACAAAGTGGGGGAAGTGATCAGCAGACTGCCATGATGCTGAGCAGCTGGGGAAGAGCGTCTGAGGTGATAGTTCTGAGCAATGACCTAAGGGAGGATGCATTATGGTTTATGCAGATGCCTTGAAAGCAAGCACATGGGAGAGAAGGGAGAATGTCCATAGGATCTGATGTAGTACAGTGGGCAGTTTGCTCAGTCACCACTGCATGCCTAGTGTTTGACAAAGTCTGTAAGAGGTGAAGCTCACAGAAAAGCATGGAGTAGAGTGTACCAGATGGGTGGGTACAGCAGGAAAATGAGGTCTGTCTTATTGAGTGGAAGCAGAATCTGAACAAAAGAACAGCATGATCTGATGTATAGATGGAAATATCAACTTGCTGCTATATTGAGATTCTAGAAAAGATGGATAGAGCATTCACATCCATTATGCTGGATTCTGATGATGGGATCTTAGTCATTAAGATGAGTCACTTCCTTCACATACTTCCATTTTAACATCCTTGTGTTCTAGAAAATCTAACATGGATAAGAATACTTCTCTTTTCAGGTGTTCACTACACTCTCAACCACCTCACTCAAGTCTCACTTTCATCAGTTTTCCAACTTGGTCCAAACAATTTGCTCTAATATATCTCAACTTGTGGTATAACAAGATTTTCCTTTTAAATCTGAAGTAATGACAACAATCTATTGAAAAATATAAAGTACGATGGTCAATATCTTTCACCAATCCTGATAAGTATTGAGAACTACAATTTTTTTGGTTTATTCACAACTCAAATAATGACACAAAGCAATAACTGTGTTATGAAGTTGACTTTTTAATTTTTCTATTCTCATGGCCACTTTCTACCTCTGTCACTATACTAGTTCCTGCGTATCTTCCTAAGTCTGTGCTGATGTGACATGACACAGGCTCACTTCTCTATTCATCTTTCTAGGGGGCATTATCCCATATGTAGGTTTGAAACATCATAAGGACATTTAACTCTCAACTGTTAATCTCACAAATATGCCTGACATATATATATATATATATATATATATATATATATATATATATATTGTATGAATTTTAATTGATGTATTCACCAGATTAATTTATAACTTGGAGGTTAAAGAGTAACACTAAATGACATGAAAGCCTCTTAATTTCTGTTTACAATTTCTGAATCTAGGAATCTCATCTCAAATATGAGACACTACGTGTTTTCACCTAGATCTAGATTTACCAAGTTCTTCTCTTATACATAATCTCCAATTTAACCACAAATTCTCTGACATGGTATTCCCCTGTGTATGCTGTGAATATTGCTGGTCAATAAAGAAGCTGCATTTGATTTATAGCAGGGTAGAGCAGAGCTGGGGGGGGTACTAAACTGAAAGCTGGGAGAAATAAGGTAGAGTAGAAAGAAGTCATGTAACCCCACCAGAGAGAGAGGAACCTGACAAAACTTTACCCAGAAAGCCACAGCCACGTGGCAATGCACAAATTAATGGAGATGGGCTAGCTTATGATATAATACCAAGCTAGAAATAGGCTTAAGCTATTGGCCAAGCAGTGATTTAATTAATACAGTTTCTGTGTGGTTATTTTGGGGTTGAGCGCCCGGAACAAACAAGCGACCTCCTACAACAATTCTCTTCCTTATAATTAACCCTGAAAATCATTCCAGGGACTGACATTTCACAACATGACAGGTTAGAACTTCATTGAAGTCAATATTGTCATTCACCTGGACTTTTGAAATCTATGTCATAGCTGCTTTTTTCCCCTGTCTTCTAATACTGTCCTTTTACAGTCCCTTTTCTTTCATCAACCAGAACGAGAAAAATAAAATATATATGAAAAGCATCCATCACAAAGAGACAAAGCCATGGGAGAATAAAACTCCCAATTTGCTAGAGAGAACAACAAATAGTGTGCCCATTTTTTGAAAACAGGTCAGTAGTTTCTTCTACAATTAAATATACACATCATGCGGCATAGTAATCCTACTGCTAGGTGTTTAGGGATTTACTACAGGGAAATGAAAACATGAGTTCATGGAAAAATATATATCAATAGCTATATTAGTCTATTTTACATGCGGGGAAAGAAAACTGTAGAAGACTTAACAGAACAGATATGTCCTGAATCATGATCCAACAGGATAAAGGTTGAACTCAATGAAGAAAGAAACTAACTATGAATACAATCAACAATATAGATGGAGATCAAGTGCTTGTGCTAAGGTAAAGAATCAAGGTCATTGGCAATATCCTCCATGATGTCTTCTGTACCTCCCTTCTGTGAAGGGAAAGTCACAGTGATAGATAGAAAACAGACTTAGTGTGGATGAAGGTGACTTCAAAGGATCATGGTATATCTGAATACTGGAGCTACTGAATATGGTGATTTTGGTAATGAGATTAGATGTGTATATTAAACTAACAGAATTTCACTTTTATACTGGCAAAGAATACTACTTTTTAACTAAATTTAGCATCTATCTTAATAAATATAAAATCATGATGTTCAACCCCCATTTAAAACCCTAGAGTAAATTATTAGAATTATACAAAATACAAAGTAATTTATTCCTAACATGTTGTCTGCTTATCTATGACATCATCTTTTTGTAATTTATAAGGTGTTATAAATTTCTGGTCTCAGGCAATAAATTTTGCTCACTCTGTGGAAAATTCCTTTCCTACATCTTCCTGTGGTTTAGTACTTCATGAACACAGCCACTCTGCTTAAATGTCCTGTTCCTTTAAACAATATAATATTTTGTTCTTCTTTTATTGCATTTACACAAGTTGATCCTGGATACCTAATTAGCTTCATTAGCCCACTAGAATGTAAAATCTGCTAGAAAAAGTCTTACTACATTTTGATCACCACTGTTTCCTGAAGTTTAGAATGGGGCCTTGAAAGGGAATGCCTTAGAGTGCACATTGGATATAATGATGAATAAATTGATGCCTACTTAAGAAACTGCTGACAGCATCAGAATACCTGCAAAATAACTGTTGAGTTTGCATGTGTTATCATGTCTAGCTGACATGCAGTCAGAAAAAGCATGAAATCCTTCTCACTTACTGTACAAGATTAATTTTTTTTTTTTAGGAAGAGAATTATATGGGAAGTCTCATTGCTAATCTGGCATAGTAGTAGCTGAAGACCACAACCATTTAAAACTGGTAGAGAATTTACCTTCTTGTGTGAATTCTAGGAACATATATATATATATATATATATATATATATATATGTGTGTGTGTGTGTGTGTGTGTGTGTGTGTGTGTGTGTGTGTGTGTTTGTAAAATACTTTACTTTGTAGAACTATCCAAATGGATAGGAAATTAGGCTTAAAAATTTTAGGATTGGTGAGATAGCTTAATGGGTAAGTATTAATGATGTAACAGCTAATCTTGATTATCAACTTGAATATATTTGGAATCAGCTAAATCCCAAACAGCTGGTTACAATAGTGAGAGATTTTCTTTTTTTTTAATTTTTAATTTTTTTTAATTGAAAAAAAATTTTCCGCCTCCTCCCAGCCTCCCATTTCCCTCCCCCTCCTCCCACTCCTCTCCCCCTCCCTCTCCAGTCTGAAGAACAGTCAGGGTTCCCTGCCCTGTGGAAAGTCCAAAGTCCTCCCCCCTCCATCCTGGTCTAGGAAGGTGAACATCCAAACTGGCTAGTCTCCCACAAAGCCAGAACATGAAGTAGGATCAAAACCCAGTGCCATTGTCCTTGGCCTCTCAGCAGCCCTCATTGTCTGCCATGTTCAGAGAGTCCGGTTTTATCCCATGCTTTTTCAGTCACAGTCCAGCTGGCCTTGGTGAGCTCCCAATAGATCAGCTCCACTGTCTCAGTGGTTGGGTGCACCCCTTGTGGTCCTGACTTCTTTGCTCATGTTCTCCCTTCTTCTACTCCTCATTGGGACATTGGGAGCTCAATCCGGTGCTCCAGTGTGGGTCTCTGTCTCTATCTCCATCCATCGCCAGATGAAGGTTCTATGGTGATATGCAAGATATTCGTCAGTATTGTTATAGGATAGGGTCATTTCAGGTTCCCTATCCTCAGCTGCCCCAGGAACTAACTGGGGACATCGCCCTGGACACCTGGGATCCCCTCTAGGTCCAAGTCTCTTACCAACCATAAGATGGCTCCCTTAATTAAGATATGTGCTTCCCTGCTCCCCTATCCAACCTTCATTTATCCCAATCATCCCATTTCCCCAAGTTTCCCCCATCCTCCTCTTCTCACTTTTCTCTCCCCATCTCCCCTTACCCTCCTCCCACCCCACCCCCAAGATCCCAATTTTTTGCCTGGCAATCTTGTTTCCTTCCCATAACCAGGAGGATAGCTATATGTTTTTCTTTGGTTCACCTTCTTATTTAGCTTCTTTAGGATATCAAATTATAGACTCACTGACCTTTATTTATGGCTAGAAACCAATTACGAGTGAGTACATCCCATGTTCATCTTTTTGGGTCTGGGTTCTTGACTGGATCATTTGATGTGGGATGATCCATCTTAAAAATGAGCCATGCCTAATAATGGGAAGTACAAGGAAGAAGGTAGCTTTTGCTTTTTGCCTGCTTGCTCTTCTTGACAAGTTTGTCTATCCTGTACTGAGGCATTTCTTCTCTTATATAGAATCTACTTCTTCATGATGCCAGTGTGCACTGAAGGCCAGCAGAGATATCCAGCCTCATGGACTAAACAATTACTGAATTCTTGGCCTTTACTGTTAAGGTAGCCATTGTTGAACTAGCCAGACCATGACCTGTAAGCCACTCTAATATGTGTGTATGTCTGAAGAAGGAAGCTTAAAATTGAGAAATAGATGGTTATTTATTTAGGGGTAGACTCACAAATCAGAATCCTCTGCTTGAACAGTGATCAGAAACCGAATCCTGCAGCTAGAAAAAGAGAGAGAACACATGCTCTACATTAGGTTATGTAGTATAAGAAGTCATGCCCCAGTGTGTTACGGGAGGTCCTCCCACTCCTCCAGCCTATCGCCGCTGAGATACCAGCCCCTTGGGGCGTGGTCTCTCTCCCTTTAAAAAAGCGGCCACTTCCCTCTCCTCTCTCTCTTCACTTCCTGCTCCGCCGGTGGTGACTTGACTTCCTTCCTGGTTACGCAGAGGGCTGACAGTGATCTGTAAGTTTTTTCCCCCTTAAATAAATACCACCCTATTAATCATAATTCCAAACCGGTGTGGCATTGTTTGTGACTTACGCCTTCACCAGTGGTCAGGTAATCACTGACTGCAAGACTTCCTACAGCATATTTATGTATATACCTATGTATATATGTGCACGCATACACATATATTGTTTGTTGGTTTTATGTTAATTTCACAGAAGCTAGAGTTACTGGAATAAAGCAAATTAAAATTGAGAAAATGACTCCATAGGATTTTGCTGTCAGGCATTTTCTTAGTGATTAAAGGGTGAGGACCCAGCCCATTGTGAGTGGTGCCATCCCTAGGCTGGCGGTTCATAGGTTCTATAGCAAAGCTGACTGAGAAAACCATGATCAGCACACTAGTAAGCAATACTCCTTCATGCCTTTGAACCAGTTTCTGCTTCCAGCTTCCTGCTGTTTGAGTTCCTGTCCTGACTTCCTTCAATGTGGAAGTGTAATCCAGATAAATCTTTTCTTCTAATTGCCTCATGAATATTTACTTAAGAGAAGAAAGTTTAAAACTCAAAGAACAACAAAGCAAAAAATAAAAATAAGCAAACAATCAAATAAAAGACCTAAACACCTGTAATTCTGGTACTCTAGGAAGCAGAGAGAGAAGGATTGCTGGGACTTGACACCTATTGGCCTAGATCCAAGTTCAGTGAGAGATCCTGTCTCAAGAGAATAGAGGGAGGGGTACAGAGCAGGACACCTGACACCCTTTTCTGACTTCTGGATGCACATACGGGCCTGCATGTCCAAACATCTATGAACTCATACACACAAACTAAAATAAACTAAATTTCATTTTATAAAAAGGAGCCATTTTGGCATACTCCCCCTTTCGTCTTTGATTTCTCAGATTCTATAATTAGGTTTCTCAGACTCAGTGATTATGGCATAATTAGGATTTAGCTAATAATGATTGTCATGTGCACATAAGCATACAGCTAATAAGTTTAAATATTGCTGAGATGCACAGTGATATATTTAACTATAATCATGCAAAATTAACATATCTAGAGTAATTCTAACACAACATTATATATATAAAGTTAGGAGTCAAGACATTTCGAGAAAGCTTTTAAGCAAATTCTAGACAAATGGAGAAATCCAACTTTGAAAACAACATATAATGGCATTAAAATTGGCATAAGGAAGAGAAAAGAATTGTCTGTAATTGGTGAATCCTGTTGAATCACTGTGTCACTGATGCTATCAAGTGGCAAGGTTGCTAAGTATAAACCTGAATTAGATCAACACTTCCTCTTCAGTCTGTAGAATTGCTCAGAAGCAATTTATTCACAGAAGAAATAAGAATTAGCTGAAGCTCTGAGTTAACAGTGCAACCCCAGTGCTTAGATCTTATTCAGGATGGCATTCTCAGCTCAACACTGAATCCAGTCCCCTCCATCCAAGTGAGAGCAAATGAAAATGGTTAAGGAACAATTGCCTATAGAAAATCTCAGAGATATTGGAGAATAAAATAATCCCATCAATAATTTCCAGTGTGTTTTCCTTCCTCACTTGAATCTTACTTCACAGTCTGATAAACTGACAAGGGTAGAAAACTCAAGTTTCTCTTTTAGATCAAAGGGGAAAACAGGGCAAGGATCAGCATCATTTCTTTCCTAAATTTATCTTTTGTTTCATCCAGTAATGTCTTAATTTATAAATAGGTTATAATATGTGGATAGTTTTATGTTAACTTGACACAAACTAAGTTCTTCTGGAAGAAGGAAACCCCAGTTGAAAAAATGCCTTCAACAAAATCCTGAGCAGAACACTAATAGTGTAGGCACTAAGGTCAACAATAAATAAGTAGGACCTCATGAAACTGAAGAGCTACTGTATGGCAAAGGACACTGTAAATAGGACAAAATGGCATCCTACAGAATGGGAAGAGATCTTCACCAACTCCACATCTGACAGAGGGCTGATTTACAAAATATATAAAGAACTTGAGAAACTAGACATTAAATAAACAAATAATCCTAATTTTCTGAGAAATTGCCATACTGATTTCCAAAGCGGCTGTACCAGTTTGCACTCACACCAGCAATGGAGGAGTGTTCTGTTTACCCCAGAACCTTTCCAGCATTAGCTGTCATCCATGTTTTTGATCTTGGCCATTCTAACAGATGTAAAACAGAATCTCCGAGTTGTTTTGATTTGCATTTCTCTAAGAATGTTGAACATTTCCTTAAGTGTCTTTCAGTAATTTAAGATTCACCTCTTGAGAGTTCTCTGTTTAGGTCTATATCCCATTTTTTTGGATTATTTGTTCTTCTGATGACAAGTTTCTTGAGTTCTTTGCATATTTTGGAGATCAGTCTTCTGTCTGATGTAGGGTTGGTGAAGATCTTTTCCCATTCTGTAGGCTGGTGTTTTGTCTTGTTGACTGTGTCATTTGCTTTACAGAAGCTTCTCAAGATCCAGGAATACCACTTTTGTTTAAATATCCAAAGGATGCTCAATCATACCACAAGGACGTGTGCTCAACAATGTTCATAGCAGCATTATTTGTAATAGCCAGTGAAAGACTCTAAATGCATTTCTGAGGCCTCTCAGCTCTAAAGGCCTTCTGAAGCCTCTCAGCATTACACACCTCTCTTCTGGAGACATGACAGTCATGAACACACAAATGTTGAACTTTCCATCTCCCTGTGTTCTTGTGGATGTTCTCCAAACATAACTCTATTGAGGCAAGACAAACCACAGAGGTTGACTCAGTTCCTGATGTATTGATTTAGTCACTGGAACAAGGTCAGAATGACCCACCAATGTTTCCCCTTAAGTCATCCAATCATGCAGCTATTCTCCTGCCCTGGCACAGACTAATCACTGCTAGTAAACCTTTGAATAAGCCAATCCAATTAGTTGGAAAACAACCCTCAGGCTCCCCACCTTGTTTCTATTGCTTTTTGCTTTAAAAATGGTACATAATAGATAATTGACACTCTTCACTTAGCTGAAGGGTCCTGTCATGGCAGAATTAATAAAAATCCTCTTGCTTTTGCATCAACTGTGGTTTCTGGATGGTGTCTTGAAGCAACTCTTCCCTAGAGCTTGGACTCCTAGTCCAACAGCCAGAATCTGGAAACAAACTAAATGCTCCTTGAATAAAGAATAGATAAAGGAAATTTCATACATTTACACAATGTGTACTACACAGCAGAAAAATATTAATGACATCTTGAAATTTCCAGGCAAATGAATGGATCTATAAAACATGGTATTAAGTGATATAACCCAGACCCAGAAAGACAAATATAATATGTACTCACTCATCAGTGACTTTTAGACATAAAGCAAAGAAAAATCAACATATAATTTATAATCCCAGAGAACCTAGACAACAAAGAGGATCCTAAGAAAGACATACATGAATCTAATCTACATGAGATGTAGAAAAAGACAAGATCTCCTGAGTAAACTGGGAGTTTTCGGATGATGAGAGAGAATAGAAAGGGAGTTGGGAGGAAGAGAGGGGAGGAGATAAAAATATGTAACTCAATGAAAACAATTTAAAAATTAAAGGAAAAACCAAATAATCAAAGCAAAAATGGGGATCTAAGCAGAGAATTCTCAAATGGCCAAGAAACACTTAAAGAAATGTTCAACATTCTTAGTCATCAGGAAAATGCAAATCAAAACAACTCTGAGATTCCATATTATACCTGTCAGAGTGACTAAGATCAAAAACTCTTGCCAGCATGAGCCGAGCAAGGTGAACACTCCACCACTCCTCCACTATTGTTGGATGTGCAAACTTGTATAGCTGTTTTGGAAATAAATACAGAAATTTTTTAGAAAATTGGGAATCTCTCTACTTTAAAACTCAGTTACACCAATCTTTAGTATATACCCAAAGAATGCTCAACACAAGGACATTTGCTTAGTTATGTTCATAGGAGTTTTATGCATAATACCAGAACCTGGAGAAAACCTAGAAAGTATCTCAACTGAAAAATAGATAAAGAAAATGTGATACAAAATGTGAGTATTGCTCAGCTGTTAAAAAACCATGACATCATGAAATTTGCAGGCAATTGAATAGAACTAGAAAAAAATCACCCCAAGTCAGATAACCCAGACCAAGAAAGACAAACATGGTATGTACTCATTCATAAGTAGATATTAGCTGTAAAATATAATCATGCTACAATCCACAGACCCAGTAAAGATAAGTAACAAAGAGCTCCACTGGGTTGTGGTGGCATGCACCTTTAATCCCAGCACCTGGGAGACAGAGGCAGGTGGATCTCTTTGACTTCACTTTGTCTACAAAGTGAGCTCCAGGAAAGCCACAGCTACACAGAGAAACCCGGTCTCGAAATAGCAAAACTAAACCAACACAAAAACAAACAAACAAAACCCAAGGAAAGCTCAAGGGAAGGGAGATACTTTCAATCTCCCTGAGAAGAAAAACTGGGATAGGTTTTGCTGATGTACTGTGGTTGGGTAGAGAGAGAAACACGAGGGATCAGGTGGCAGTAGAGAAAAGGAGTACTAGAAGAGATGACTAGACAAGGGTAACATTTTGGATTGAGGTAAAAGCCTAGTTCAATGAAAACTCCCAGGAATCCATAAGGGTGACCCAGCTAAGACTCCTAGAAATAGGGTATACATTGCCTGAATTGACCCTCTCCTGTAACCAGGCAAAATTTTAATGAGAGGATTGGGACATCAATCCAGTCAAATTGCTTTTGTCCTACAATTTGTTCTGCCTACAAGATGTAGGCACTTACTGGGGTAAGTATGGTGCAGAAATTGTGGGAGTAGCCAACAAAAACTGGTCCAGCCTGAGACACATCCCACGAGAGGGATCCCACCCTTGACATTGCCTGAAGTGCCATGTCCCAGAGGCTGGATAGCCTACAGACCTAGGATAAAATCAAACATGACTGGCAAAAAAAAATCTATGCAATGATGCCTAATGATATTCTGTTATACTCCTAGATTGGAACCTAGCCCTGTTATCATCAGATAGGCTTAATCTAGCAACTGATAGAAACACATGCAGAGACCCACAGCCAAACATTTAGCAGAACTTAGGGTATCCTGGAGCCAGAGGGTTCAAGGACACCAAAAGAAAACTCACAGAATCAACTAAACCGGGCTCATAGGGGCTCGTAGAGACTGAACCGACAACTAGGGAGCCTGCACAGGACTGACCTAGGCCCTCTGAATATATGTTACAGTTGGTAGCTTGATCTTTTTGTGGGTCTCCTACCAATGGGAGCAGGAGGTATCTCTGACTCTTTTGTTGGCTTTAGAGACCCTACTTCTCATAGGTTGACTTGTCCAGCCTTAATATGAGGAGGGAGGTGCCAAGTTTTGTTGCAAGTTGATATACAATGTGTGGTTGATACTCATGGGACAACTGCCCTTTTCTGAAAAGAAACCAAGAAGGAGTGGATAGGAGGCATAAGTAAAGTAGTGGGGACTATAGGAGAGGAGGGAGAGAAAATTGTGGTCAAGATGCAAAATAAAATAATTTTAAAAATTTAACTAAGAGAGAAAATGCCTCCATAAGATTGAGCTATAGGCAAGCCTGTAAAACATTTTCTTAATTAGTGATTGGGCCCAGCCCATTGTTAGTGGTGCCATCCCTGGGCTGGGGTCATAGGTTCTGAAACAAATCAGGATGAACAAGAAATGCAAGCAAGCCTGTAAGCAGGCCTCTGTTTCAGCTCTTGCATGAAGGTTGCCACCATGTTTGAGTTCCTGCCCTGACTTCCTTCAGTGGTGGATTACAGATGTGGAAGTGTAAGGCAAATAAACCCTTTCCTCCCAAGTTGTTATTTGTCATGGTGTTAACTAAGACAATATTATACGTTGGAATAAGCCCTTAAAATTGCATCTAAGATACCTCCTGTTTTCCATGAAGACTTGCAGATGAATATACCATTGTGACAGAGTTATTTGAAACCTTGGTGCTATCTCTCTCTCTCTCTCTCTCTCTCTCTCTCTCTCTCTCTCTCTCTCTCTCTCTGTCTCTCTCTCTGTCTCTCTCTCTGTCTCTGTCTCTGTCTCTCTCTGTCTCTCTCTCTCTCTGTCTCTGTCTCTCTCTCTCTCTCTCTCTCTCTCTCTCTCTATATATATATATATATATATATATATATATATATATGCTATTTTCTTCATGAGGTAGGAGATGACAAGCATTTGTCTTATTACCGGGTCTAGAAACATTTTTCTTTGGGTATACAACTTTAGTTAGTGATTAAAAATATATTTCTTTTGGTTGAAGTCAAATTATGTCCTAACTCAACGACACTTTATTTTTATTCTAAGTCTGTGTCTGTGTTTAAATCCCTCTGGGATTTTCTGTTGTAAAAGTTAATTCACTTCATATATCTGATGAACTTTAGTAACCACTCTATATTATTATTTCTCATAAACTTTCAGGGTGGAAATTAGAGAAACTGAAAATTTGAGATTTATAAGATTTTTAGAATAGTACGTGATGGAAAACAGAATCAGCACTCAAATTACTGTTTTAAAATTTAAAACATTTAAGCATTACTGTTAAAACTTTCCTCCTATCTTAGTTACTCTTCTGATGTTGTGACAGAACACCATGACCACAGTAAATTACAAAAGAAAGCAAGGAAGCATTTAATTGTGGGTGGCATTTTTATATTTTCAGAGGGTGTGTTCTTGTTTCCATGGTGAAAAAAAAATGGTCCCTGGCAGGCAGGCAAGCAGGCAGGCATGGCCCTGGAGCAGTAACTGAGAGATTTCATCTTATTTGCAAGAAGAAGTCCGAGAAAGACTTGGCCGGGAATTGAACTTTTGAAATCTTAAAGCTTATCACTAGTGACACATTTTGACCAGCAAGGCCACACCTTCTACTCTTTCCAACTAAGAACTGAGCATTCAAATATGTGAACCTATGATGAAGTTTCTCACTCAAACAGCCATATGAATTTTTTCTTTATATCAAGTTTGCATATTTCAAAACTCAATTCATTCAATAAACTAGCTAAACAATATTTCTGGAGCTTAAGGCTTGAATTTAGGGAAAAACATTAAAGAACCAGATTGCCTGCCTCATGCCTTTTTATTTCATACTTACTCATATACTCACCACAGTTAGTGTAAACTGGTTAAGAGAATTTTCAGCCATGCAATCTATAAAACCAATAGTTAATAAAGTTGCAGAAAATGAAAAACACTGGCTTTAACCCCATTTAGGTAATTCCTGTCTTTACCTTTTCTTGTCAGGCACATTGTTGAATTAAAACACAGGCTCTGAATTTCATTCTTTTTGTATCAGCGCCAAAGGTCAACAGCACAATTTTATCTCAATAAGAGTTTCACAAACTTGGTTGACTGAATTGTGAAAATTATAATTCAGTAGGCAGTCAAAAATTCTCCAAGAACTAATGAAAAAATGAGACGAAAGGGATGTAAGTAAGTTAAAAATAAGTACACATATATTTTCTATAGTGGGTTTTGTCCATAGATGGTCCTGATGCAATCGAGTAGAGAAGTGGCTTGCATGATCTAAATGCAACATTCTGCAGATAGGAGAATGGGCTCAGTTTCTGCAGATGCTCAACCAGACCACTACCATTCTTAGTGCACACAGCTCACATTGGGAGTAAGTGAAGAAATATCCACAATATTGATTCTACTGTCATGTCTGAAAGTATCTTATTTTTTGAAATTTTAAATTAAAAAGGGAAACATAAAAGACAGTGCAGTAGGTTGAATGAGAAATATTCCCCATAGGCTCTGGCCTTTGAATACTTGGTTCCCAATTAGGGACCTTATTTGGTGTGGTCTAGAATATATGGCCTTGCTAGGGGCTATAGGAGAGGGTTTTGATGTATAAAAGCCTTCCTCTATTCCCAGTGCTTTCTCTCTCTGCTTTGTGCTTTCTCTTCAGTATGGGAAATCTCTACTTTCTGCTCCAGCCACCATTCCTTGCTACCTACTGACATGTCATTTCTACCATTATTGTTTCTATTTTTTGGACCATAAGCTCAAATAAATGTTCTTCTGAAAGTATTGTTTTATCACAATGTTTTATCAAAGCTACAGAAAAGTAATCAATATAGACAGTTTTATAAAAAGAATTTTTAATCAAGAAAAGAAAGATCCTTGGTGATGAGTTCATTTAATTCCCGTTTCGTCATCCCTGTCTCCCAAGACAGTATCTCAGATAGTCATGATGTCATGATTGGTTTACCGTGTAGTGACCTATGTCATCATTCTCTTAGGAATCACACATTTGGTCTACAGTTAATCTATGCACATCTATATATGGAAGCAGACATAGGTGATTCTCTTGGTTCTTTCCAAACACATGCAAGATTTTTCTCCTGGTATGGCAATGACCTGGTTTTCTGTTAACTGAGTTTGTATTGGTTCTTTTTCTGTTACTGTTGTAAATATACAAACCAAAAGTATCCTAAGAATGAAAAGGTTTATTTAAGTTTACTAAATTCCATAGTAAGTTTATTAAATGCATAGGAACATGGGACATTAAGTAAATCCTATAGCTTTATAAATTCCATAAGAAGAGAGTCCATCATGATGTGGAAAGCACAGAAGAAGGGCAAGAGCAAGAAGCTGGTTGACCAAATTTTATCCACAATTAGGAGAGAGAGGAGAGAGAGAGAGAGAGAGAGAGAGAGAGAGAGAGAGAGAGAGAGAGAGAGAGAGAGAGAAGAGAGAGTCAGAGAGAACAGGGAGTAGGGTGGGGCTACAAACCCTCAAACCCATCCATAATGACACTCCTCTGCCAGCAAGAATCTATCTCCTGGGGGTCCTATAACATCCCCAAGTTATACCACCAAGTAAGCACAGAGTGTTCAAAAACATGAGATTAGAAGGGGCATTTCTCATTCAAACAAGAACCCTGGGGTATTTCTTCTTTGCTCTGTGAATTAAAGTTTTTGAAAAGCATCATAAATTGCACTAACCTTTATACTAGACTGATTAAAAGATTAGAACTTCAATGGCCAAGGAGAGTTTGGAATGTTGAAGATACAGAGACTAATTACACTTCATCTTGGGCCATCTTTAGCCATATTAAGAGCCATCCCTTGTCCATACTTTTTCTGACCTGACACCCCTGTGACTCACAGGTAAAACCATCTGTTATGTATCCACTCTGTAGACTATTAGCTTCACCAAGCAAAAGATTAAGCCTAATATCAGACAGCATTCTAGATCTATATCAGCAATTTCCGTGCTTTGCGATAACCCCTTACACAATGTTTCCACCAATGTATTTTAAAGATGTCTTTATTTCTGATCTTCTTTGTGTTGTTGCTAAAAAAACTTCATCATCTTGTTACCATGTTCAAACAGGGAGTTCCAGGTAACCTGAGTCTGCATCTGCAAGCTATGATCACTCATTTATAGCTCCAGAATCAATTATCTCTTTTACCCTTAGAAATGAGAATTGTATTTTTGCATCAAAGCCCATTGACTTACTAGCCTACGAGACTTGAATGCCCATCCTGACCTCCAAAATTCTGGTTTATTGGAGTTCTTTTGTATTCTATAGTGAAAGAGATTTTTTTTAAAAAAAAAATTAAGGACTGAAACCACAGAACTCCAAGTTGTAGAAACATATGATATCAAAGAAAAGTTTAAATTATGTACCAGTAGGGAAAGAGTCAAGGTTGCCTCTCTTATTTTAACCCTCACTTCATTGCAGGCAAAAAGGCACCAGACACTGAGCAGGCACTGGTCACTGGTTAGGCACTGGTCACTGGTTTAGATCATACACTAAACTTAAAGACTCAGCATCACAACTCTATGTATTGTCACCCTGTCAAGACTACAACTGGTTCTGTAGTGGCCTTTTCACATGCAGGTCTGATGCTTCTGATGGGCACAGAGATATTGAACACAGGAATGCAGCCGTTGCCTGGCTACCCTTTGATGTGAGTTTCTTTATCAGAAACGGTGGTGAATTTGAAACCAGGATAGAGAGTAAACCTTTAATAATAACTTTACAATGGCTGGAGATAGAGAAAAATGTCATCCGTGATTGTTTTCATGGTAGCAAATCATGATGAAAAGAATCTGATGTGAGCATTTCATCTCACATCAAGAGTGGGTTTTGATCTGTAGGGAAAGAAAGCCAGGCCTTAGTAACCTAGTCAATCCTGATAAGGAGAAGTCCCTTGAACACATGATAAAATTGTTAGCTATTACCTATTCATGAATATAGACATGAATGATGACCTTTATCTCCAGAAAGTCCCTCCCCCCAAATGTATTTCTTTCAGTTCTGCTTACTTTGTTTCCTTCTAAGCTATATTTTAAGGCTACTACAGAGCAGGACTTTAATGCCATAACCATCTGTTTCTGTTAAATGGAAGCATATCGTGAGCATGAGGTGCAATCAGTGATTTTTTTCTTCTCTGGTAATCTAATTACAAGATAATCTTCCTGATTTTCCAGAGGGATAGGTTGACAAAGTGTCAACAAAATAGTAACAGTTGCCATGAAAATCAGTCAGCTGTTCATAAAACTGGTTTGTACTTTAAGGGCATGCGTAGGTCTATGCACATGCATATCATTCCTAATTAACGAGGAAGACTTTAAGCGTACTTCATTGCACGCTCAAGTTGATGACCAGTAGATATCCAGTTATTGACCAGAAGCTCCAAGTGCATAGTCAGTTTCAGGCATGCCTCAACAATCGAACCTTTAGTTCCGAATCAGTTTTTTAGGAATATAGTTGCATCATGCCAATAGAAACTTCATTTGTATAGAAGACTAGTTTTTTGTGACTATTCTCAGAGGAACTGAATTGTAATTCCCTCCTTAGAGTTTACCAGAGCCCCAGAGAGCATTTTTATTAGAAGCAAAGACTTGAGTGTCTTACTCAGGACAAAGATCCCAATAGAAGAATGCTAAATAGCCAGCCTTGAGCAGTTGCTGACCAATTTCCTGGCTCAGAATTTTGCTAGCCAAAGTCAACTTTACAGATCATTTCGTAAATAGACTTGTATAATCTATTTCTCTAGACTCTAAAATGTTCTTCTAAGCACTCATAGCTCTTTTGTATTCATGGCAGGAAAAGACACACTAATTTCTTTCAGGGTGAAGCACTGCAGAGACATTTCCTAGGTTTGTGGAATTCAGTGAAGCCACTGCATCTATTTTTTTTTCCATTTCATACTCTCTAGAGTCCATGGATTTCACTGCCATAATAAGAGTTGGCATTACACCAGCCATTTATGGATCAACATTGTGCTATACTGGATGACAAGGGTTGAAGGTTCATGTATGTAGACTTTTGATGAAAAGGCAGATCACCCGGTAAGTTCACAATGGGAGAATGAAGTTCATTGTTTGTCTTGTCAGGCAGCAGAACTTTATCTGAAGGATTTTGCTAATTAGTGAAAAGTAAAAAAGTATTGAGCAGTTCAATCATGCAAATGAAATGCTACAGATAGACACAATTTGAAGTACATATGCAACTCGTGGAATGGTTATAGCTAGCTAATTCTCAGCCATAATCACCATGATGTATAATAGAGCTCTTGAATTTATTCCTACTATACAATTTTAGTTATATATTCTCTGTCCAACATCTCCCCTTCTGTGACCATCCCCTAACCACCTTAGGCTTGTGTATTGAACAAAATTTAAGTCATTAAATCAGTAACGATTTGATAAGGCAATGTAACCTCCCAAAATATATCTTCTGCACAAACAGAGAGGCATCTTACAAGGCGGTGTAATGTATGCCATCACTCTTCTTCATTTATGGTCCTTGGCATTGTATTCATATCTGAAACCTCTCCAGCAATGCAGTATTGCTTTGGGTTACAATTCACGGTTATCTGGATGTGGATGTTGAGGGGAAGAACAGATCATAGGCTTTCCACTGTGTTATTTAAAGCATCACTGCCCTCATTCCAAAGGGAATAAGGGTAAAAATCTGAGAATTATGCGTTTCTAATCCTGATACTCATTTGGGAACTGAAAAATGAATGCCGGACTGGTTCTTAAACACACTGGTCTACTGTGAGAAAGAACTAAGAAAAATAATACTGATTTTTAAAAGTGCATACTTCCTGTTAACTGGAATGGTCTCTTCATTCCCTCAGGAACAAATGCAGTCTCAAGGCTCATATCTAATCATCTTTCAAACAGCTGTACACTTCTTTTCTCCCTGGAAAAGGACTGCATGTCCCTTCGAGAAATGAAGGTGATAGGCAGCATCTGAGGTTATTGAGCTCTCTGTAGGGAGAATTAGCTTCCTTCTCATTCAAGGAGTTTTGAATCTTTGAGTTACTTTACATCTGAAAATTGGGTGAAAAATCCTGACTGAGAGAATATCATTTTTACGTCCTTACTTCCACAGCTGTCAAGTGAACCACAGCATAGAAGCTAATTTGCAGAGCACATGGGAAGTCAAGTGATCAAAAGATTGGTGGACAAAAATGGAGAGTATCTCATTCAACACAATTAATATAAGCAACAGTTCTCCACCTGTGAGTTGTGACTCCTTTGAGTACCAAATGACGCTTCTGGGGGGGTCACATACCAGATATGTACATTATGAATTATGACTCAAACATTAGCAAAATTATAGTTATGAAGTACCAACAAAGTAATTTATGGGTGGGGTCTCTACAACCTGAGGAATTGTTTTAAGGGGTCACAGCACTAGGCAGGTTGAGAACCACCAGTCTGAGGTCAAATGTAACAAAACAGCCATAGCCCAGCTTGTATTTGTTTGGACAGGGCATTTACTGACATTGATATTTTGTTTATAATTTTTCCAGGTTGATGATATGGCTTGAAGCTGCATAATGCCTTTTGTTTGGTCAGAAGATGATGGTCTTGGTGGAGGGTTGTGGTGGCAAAAGATGGTGATCTTAATTTGGGTTGATCTGGAAACTTAGGAAGTGGGACAGAGCTGGAAGACGCAGATCAGTGAGGATGGGTCCATTAAGAAATGTTAGCCATGGCTGCTTTTTGCATTGTTTCTACTTCCTGTCTATTTCTTCATTGTTTATGAAGAAAACAGCTGGCCCTGAGGATGCTGTGCCTCTTCCGTGATGTTTTTTCAAATTCACAGGGGCAGGAAATCATTGGCTGACTGATCCCTTTGCAATCATGAGCCCCATAGACTCCTGCTTCACTTCAGTTATTTCTGTCACTGTTTCATTCCAATGATACAGAAGTGACTGATACAGCCGCTAAGCCATCTTTTGTTTTTATTTCTTTTTTCCAAAGAAATTACACATGAATATTATTAACTTTTTTGTGTGTTTCTCAAATACCTTCAATTTCTGAAGCTGTATTATCAAAAAAATTTATTCAGCAATATATGTATTTTCCAGTGTGCTTCTATAGATAGATAACAGCATTAATTTGACAAGTATATAACTTTAAGATTTCTAAGTACAGTTTATATATGATTATTTGTGAATTGACTGTACTTTTAAATAGCAATTTACAGTAGTGATGATCTTAGAACTAAAATAGCTTTCTAATATTGAGAGGATAAACTGATTTGACTGAATTATAGATTAATTTTTTTCCTGCCTAGATGTTTGGTGAAGCTAATCTCAGAGTCCAGTATTACTGGCATAATTTTTATTTATATCAAGTTAATGGAATAAAGTTTGTCAGTCTTAAAAAATGGGTAAAAGTGGAATAAATTCATGCCTTCACAGTTGATCTATTATAATAGTGATAGGCTCTTCATGCAAACCTATTAAAATGAATAATTGTGCCATGTTATACAATTCAAATCATTTTGCCATGGGAAATCATTTATCAAAAATGCATATATGTCTAAAATTTTATTAATCTTCTCATATAATAAGTAAGTATCTTGAAATTTTTATTTTTGGAATAAAATGCAGTTGTCACTGGAAAATATCAAACAAGTATTCTTAACAAATAGATTCTTAATACATGGACTTGTGATTAGACCTTGTAAAAGTCTATGACTAAATATAAAATGTATAGAGCCAAAATATGATTAAAATTATCATAAAAGAGAACAGTGATGTCTTTTATGTAGACTCCATTTTGGTTTTGAAAGGAATAAATTACTAGTAGTGTTAATAATAAAATTTAACATACTATTTAATTGCACATTTTGTGACTTGTTGATATTTAAATTGTGCCAACTACTAGAGCTGGCCAATGGTTATAAAAGGTGTTTTATTAATTGCCAGACCTGCTACACATTAATTAACTTTAAAACATACTCATAGAGCTAAAATGTGGGATTGGTTGTTGCCTGAAAAATACTATATACCACAGCAGGAGCTATGTAATATAAAACAAATGGGGGAAAATATAATATGCTGTCAATATTTCCGATGATTTTGTGGTTTTGCAAATAGTCAAACACTTTGTAGCCAAGCAGATATTCGGTTAAAATTGTGATTGAGTTTAGGAAGTGTGGCAGTGAATGATTTATTTTTCAATTTTCTATTCTGTTTGATGTAACTCTGATGCCAAATGAATTCACTGAATGATACGGCTAATTTATAATTCAAAGTTAATTTGTATAATGTGTATGAAATCTGATGATGTGAACTGTGTCTGTCCTGTGTTTGATTTCACGGATGTATTAGTTAATTTTTCATCACAGTGACCGAATACTGAGAGAAACAATGTAAAGAATGACGGATTTATTGTGGAATGTGGCTTCAGAGGAAGCAGTCCATGTTCATTTGGCTCTATATTCTTGGGCAGAGCATCATGGCAGCAGGAGTGTGTGCTCTCGTAGACAAGCTTCTTTTCTAGTGAGCAGAAGAGGACTTAAGAAGAAAGTGCCAAAGATAAAATTTCCCCATGGAGCCACACCTAAAAACCCCTTCCTGTAGTTAGATCCTGTTTTCTAAAGTTTCCAATAGCCTCTCAAAGTAACAGCATGAAATGAGGACCAAGTACTAAAAACATGAGTATGTGGGGGAATTTCTTATGTAAATAACAGCCCAGGTTCCCAAAGGGCCACAACCATCTCACAATGCAAAATTAGCTGATTCCCACTTCGAAGATTCTCTATAACACTTAACAGTTTCGTCTTATTTTCCACGTCCATGTCCAATGTCTTTTCTAGAATTCAAGTCAAATTCTTAGCTGTTAGTTAATAAAGTTTGAAAATTAAATATAATTTACTTATAATACAGGAAGGCAAAAGTAAGTGTTCCAATTCCAAAAGGGAAGAATAGAGGGGGAAAAAAGAGAAAGGTTCAGACTAAAATTGAACTGAAACTCATCAGGGAAACACTGAATTCTGTAGCTCCATGTCTAGCACCTGGGGAATGTTGTGTCATGATCTGAATTTCAGTGATCTTTACAAATCCTGATTCTGCGGCCTTCCTGACTGCAGTCCACATGACCTCTTTCCTGAGCCTGTTGCTTTCTTTGGCATATGCCCCGTGATGCTGGCATCTCACACATATGTCTCCAGCATAGTATTGGTTTCATCCTTACAGCTTCCTGCATTGTACTTTGAGTCCTAACAAAGGGAATCTTGCAGCATTACACATGATCTTGCCTCCCAGGATTTTCTTTGGAATCTTTGTAAATGCCCTTATGACATACATTTTCACATAAGCAAAATCAGCATTACACGAGCGATGCCATATTTTTCTACATCTTGAGCCATATCTGAGTCTATGTAACCCTTGTTTTTAAAGGCCTTTGAGTTCCAGTGCAACTGAACCCAGGAAATACTTCCCTAGGCAACTGTGTGAGCAGGATGCCACACACGTGCTTTGTTCTCAAGGGAAAGGCTTTCACAGGAGTTTATAAAAGTGAAGTTTGTCTGATTTTTGATTTCCTAAAAATCACTATTCTCTAATAAAAAAGTGTGAACTACTTGGATTTTTTTTCACTTTTAAAAACTTAGTTTTTTTAGGATTTTATACTATGCACGTTGATTATGTTCATCCTCCTCCACAAACTCCTCCTTACCTTCCAACAGAATTTATGCCCCCTGTTTTTTTTTTAAACAACCAAATCCAATTTGTGCCATCAATACCATCTTGGCTGTATGGCTATCTATAGGCATTTAGTCAACCTACCATTGGTCACACCATTAAAGAAAGTTTTTCTTCTCCCAGCAGCTATCAGCTGCCAATATCTCCTCAGTTAGGTGTGAGAAATCATACTCGTTCCTATCTCCATACTGCAGTTTTGACCTGAGCTTGCAGAGATCTTGAGCATGCTGCCATTACCTCTCAGAGCCCTGAAGTGAAACTATCTTCTTCTACCAAGAAAATACTGTTTCCTTGCCATCCACCATCTCTGTGTCTTACAATCTTTCTGTATCCTCTTCTGTAGTGATCTCCGAGCCTTGGAAGAAGAGGATATGACTTAGATGTCTCATTGAGGGCTGAGCATTCCACAGTCTCTTGTTTTTTGCAGGTTGATTAGTTTTAGTTCTCTATGTTAATCACTGTCTACTATAGGAAAAAACCCTCCCTGGTAAGAGTTGAGGATGTGTTGAGAGCCAGGGTGATCCAATGCATACTCAGTCTCCCTGAAGAAAGGACAAAGGGACAAAACCTTGTTATGTATCCTTGCCAAGGAGCAGGTTTAGTAAGATCTTGTCTGGGGGCAGGGACAAGTTTCCATGTCTGGGAACTTGGCTTTTCCCCCAAAGAAACTATTATTATGAGTTAAGATACCGTTATTAAGAGTTTCAAGGATGCTGCGTGCTCAGTGTCTGATGCACTTCTTTCACCCTGTATTTACTTTGTGCAACATTGCTTGATTAGCTTCCTGCTCACTTTTTTTTACATTGTATGATAGTTTTTACTGACTCTGTCTCACTTTTCCATTCAAGAAAAGTGTATATAAGATGTTGTACTTCTTAATAAGCTTGCTTGGCATATAGTGCAGATTTCTGCCTACTGTATTTTCTCATCCCTAGACCTCCTACTTAGGACCCTGTCATTGAAGAATGACCTGCTCATCCAAGTCAGGTAAGTACTAATCCGTGGATATAACAACAGTTTATTATGACTCAGTTTAAATCTCTACACATTTAGCAGATCATAGTAATAAGGTCCTGCCATAGGGCTGAGGTAAGAGGATTAAGTGTTCTAGGCTTGTCGGGGCTACAGAATGTGTTGAAGATTAAATGCTCTAGGCTTGTCTGGGCTACAGAATGAGTTGAGGGCCTACCAGGCTTTAGTGAGATTCTGCTTCAAAAGAAAAGGTATAAAATCAGAAGGGATATGGTACAGCTCAGAGATAGAGTTCTTTCCTAGCATACATATACTCTAAGTTTGATCCTTAATACCACAAAAGAAGGTTTGATTTATTTTCAGTTTATTAACATACAATATATTTGGTTCATATTCCTTCCTCTTTCCCAACTTCTCTCAGATTTTCCTAAGTCCCTATCACCCAAGTTGATGCTGTTCTGTCTCTCAAAATAAACTATAAAACCAAAAACAAAGATCAAAACAAACAAAAATTCCAATAAGACAAAAAGTATCAAAACAAAAGGCCTGTGTGCACACACACATGTGCACACTCACACACACATGCTTACACACACAGACACACATACACTGGAATTTATTTTGTGTTGGATAACTACTCCTGGGCGTGGACACGGTGCCTGTTATAGTGTGGTTGATATATCCAATGATACTCCATTGAAGAAAAATTGGTTTACCCTTTCTCAACAGATATTAATTGATAGTTTCTTGGTTAGCATTGGGATTTTTCATCCACTCCCCCTTCTCTTATCAGAGTGGGATTTTGTCTGGTTGGAACTTGTGTAATTCCTGTATGTATTTCAACAGTCTCGGTCGGTTTATGTGTGCATCATCCCTGTTGCATCTCAATGACACTGTTTCCTTAGAGCCACTACTTCCGTCTCTCACATCTGGATGACACTGTTTGGTTAGAGCCACCACTTCCGTCTCTCACATCTGGATGAACTGTTTCCTTAGAGCCACCACCTCCATCTCTCACATTTTTTCTACCTCCGCAGAAAATATAAGCTATTCTATAAGTAGCCTTGGTCATGGCATTTAACCACAGCAAAAAAGTTATTAATATAAAGTAGAAAAATGGGCATTAGTTATAAAAATGAGATATAAAATACTTAAAATATTTTCCTGACAGAATCATTTATTCCTTTTAGGTGTTGAGAAGTCATTTATGCTCCAGTCCTATTTCAAGTAATTCCCATGAATTGTTTTTAGAAGACTTTATTCAGTTCATTAACAGCAACATTTATAAATGTGTTAGTTTTTTTTCTGTACTGGTGTTCTGATTTAAGTTCTTTCTGATTGAAATATTGTTCTCTCTGTTTTAACTTAGAAAACCAAATCTGTATGACTTTTCCTGCTTCTTCTTTAAGTCTGTCTGGAACTTTAATACACAGGTCATCTTCTGTTGTGTGTTTCCATATATCTGATACTTAATGATTAATAAGTTGGATAAATCTATAAACTAAGAGGTCTCTAACCAAAGTTTCTCAATAGAATTAAAAGATAACAGATGCCATTTGGACACTTAATCTTATTCAAAAGGGTGGGATGTGATGCTAACAGTGATAATCTAGAAGTTGAAAAGGTCCTGAAGTCATGGTGCCTGTCATCACTTAGAACTCTGAGAATTCTTAGAGAACAGGAGCATTTATACTACAAATTTCCTCTAACAAGCAAGGTTAATTTTCAGTGAGGTTCAAGCACTCTACTCGGTCATGTCCATTCATTGTAAGTCTATTCTAGAGGGTTTCAATTACCCCAGGTCACACACTGTGGCCAAGGGCTACTAACACCATAACCTAAGCCATCAGGCTGTAGCATACGAAAAGACGAGTCAGGCTTCCTGTTTCACAGAACCACTGCTGACCAAAAGAGATTTAAGACATTGAAAATTGGCTCCCCCTTTAAAAAATGTTAAATAAAATTAGATTATCTTAAGTAAGTTTATCTAAATGAATACCTTTAAGCACAAAAATAGCTTATATGGAAGAAAACATTCTTGGGAACCATAAGATCTGCAATAGAATACAGATAGAATTGCAGAAATTTCAGTTATTAGCAAAAGTAACTACTCTGATAATTACTGATAGTATTTCACAACCCCTAAACAGAACACTAAAAAGACTGACCACCATACACCATTGTTTAATCTTCCCTTATGTGCTTTACAAAGGACCAGTGAGTGGCTGGTTCCAAATGTATCCCTACAGCTAACATCTTGTGCACATGATGTGTTCTGTCAAATCTTACTCTTCAACAGTCTTATTGAAATATCACCTCTTCTGTCAGCCTCCATTTCTTCTATTTCTAGGGATATGTCTATGTCCCTCTAGTGAGATTTATTCAAAGTACATAGCATGTGTCATAGGAGAAGATATCACTGATGTATGTCCTCCTCCTGCATGATCAGGACTTGCTCATTATTGTCCACAGCAGGCATAGAGTAAATTCTTAGCACATATATTGAATAAATGACAGTGTCACTAACATACAAGCGGTGATATTTTTTTAATGAGACTAAAAAGGTACTCTAGCATGATGTTACATTTACTTGGGAACTGGTGCAGTCTCAGTATCGGGGCAAGAGTGCTGCATTGAACAGAAACACCCTCCTCAGGTGAAAGGATAACCTACCCTTCAGTTCTGAATAGTTGATTGCCATCCAGAAATGTAAGCCCCCATCTGGACAGATTCTTAAGCTTATTTGAATTTATCCCAAAACTTATTTAAGAGATGCTAAAATTTGAATCTATCTACCCATGTATAAATATATACATATGCATGTATGTGGGCATATGAAACCTTCTGACATTTATAAGATGATTCAAAATACATTCCCTTGCAAGCAACAAAATCAAAAATATCTATGGAACAAATTTGGGTAGTATGTCTCCTACTCACAAGGCTTGGCACAAATGAATATGTCTGAACATCTTCTAATAAAACTTTTTTATATCTTCTTTCTAGGAACATTGTAAGACCTATAATAAAACTGGAAATTATAGCATGGAACGAATTCAGGAATGATAACAGCCGATACACCCCAAATAATTTATTTGTTGACATTTAGTTACCCCAGAAGGAATAGTCTTGTGTGGCCCCTCCCACTCTGGGATCCTCAATTTACAAGAAATTCTGTGAACTTTGTTTTTGCAAAGCATAGCAGATTCCCGGAGAGTGTTATGTAAGTGCCTTGCTTGCTTAGCAGTTGTTTGGAGGGGCATGAGTATTGGGTTCACAACATGGAAGGCAAACTGGCTTACTGGGCATAAAATTGGTTGGCTCTTGTAGCCTTATAACAATAAAAAAGAACATCAACCAAGCAGCTGCAACAACACAAAATCAATCTCATTTCTATGAGTGTGACATCTCATAAATTCTGACGGAGTACTTTACCCTACTCTTCAGCTGTTTTTAGTAGCTTTGGTCTAATAAAGCTTTCAATGGTTGAGCCAAAGTGGATTCCTCTTTTGCCTTAATGTATTTAATAAAACAAAACCCAAAAAGATTAACTCTCATTAGAAGCCAACCTATAACTCTTAGAAGCTTAAGATTCATTTTGCCACCAGCTCCATGGAGATTAGGATGCAAAGCTGTGTAGGATGAACGCTGTGTCTTAGAACACAGTGGTGCATTAATAACAATTTGTCCTCTTTTTCTTTTGCTATTAATCAAACTAACCAGACAAGTGAAGGTTTGTAAAATAAACGGCTGCTATTTGTTTCTCTGCAGTGATGACTATAGGGAGGTAATGCTGCTTCAGGGTGGCAGTAGGAGACAGACAAATCCAAAGATGTGGTGACAAGCCAGCAGAGTTTAGGGTGAAGAGGCTTACCTGGGGATCTCTGCTTATCCAACTGCACTTTCAGATCATTTTGCTCTGGTTTGTGATAGTCTCTAATTCTCTTGTGTACTGTGGGTACCCATTCCCCATATCCACAGTGGGTTGTGTTCATAAGAGTGCTGACTACTTACTAACATCACAAAAGTGATGGGATATTATGACCTAATATTCTAAAATTAAATTCTATGTTGGTTGAAGAAATGCACAATTATACTAAATTGAAGTTCATGGTGAAGTTTTTAAATGTAAACCTTTAAAAAATAGTTTTCTAAATTCTATTCTTTATTTTCTGTTTTTAATGTGAGAAATAACCTAACAAGTAACACGAAGTTGGCCTCTCTCCATCAATGACATGTTCATACAGTATCTTTCTCACTTGGTAGCCCTTAAGGAAGCCTGTGTCCATGTCTGACATTTGCTTATATCCTATTGGGATGTGAAAACTCCATGGAGATCTCAGAAACAAATGACTCAGGAATAAGCTACCACAAAGCTTGCTGGACAGCTCCGTGAGTTATGCTGCCTCACGTCACTGTAATATGTCTGGAGACAATGTAGAAAATTACTTCTCTTCCTCGCAGTTTGGTAGCATTCTTGATACAAAGTTGATATTAGGAGCAGAAACTCTGTAGTCATTTGGGGGGAAAAATGAGGTCATTTCAATAAAATAAAGTGTTATGGTAATCTTCCTTATATAACTTGACTTTAATATAAAGCATCCTGGGGTTTTATGTTTTATTCCCCTTGTGGTTTCTTTCTACAACATACATACACACACATCCACACATCTTCATATAAATACACAAATAAATGGGCAATAGCATTTAAAGAAAACCAAGTCACTGGGAACAAGAAGCCATTCATTCTTACCTGAAATGCACGAAGTGTATACATGATGGAAGCTGGATAAAATACAGGATTCCCACACGATAAAGTATAAAATAAAGTGTTTCTGAAATTTGAATATGAGATGAAATGCAAATCTGCCTAGAACAAATGTATGGATATTTCATGAGAATGAGGAGTGAGGCAATTGCATACCTGTAGGACACTGTGGTGATTTGAAGAAGAATGGGCCCCATAGGCTCATAGATTTGAATGACTGGTTATTTGAAAGTATTAGGAGGTGTGACAAGTAGGTATGATTTTGTTGGATGAAATGTGTCACTGTTGTTGGGTGTGGTGGGGGGGGGGGAGGCTTTCATACTTCAAAGCCTCAAACCAGACCCAGTGCCTCTGTTGCTGCCACCTGCAGATTCAGATGTAGAATTCTTACCTACTTCTCCAACACCATGTCTGCCTGATTGCTGCTGTACTCACCATTATGATGAGAATGGATTAAAACTCGGAAATTGTAGGCAAGCCTTACTTAAATTATTTTGTTTATAAGAGTTGTTATGGTTATGGTTTTTCTTCGCAGCAATAGAACACTGACTAAGAGAGAGATACTCAGTAAATTCTCCCTTCTGATGCCCCCCCAGGTAAGTGGGTATCTTGGATAGCCATATGTCAACTTGATATAATCTAGAGTGGTCTGAAAGTAGAGAACCTCTACTGAAAAAATGACTCCCTCAGATCCAGTTGTAGGGCATTTTCTTAGTTAGTGAGCAATAGGGGAGGCCCTAGTCCTCTGTGAGTGGTGGCAGTACTGGGCTGGTAGTCTGAGGTTTTGTGTAAAAGCAGGACAAGCAAGACGTGATGAGCAAGCCGGTAAGCAGCACTTATTCATAGCTTCTGCATTGGCACCTGCCTTCAGGTTCCTGTCTTGTCTGAGAGTTTGTCTGACTTTCTTCAGTGATGGACTATGATGTGGAAGTTTAAGCTGAATAAAACCTTTCCTCCACAACTTTGTGTTGATTATGGGGTTTTGTCATAGCAATAGTAACCTTAATTAAGACAGAGAGAGGGGAGCGGGAATTCCTAATTTTGGATACTTTTAGAGGAAATACTTGAGAAAGCGGGAATACAAAATTATAGAACTCTCATGTTTCCAAAATTTTTAATAGGAAGATTGACTTCTTTAGACCATTGAAACTTTGAGGTGTTATCTCTAATTATGGGATTTGATTTTCAATATTAACTTTCATAAATCTGGGTATTGCATTAACCAGCAGTAGGTAGAAGTTTGAAACTAGTGAAGGACAGCTTCTGTCTTTAATGCTGCCCAAATAACCCTTTTGGGTGTTGAATTAGGAATGTGGGCCTGTTGTAGGCTTTCTCTTCTAGTGGGGTTTGGCAAAATCGCTCTGGAATGCTTAGTGCATTAGCACTATAAATTCATAACACATTTACCTTTGAGTGTTTCTTAAATGAAGCCAGTGAGACAAAGGACCATGCCCAGGAGAAACTGGAGTTTAGCCTACATTCTGACTTCCCTTGTATAGATTTCCCAGAAAACAGATCTGGAGACCTTGATTTCTAACATTGGGTCTCCCCCACCCCCAATACCTCCTGGCAAGAGTCTGAGTACTTCTGTGGAGACATCCTACTGGATGAACAGAACACCAGTGTTTCAGGATGTATCTGTTACAGCCCTGGGCTGACATAATAGGTTTCTGGATGACCCAGATGTTACCTACACCAAGCTTCTGTATAATTTGTGGGTAAATTCAAGTCTGCTTATGACAACATCCTTAGAATTGGCTTCTCCAACCATGGTTTGGAACAGGGGATCTATGAGAAGGAAACATGATTGATTCAACTTCCTTCAACCTTGGCTTCCACTGGAAAATCACGAGTCAGTCTCACAGCTGACAGAAGGAGAGAAGTGAAGAATCTAGGAGCCTGAAGGATACAACCATGCCTCATATGAGGAGCAGGACACTGTGAGTACAGTGACTTTTGTGCTATGTGCAATCCTTCTGGTGCCCCAGAGAACATTTTTTTGGAAATGCTTCTCATGTGGATTGTAAGAAATTATATTTCTGCTTTCTTTTGTTTCAAGATATTGTCTCACTTCTTAGGCCTAGATGGTTATGAACTCTGACTGTCCTGCCTCTGAAGAGTAAGTCCTGAGACCTAGCATCTGCCATAAAATCAGGATCCTTTCAGAAATTTTCAGTCTGTCCTCTGTTCGCCTCTACTGACCTACATGGGGGCACCATTCAAGGAAATAAATTATATAACCTTATGATTTGCCATATAAAATAAGTGCTCTGATATTTGCATTTGAACTGTCCTTTCTAAAACTAAATAGAACATTTCATACTGATAGTTTTTAATCTTCATTTAGTTTTTCTTATAATGACCTTAAACAATAGGGAAAAAATGTTATGAGAAACGAGAAATTGCATAATACAAAGCTTTTATATTGTAGCCCCTTTAATGGCACGCTTTTCTTATATTTTGGACAAGGACCCTGTACTTTACACTTTGTTCTAAAAATCCTATTCCCAGCCCTTCTCAAAAGATTCTGGATTCCTCATACAATTGGCATGTCTATTCTGCAGAGTCAACTATTAAAGAGACAGTTGACGTCTCTTTTTTGACCTGAATAGACCAGTTGGTAATTTAATACTTATGCTATGAAAAGAACAAATTTTAAACTAGGAATGTGCTAGAGTATCACAACCAGACTAATGACAGTGATCAAGTCATTTTGCTGGTTTTGATACTCAGAAATTATTGGATGGAATACAGAGCACTGTAGCACCATTCATGTATATCATGACCTGCAGCAGAGACCTCGTAGCAGGAATGAATCAATGTGCAATTTGTATGAAGTGATACTGTGTGGCATTAATGGATTTCTTTAGAATCAATCAGATCACTCAGCACTTCTCCTAAAGAGGCCTTTTCTCCATTGAATTGGCAAGTAAAGGCGGTGTTTTATCAGAGACGTTTAAGTTGTAAAAGTGGAAAGAACCAAAGCATTAAGGCATGATGAGCCTCTCTGTCTGTAGCTGTGTGAATTTGGCTAATCACTTACCTAAGTCTACCAGATAATAGAGACTATAATGCTATTCCTGGCCATGTTGTAAATCATTGAGGTGGTGTGTAAAGTGCCAGCAAGCTTTCAATTCTCTTGAATAGTATTTTCACTTCCTTTGACAATTTTGAATACTTATTAAGTACCTGCAATCAGCTAGTCCTACCTGATAGGCACCCACAAACAAACAAATTCAAAGCTCTGCTTGAAAGTGGATTACGTTTTAGTATGGTTTTTGCTGTTGGAGAAATCTACAAACATACACTGAAGTAGTAGAAATGGGTTACAAGGCTTCTATGCCCTGGTCACTCATCCTTTATAATTGTCAACCTTTGCTGTCAGGATGATGCCATCTAGAGTTGCAGAAAAAAAATTTTTCTCTGCTAATTTACATTTAAAAAGGACAGGAAAAGCAAAGTCTCAGCACTCTGTTAGTTTTCCATTGGAAACAAAAGTTCACACACAAACTTATACACAGAGAGGGATGGGAGAGGGAGGGAGACCCATAAAGAAATGAGCGTTTGTGCCTAGTTTTCTTGTTACTTGTTATGCCCTGTTAGGTTGATAATCCCTGGAGGTCTACATTTTTGAAGGGAAATGGAGATGTGAATCTGGGGAAGAAGAGAGGCAGTGGTCAAAATTGGGAAGAGTGGAGGAGAAGAAACCAAAGTCAGGATGAAATGTACATTAGAAAAATAAAAGGAAAAAAGAGACAGACTCCTTACTCAGGAAGGCAGAGCAGTGTCTGAGTTTGCCCTGAATGTTGGGACGTCCTTATGTTTTTTATCGTTCTTGTAATTGGTTGGTTTGATCCATCACAGGGGATAGTTACTCTATACAGAGACAGGAAGGTCGATTTGTTCCCACCACAGGAGCCTTTTATCTGGAAAATTGAGAAATCCTGCTTGCCAGTTCTATGCCTTGAGAAAAGCCACCAACCAAGTTTTTGTCTTAGTGCAAGAATGTACCTTGAGCATACCAGGGATTTGTCTGCCTTTGAGTCCTTCACTCAAATAATTGAAAATGTTTTGAAACACGTTTTATTCATATTATCACTTTATTTGCACTAATTTTGCTTTTCACTTAACCTGATAGACAGTCTGCACACATAGGTACACAAATGCATATCACAATACATTTATACATATTATTCAAAGTAAAACAAAATCTACAGTATTTGCATAGGCTCCCAAAGATTCATCCCATTTTAAAAATCCCATTATTGTTTCCAAATGACTTTACTGATTTATTTGCAGGATTCAGATTCTAAACATCATCTGTGTTTAATTGTTAGGTCTCTTAACTTCCTTGAGTGTATAATTTCTACATTTCTGTTTTCAGATGTTGTTAATTTATTTGGAAAACTGATTCTGTGTGTTTCATTGTTTCAAGATCCATATTTGCCCAGATCTTAACCACTGTGGCAGCTGCCTGGCTCTGTGCAGTTTGAGCATAACTTTAGAGATCTGACCATAGAGGAGAACATCAAGTCATTTGTCCTCATCACCTCCATGCATATGACTCACAAATCTTACTCCAGCTTTGCCTTCTCCATTGAACTGTACATTACTTATGCTACCTCCTACTTGGCATTCTCCTTTTCTTAAATGTCTAAAATAAAACCTGATTTATCATCTCTCTAAAGCACATACTGTAGAATTCCTCATTTAATAACTGGAAAGAGTTATAAAAGAAGTTTCTACTTCTTAAACTTATCTCGATTTCATCCAAACCCTACGTGCTCCCCATGCTAATTTACCTGCAAGTTTATATACAGTTAGGTTATTTTATGTGGTCATAATTGCCTCTGGCCTCACTCAAGTCATGAACACATCACTCACGGATTGTTGGAACAAACTCAACTTATCTTTTATTCCGCTGCTCCTTTCCTGGGTATCAGCTATTCTAAATATAACAATGAGAATCATTTGATAAAATGTAAGTCCTCTCAAATCATGCATCTGCTTATTATTCTACACCGCCTTCTGTTTTGCTCAGCAGGAAAGCTAAAGTTCCTACTATGGAGTAACATGAAGTATGAGCCTTTCACGTCTGACCTCCCATTTGCTTGCTAACCTTTATCTTCTTGTGCCGCTTATCCATCTCCCGCTCCTGCTCACACACACCACGTTGCTTTTTCTGCTCCTCGTAAAATCATAATTCTATAGGAATTTTTCTGGCCCTTATTAAAACATCAACGCCTTCGACATTTCATGTCTAGCTTTCCTATTTGGATTTCCATGTTAGCATTTATCTCTCCACAGGTATTTGTTTCCTGCTTCCCTCCCTTGTTACAATGCCATATCCCCAAGAACTACGAACAGAAAATATACGTAGGAGATCCTCAATGGGTAATTTTAATGTAAACTGAAGAACCATCATTAACAATATCATCATTTACAATCATAATAGACAATCTTCTATACTTAGAAGCAGATTTCTTTCATTTCTAGCTATATAGAGCCTACATGCTTACTGACACATCTGCTTCTAATTTTCATTTTACATTGAGTGCTTTGCAGGAACCAATGGACAAAGATTCCTAGGACTGCTGTGTTGTCAGTTTGTTCTACCCCAGTGGCTGTTGGGGTGGGGGTACCACTGCGGCAACTCTAATTACCTCGCTAGGAAATTAGGTTGTTTTGGTCTACAGAATTGCTTCTGTTTCTGGTCCTCCAGGCACAGAGATACCAAGAAAACAAAGTTAATTAGGCACTTCTGAGTCTAGACATTTGCCTAAAAACTTCAAGCCAGTGGATTTGTATTCCACCCCGAGGGATGGGAGAGCTAGATTTCTGGAGACGTCCTGCAAAAGTACCCTGGTAGAAAATGGTTCTAATCAAGCTATCATTGAAGGCACTTCGACTACAAAAGGGTGGTCTGCTCATCTGCCTGGAACAAAGGCTGCGGACTTCCTGCTGATGATCTCACCTCTCCTAGTAGGAACTCTCTCTGTAAACAGCAAGGGGTTTCATCTGCTATCAGTCTAAGCTTCCAACTTGGCAGGGGCTAAAGAAATGGGAAAAAGCTCTAATGTATGGACAGCAGTGGTTCTCAGGCAGGGGTAATTTTGTCTCTAAAAGAAAATTTGGCAAAGTCTGGAGATATTTTTGCATTTTTCATTGACACAACCAGGGGTATTCTTTTGGCATACATATGCATATATATGTATGCTATATATATATATATATATATATATATATATATATACACACACTTCTCATTGAATCTCTGAATTTATATCTTAATGTTACATACTTTGTGTGTGTATTGTGTACATGAGAACCGCGACATTTATTTGCTCAGATGTATCAGTTATGCTTCCATATATATGTTAATCTGTTGTTTTCTATAAATATGTGTCTGCCTTACACATGTCCATGTATGTGTGATTTCTGAAGCCAAGTTAACTTTTATATGCTGCCTTAAAGTTGAGTGATGTGTTGTTACTATATGTAAAAATTTATGCTCACATACCATTGTATATATTATACTCAAAGTATACAGAGCACAATGCACAGGGATTTTGCTAAGCATATAAGAATCTCCACTATCACTCACCTTCAGGGCTCACAGTCCCCTATTATTCTACTTTACTAGGAAGATTTCTGAAATTCCATGGCTTTTAAATCCATTTTCCCGAAACGCAAAAGCTTGCTGTGTTTTGAACTTCGACTCTCAAATCTTTTTTTTTTTTTCAGCATAGTAGCACACTCCTCAGGCCATTCTCTCTGGTGTTGTGGCTTTACGTGTCACCAACATGCTATATATTCTCAGTGTATACTGTTTCTGGTAACTCCCGATTTGTATACACAGGTGCATTGTCTGATATGTGCCTCTTGAATATTTTAAATCTAAAGGATCTAAAATAAAACCTTAAATTTCTGTTACATCTAAATTCTCTCAATTAATGTTCACATTTCAAAACATCTGGGGCTACAGATGCCGAGAGGTTAAGCAGCTAGCTGTTCTTCAAGAGGAATCGAGTTCAATTCTTAACTAAAAGCAGTTTGTAGCTCCAGTTCTGGGCAACCTTCACTGTTTTCTGGCCTCTGTGGGCACTGCATGCATATGGTACACAGACATACATGTTAGCAAAAAAGCTATGTACACAAGATAAAAGTAAAGGAACCTTTAGAAATTTCATTTATATTCAGTCTATCATTTCCTTGTGCCACATTCTATCTGCAAGCAAATTATGATGGTTCTAAATTGAATGTGTCTCTATTATGGTCAGTTGATACTATTTCCATTGTCTTAGGTTCAAGCTGTTTTTGCTTTGTGTCTGGGGCATTATTCCCTGTATCATTATTCTATCCAATGATGCAGTGACTGTCAAGGATCCCAAAGTACCTAAAAAAAGTGTGGAAGTGTATCTATAGATTTACACAGATTAGCAAGTTTTACAGAAATAGGCTATGATTATTGTTAATTACAATAGTGTCCTATTACCACTCTACTTTCTTGTCACACAATGGCTGAAACAATTAAAATTACCTTTGTTTTTCATTAAATAAAGTTTTTTATTTATTTTTTAAAATTCCATAAATGTATACAATGTATGTTGATCATATTCACAACCTAGTAATTCTCCTTATTCCCTCAGAATCACAACATGTTTCTGTCTCAATATAAAAAGTTATTAATAGGGGCTGGAGAGATGGCTCAGTGGTTAAGAGCATTGCCTGCTCTTCCAAAAGTCCTGAGTTCAATTCCCAGCAACCACATGGTGGCTCACAACCATCTGTAAAGAGGTCTGGCGCCCTCTTCTGGCCTTCAGGCATACAGACAGAAGATTGTATACATAATAAATAAATAAATAAATTTTAAAAAAGTTATTAATAATCTACTGATCTCACTTAAAGTTGCTCATATGTACATGGATGTGGGACCTTCCACTGAGGTATAGGCAAACTACCAATGGTTCACACCCAAGTAAAAATGATTCTCTCTCCCTCTGCATCCATCAGCTGCCAATAGTCCTCAGCTATTAGTCTCAGCTCATGAAGCCTTTTCCCATTCTTAGTTAGGATTACTATTACTGTGATGAAACACCATAACCAAAAGCAAGTTGAGGAGGAAAGAGCTTATCTGGCTTGACTTCTACATCATAATTCATCATTGAAAGAAGTCAGATCAGGAACTCAAACATGGCAGAAAACTGGAGACAGGAGCTGTTTTAGAGGCCGTGAGCAGTGCTGCAATGGCTTGCACAGACTACTTTCTTAAAGAACCCAGAACCACTAGCCTATGGATGACAAAACCCACATAGGGATGAGCCTTTCATCATCAATCACTAATAAAGAAAATGCCCTACAGGTTTTCCTAGAGCCTGATGTTATGCAGGCATTTTCTCAACTGAAGTTCCCATCTCTCAAATGTTTCTAGGCTGTGTCAAGCTGACATAAAACTCTTCAGTATACCTATCTATACTGAAATTTTGAACGGCATGGTCTTATCCACACAGCCATTGCTGCTGTGAGTTCTTGTGGGTAACAGCTATGTCGTGTCAGTTGACATTCCACAGGTCTTCTCCCAACCTCTACCAGTTAGTTGGTTCCCTCTCCGAGGCTTAGGTGGTGGAGGTTGGTATAGACAACCTCTCCATCAGAGCACTTAAAGTTCTCTGCACTTTGACCAATTCAAATCTTTGGCTTAACCATTATCTACTGTAAAAGTAGCCTTTTTGACCAAGGATAAGAGCATCACAAACATGATGATTTGACCAACTAACCACATTAAGTTCCTCTATAGGATGCATGATCTCCCCAGAAAAAGAGATTTAGATGAGGCATAAAAATTCATCCTGTGGAACAGGACTCAAATCTAATCAGAAAGCCAGTGGTTACCCCCATAACTGTCATGCCACTATTGCACCAGTGGTCACATTTACCTGGCAGGTCAGTATTGTAGCATGGAGGATCTCACCATTGATGACTGTTTCCCTCTAGCAGCCTGCACAGAACCTTCAAGTGCTATGAAAGAACACCAATAGGGAACAACTTCCCTGGTAAGTTCAAGATTCTCTCTGTCCTGCAAACAAAGAGCATAGTATCTTTAGCAATAGTGTCTTGCTATCGAGCTATGGTGTGAAACTTAGAGCGTTGGCAATAGCCTGTGTTGTTTTAGGTGCCTCTGGAGACTTTTTAACAGAATTATCTTGTCTCTAGCATTAATATTGTCATTTAATAATCCTGTTCTTGTAGGAGCATCATAGTCCATTCAGGATACTTCTGTTCAAACTCCTTTGTAAAATATACCTCTTTAAATTAGCTTACAAACTGCTTAGCCAGGAACTCGGCTTCATCCCCAATCCTCCCACTCCAGACTCTGCCCTCACAAAGGCCAACAAGCAGCAGCTCCTCCCCTGGAGCTACTCAGAGACCTTGCCTAAAATGTATTTAAGGCCCCCTTCTTGGGAGGAGGGGCCAGATTTCAATCTTCCACCCCAGATTACCCAGGGGTGCTTTGTTCAGATTAAACCTGGTTTTATTAATTCAGCTCGATCTGGTCTATTGCTTTGATAAAGAAACCCACTACCTGGGACCAAAAATACGTATTATAAACTAGTAAAACTCTGTAACATTTCCTCATGTGCCCTCAGTTTTGGTTAACCCACTCCCTGCTCACTTCTTTCCTGCACCTCCTTCCCTCCTTCCTGCTTGAGCCTTTAACTCCAGTATCACACCCTGATTTCTTTTCCAGCCCTGAATACAGATTGCAATAGATTAAAATCAAGGGTTTCCCTAACCTTTCCTTCTTTGTGGAGGGTCTAGGAAAGAATTTGTTTCTCTGAATTTTTCAGATTTTAGAGGCAATTTATTTTTGTCTGTGATTTATTTTTCTCCCTCCATTAAACCAATTAATGGTGAATCTAGTTTTTCTCACAGAACATTCATTACTTGGACCTCTGCCTGGTTTTCCTTTTTCTAGCCTTAAAGATTGCTGTTATTACTTTGAGCCCACCTGGGCAACCCATAGAATATTTCCATTGTAAAAACTACTATGTGATCAACACATAATTTCACCTTTGTCTTTAGCTTCATTTGACTTAGAACTTAATTAATATAGTCCTAGCTTTCTTTTATATTAGGTGTTTAAGAAGAGAGATATTATTCTATATAGCACATTAATCAGAGATTTTCTGAGTCCAATGGTCATTTTTTCTTAGTACTGACCTCCAATGTTATTTAAATGAACAAATATCTAATGTTAAATGTTAAAAAAACCTTTAAGTAGAATAATTTTTAATAAGTAAAAGACTGAGAGTTTAACTGAAGAAATTTCTCTTGGGGTCATTTCCTCATTAAAAAGATCAAATTCAGTAGAAAAACATTGTTCTAACATAGAATTCATTCCAAAGTCAACCTTTTAGGTTATCTATTAAGACAATTAAATATATGTATGTATGTATGTATGTATGTATGTATGTATATATATATATGTGTGTGTGTGTGTGTGTGTGTGTGTGTGTGTGTGTATCTTTTACTAAAAATTGTACAATAATAATTAGCTGTGTGTTTTGTACCAAGTTGAGTTATGAGTGTATGTGATTCACTTCAGCTCATTCATACCTTTGAAGAAGGTATCATACCTCTCTTAGAGTTTATGGAAATAAGCTTGTGCTAGGGTTACTCACTTTCCCTACTAAAATACAGTGAAGAACTGAAACGAGATTCCATGAGAATCTGCAAAAAGCATAGATAAGAAATACAGAATCTTGGAGAAGTCTCAGGCAAAAAAAAAAAACCATATTGTAACTAACCTTTACTATTTTATTCATTACTAATTTAAACTTTCATTTACTACTAGTTTCAAACTTTATCATTCAATACATTTTGATCATATTCCCTCACTTTCCCCAAGTCCACCAGATCATCTGTGCAGCCCAGCTAACACAACCTCATGTTCATTTTTCCCCATCAAAAAAGAAAAAAAATAAAGATTAAAAAGCCCTGAAAATTAAAACAAATAAAAAATAAAACTAACAATACAAAGAATAAAAAACCAAAAGTACACCCATAAGCATGACATCTCTTTTATGCTGGCCAACTTCTTGATGTAGGGCCTCCTCTAGAGTGTGGTTGATAGACTTTGTGACACTCCATTGGAGAAAACAGCTACATTATAAATATCTTCTTGATTAGGATTGGGAATGTATGTCTACTTCCCCTTATCTGGGTTGGGATTTTGTCTGGTTTGAACTTGTGCAAGTCTTATGCATGCTCTCACAGTCTCTGTGAGTTCATATGTGTATCGACCCCATTGTGTCTGGATGACACTGTTTCCTTGGAGTCATCTGCCACCTTTAGCTCTTACAGTCATTCTATCTCCACAGTCATTCTACCTCCTTTTCCACACAGATAACTGAAACTTTGATGGGAGGGGTGTGATAAATACATTCCATTTAGAAATAAATGCTCCAAAGTCTCTCAAGCTCTGCACATTGTAGTTGTAGGTTTCTATGTTAATTACTATCTACTGCAAGAAGAAGCTTATCTGTTGAGAGCTGTTCTCTGATCTGTGGATAACACAATATGTCATCAAGAGTCATTTTATCTGCAATGTTCATAACAGAAAACTAGTAGTAGGCTTCCCCCTGGGAATCATGAACTAACTATCTATTCTCAGGTTCTTAAACACTTTAGCAGTGTTAGCCATGGGTTTCATCTTATCAACGGGTTCTTAAATCCAATTGTAAAAGTGATTAGTTACTCCAACAACAATTTTATCATTACTGAACCAATATATTTCATAGTCACCCCTTTGTTGTAAGGTCATAGAATGTTCTCCTACAGTAGTACATAAAGTACCTTCTAGCATCATGAATTCTAGTCAATAGGGGTAAAACTTCTCACTGGGCACCAGTGTAATTTTTTTTCCACGTTTGATGACACAAGAAGGGTTTTCAACAATAGAGCCTTATGGAGAGTAACCAATAATTTTGGCAACAGTCTTTTATTATTACAGGTTGGGTTGGTCAATGGAACTTCTGTGGCCAAAGACTCAACAAGATGTAGTCCATTCTTAGCACTGGAGGTTTTACTGGTGGTATAAGATATCTATTGGGGTATTATCTCCAACACTATATGGTGGCCATTTAAATTCTTTTCATATGTGTTAATAATTTAGGAAGCTTTTCTAGTTGTAGGTTTCCATATAGTGTTTCAAAAGGCCTTTTAGCTTGGGCATTTGGAGTTAGATTTAAAAAAACAACAACAACAACAACAACAACAACAAAACCCAAGTAGTATGGGAAAAGCTAATTTCCAGTGGGCATGTGTACTGTGTTCTTTATTTGGTTAAAGCATCCAATTCCAGAAATATGTTTTCCAGCAACAAAATCCCCTTTAACCAGAAGAGTTACAGAGGATTATTTTAAGTGCCTGTAGAGCAGAAATGACAAAGCAGAGGAGCCATCCATTACAGTCATTGGTAATTGGATCCAAAGTGCTGACCTTAAAAGACTGTGTTCCAATAATGCAATTATTTCCCAAAAAAATCTTAATAAAAAGCACATTTCTTCTCCTCATGTTCCCCAGAGGAAAGTCACTTTAAAAATTCCAGCCAAAGACAAATGAAAAGAATACTTGAGGTTCTAGTTACAAACCTTCTCTGTGATCTTCCCATGCTAAGAAGATGAATATTAATGGTGCTGTGGGGACTAAAACCCAGCTAGATGTGACACTGTAAATCATTGCCATTAGTAAGTGTGGTGTCAGGTTCTCATGTGCTTCAGAGTGTTTTAAACTCACCCTGTTATCTCACGTTATGCTGAATGAATGTAGGTAGTATGATGAGACAACTGGGTCAGCAGTCAAATCAGCTCATCTTCTCCTGCCCAGCTCCCTTCAGGTCCCAGAGGCTAGACTTGCAGCTTCAACCTGTACTGCTTTACCCATCTCTCTAACTGAGCCTGTGGGATCCCTTGTCAGCTTTCACAGGTATGTTATTTTATCTTGCTCCCACCACTTAAAGGTATGAAGATAATTTGGAGGTATATGTGCCAATTGCCTGTTCTGCCTAGGAAGGATTTAATAACTATATCTTTTGCTAGAAAATAAAGACAACATGACCTTTACCTGCTAAAAGTCTGATCCTTCTTTGAAGACTTATATTTAGAAAACCAAGTTCTTTTACTTTTTATGTTGCGATCTATCAATTAAACAGCTCTAGTGTTATGTATATCCCTAGAAATTGCCTATAATTTTTTTCATATTTCTGTCATGACACATGCTTTCTGAAATAGAAGAATCCAAAATTCAGAAAATATAAGCTCTCTATAAATGAAATAATCCAAATGCATGTTAGAAGATTGATGATGTCTTTTTACCTCGAAAACTGAAATCTTAATTCTAAATCCATTGATGTGGCAGTTCTCTTTGTTAGGTACTAATGAGAACTGACATTTGCTTGACCAAAGGAAGAAATAGCTTAGATCAAGGTGAGATATAAATAAATATTCTAATAAATAAACAACATGAGCAAGTCCCATAGAAGCTCAAGACAGACAAAACCCCAGCATGGAAAAGGAAGATAGGCGTCAATTCCCAACCATAGATGAAGAGCTATTGGTAGTGGATAGGTGCAGGGAGAGGGATATTTAGCTTTCTTTAAGGGTATAGCCTCTGGTATGTCATCCAGGATCCAGTGGGTATTCACATACCCAAGAGCATATGAGTAGCAAAAAACCAAAAAAAAGGATGATTTTTAAAAATGTTCTTATTTTGGTTTGTTTGATGAAAGTTGGTTGTATGTAGAAGTAAGAGTTCTGGGGTGATGGTGAAGATCAGAATACAGACCAATGATCACAATACAATATATGAAATTCTCAAACAATTAATAATAACATTAAAATAGATGAATAAACAGTAAAGTCAAAGAAAAACCACATTAGTTGTCTTAGGAAGGTAACTGGGTTGAAAGATCCCTCTAAGTTACAACAGGGAATAAAAGAGCTGCCTACAACCTTATTTTGAGCAGAGCCCTGGCACACACTTTTCACAAAGGTTTGCCATGGCTGTGTACAGCAAGCTTTCTTTTTTACATTTGAGACATAATGAACAATGTTTTCGCATAAAACATATTTCAAAACTGAATATACAATGTTCAGAGTACCTAGACTCATTCAGAGGTTGATATATGCAGAAAAGACTTTCAAGGAGTTGAAATAGAAGTTTAATATCCTGTAGATGGAGACTGTGATTTAGTTTCTCAGCCTCCAATACCCAAATAATCACACAAAACCTATATTAATTACAACACTGTTTGGCCATAGTCTCAGGTGTATTTCTAGTTAGCTCTTACATATTAAATGAAACCAATTTCTATTAATCTATCTATCACCATGAGGCTATGGCTTCCAGTAAGCTTCCAGTGTGTCCTTCTCTTTCAGCAGCTACATGGTACCTCCTTGACTCCACCTACTCTCTCTGTCTCTCTCTCTCTCTCTCTCTCTCTCTCTCTCTCTCTCTCTCTCTCTCACTCACTCTCTCTCATATATATATATATATATGAGAGAGAGAGGCCAATACACCAAAGTAGTTTTATTTATTAACCAATAAAATATAGAGAAGGACATCCCACATCAATATTCAATGATAAGGTCAGAATTATTAAAGTAAAAATCAAAGTCTCTGCCAGTGGGAAAAATGATACAATAATTAAATAAATAGTGTACTCAAAAGCCCTGGGCTCAAATAGATGCTTTTTCTTCCTTTCGTAAGTTGAATGAGGTCCAAATAGCTGTAATTTAGAATAAGAGGCAAATCATTTCTATTATCACCTTGTACAAGGAGGATCCTCTTAGGCACAAGGGGATTTTGATGTCAACTTTTCTAATTCCTGTGTAGAACAGAGTCTACAATTATCTAGCTATTCATTCAACAGATATCAACTTAGGACCATTCATGTTTATGATTCTAGCTTTTGGGGTAGAACTTTGGACCAAACAAGTCACCCTCTTTTCCATGAAATTTAGGTTCATTCCGCCTATCTATTTAGGTGTCCATTATCTTTATATATGTATATATATATATATTTATATTTATATATACATATATATATTCATGTAACCAAATGTCAATAACATGAGGACAAAGATACCCTGTGCACACTTATGTCCTTTTCTAAACAGCTTTGAGAATCTACCAGTTGTTCTATGTTTGTTTGCTGCTTGGAGGAATTAATCAATGGAGTGAATATTGAGAAAGAAGCATGAAGAACTCTCTGGGATTTAGCTCATGAAACTGCTTGCAAACTCTGTTAGGGAGGCTGTAGGTAATTCCCAGTCATCCAATAATATTTTAAGAAGAAACATAATAGCATTGGCATTTTGTTCAAAAAGAGTTTCTAACTAAAATATGGGGCATGGATGAATGCAGACAGGGTTGACATTACTGCCTTCTCATTTCAATATAGGCCTCCAAGCTCACTGGCCTCCTACCCCCTGCTCTCTCCATCTACCCTATCCACAAGGCATAACCATACTTCTGTCACGAGCATCCTCTGTTTCTTACTTAGCAAATCCCATTCTTTCTGCTGGCCTTAAGAGGATCTAAATGCTGAGGATCCAAAATATTTGAAGGAAGGATGTCTTCTGAGAATTCTAGATCGAGTTTACATACTCCATGTTAGCTGTTTCTTTGATCTGAAATGTTTTGTTCCAATAACAGCATATGCTTCCTTATTCCATCTCCTTTTTAATTTTTTAAAATATATTATTCTCTCATATATTACATCTCAACTTCAGTTTCTCTCCCCTCCACTCCTCCGATTCCCCTTCACATCTCCCATCTCTCATAGATCCATTCTTCCTCCATTTTCCTTCGGAAAAGAACAAGCCTCTCAGGGATAGCAACCAAACATAGCAAAACAAAGATAGAATAAGAATGGGTATAAATCCTCATACTAAGGTTGGATGAGGCAATTCAGTAGGAGGAAAAGTGTCCCAAGAGCAGGCAAAGGAGTGAGAGATACTTCCCACTGCCACTGTTAGTAACCTTACAAGACCACCAAGCTATGTATATAGTGATACATTGCTTGTGATCTAACAAAGTTTGCCTAAAGATTAGAGTGCAGAGCTGGCCATACTATTAGTCCTCGTGGGCTGTGTTCTCATAGAGTCCTCTATCTCTCTGACTCATACAATCCCTCATGCCCCCTTCTGCAGGATTCCTTGAGCTATGTCAAATGTTTGACTGTGGGTCTCTGCATCTGCTCACATCAGTTACTGGATGAAGGCTCTTTGTTGATGACTGGGCTCCTTTTATTCTGTTTAAATCTTATCTTTTTGATGAGGCATTCTCTAATCTTTGAATTCAAGAAGTAGCTTCTCTTTTACTATGATTTCTTTTTTATTATTTTTACTTGTATACATATATTCCATTACCTTATATAATATGATATGATCTACTTATTTGGATTTGGTTTCTTCCCCCCCACAAATTATATTATAAGTTTCAGGAGGATAGTCATAGAGTGCTAGAAGTGATCTACAAACACACAGTCTTGAATGTGTGCAGTGAAATTGAATGGTTCCTGATCATAATTGCCATAAAATGAATAACAAAGAATAAAATTGTAGTATCTATTAATCATTGAAGATTACCGTATGCCATGGGATGCCATTGTCTGGGCATGCATAGATGAATACTCATCATTTTTAGTGTAATATGTTTCAGTCTGTATCTGTCTGTCTGCATGTGTTTCCTTCCAACAGAAGATAATAAAATGCTTAACAGTTAGCTATTAGCAAGTATTTATGGTTGAATCATGACCTTGAATATGCATTATACTTGCATTAATTCAGTGGGATTATTTATAACTATTTATAGTGGAAACTGGGAGGAGCAACATTGTATGGATCTTGTGTATAACATATATCTGAGAAGTATGAGTATTGTGTGCTAAAAAGGAAGTTAGGGACTGAAGCATTCTCTTGGCCATAAAAAGATTCTTGCTGCTCTTATAGAAGACCAGAGTATGGTTCTCAGCCTCCACATCAAGTGACTGACAAGCACCCATGTCTCCAGTTCAAGGGGATCTAACATTCTCTTTTAAACTTTCTCACATATGCATGAATGCATGCAGATGAGTGTACATACATACATGCATGCATACATACATACACACAAATGAAAAAGTAATTTTTAAAAATAAGTTAATCTTCTCAGGTTGGGGGTTGTATTGAATACTGGTTAAGCACTAGGGTTTGTTTCTAGGTTTGCAGAGTGTAGTGTAGGAAGACTGGCTTTTCTGAGCTTCACTTTCCTGATGTGTAATATTGAAATTATATTATTATTGACTTTCTACTTTTGAGCAGGAAATATGGTAAGGATTAAGAGAATTAATTTCTATAAAGTCCTTCCTGTGACAGGTGAAATGTGCAGCAATCATGTACTTATCATTGTCTCAGTGTAAATTATATAGTGCTATCAAGCAAGCACATTTTCCACATCTATTGCTCTTGTCATTGCCATAATTAACATGTGATATCTTCTTATTAGCTATTAATTAGTATCATTTTTTCTTTTTATGTTGGCATTAAGATCCAAATAAATAAATTCATCTTAGAAAATCTGTCATGCTTCCCTGGCATGGAAATAAACTAGATGTGGTTTGAATACATTCTACTGAGAATGATGTCATAGCGAGGCACGGTCAGAGGCCTGGGTCCTTCCTATGGTGTCAATATTCTCAGAGCATCTGAAGAAGAGAGAGAATCTATATGAAATAGATTTAGTTCCTTAAATAACTCTCTCATATTTTTGAATCTTGTGAAATCAAAACCAGAATGATATTCCAAGCCCTGAGGAGACTCTTCCTTCATCTCTGAGCCAACACATTTATAACAAAGAGCCTTGTGATGGTGAAGAATGAGGGTAGGGCTCTCCCAAAAGACTGGAACTAGGGCCCAGTGTTATATCACAGCAAGGATTGCCAAAATGCAGTTATTAACTGAGTTGCTTAGAGAGGAGCCAGAGTGTCTGAACAGATGAATAAACAAACAAATACTTTCTGGCAATAAAATGAAATATCAGATTTTAAAACTCAGCATTTGTGAGTTTTAAATCTTAGAGATCACATGTCTTTGGTTTATCACAATCAGTTTATACGTCCATGATGTATATATACTTCAAGTAGTCAACTTAACACAACCTAGAATCACTTGACGAGGGCATCTCTAAGAAATACTGTTTATATCAGGTTGGTTGTAACTTATCTATGGGGTATTATATTGTTTAGGTTAATTGAAATATGTCTTATTTTTTCCTCTTGTGATAAACACAATGAGCAATAGTAACTAGAGGAGGACAATGTTTCCTTCATCTTATAGATTATCATCATGAAGTAAAGTCATGGCAGGAACGCAAGGCAAGAACCTTGAGACAGGCAACGAAAATGAATCGATGGAGGAATGAACTGTTTGCACTGTTCTGACTTGTGTTCCATGAATAATTTATTTTGCTTTTTCATGCACCCAAAGACCACTCGTCCAGGTGAGTCACTATCCACTGTGTGATGACCCCTCTAACATTGATCATTAACCAAGAAATGTTCCCAAAGAGTTGCCCATAGGCCAATAAGATGGAGGGATTTTCTCAGCTGAGACATTCTTTCCAGATGTCACAAGCTTGTGTGAAATTGGAAAAAAAAAAAAAAACCTAGCACAAGAGGTAAGATCTGCCCCCTGTGGGTGGCATCATTACCTGGGCAAGGAATCTGAATTGAGAAAGTGAGCTGAACCCAAGCTTTTTTTTTTTTTAAATTTGGGCATGATACGGCCAGCTTCCGCAAACTCCTGTTACTGTGAACTTCTTCACTATGATGGACTGTAACTTGACACTCTGGACTGAGATAAGCTCCTTCTCTTTGAGTTGCATTTTTCAGGTTATTTTGGAGCAGCAATAGAGATGAAAGTAAGGCAGCTCCCTTGCTGTGTCCCTCCCTGATCATACTGTTCAGAATCCTTTAAAGAGAGATGATTGACAATACATATCCCTGATAGAGGGCTTGTCTTGAGAATTTAAAAAATAATAGCTTACACATCATTATGACAAAAAACCCTAACTTTAAAATAATTATTTTAATTGACATTTGGCAATAGATGATATATAAGGGCCACTTACCATATGGACACATGACCAGCATCATTAGTTATCAGGGGAATGTAAAGAAAACCACAATTACATACAACTAGAGAACTAAAGGTTACTGTTACTAAATAATAAATTATGACATTGAGAGAACGTGCAGATATAGAGTACCTGGTAGAAGACTAAACTATGTAGTCATTCTGACATATAAATTGGTATTTTATTATAAAGCTAAATGTAGGTTATTTTATATTTGCATATTTTGCTATTCTAAGTCTCGGCATTTAGAGAAGGAAAATGTGAGCATGTCTCTACATAAAGATTTGTTCAAAAATGTCTGGAACAGTTTTATTCAGAGTAACCTTGGGTGAAAAGAAGTCAAATGATGAACAACAAATGAGTACATGACTTCTTATGCTTTCACTCAGTGAACATAATTAGGATTAAAGGATAAATTACTAATATGTCAGATGATAGGAATATGTTTCATAAAAATGATGAAGGGAAATCCAAACCCAAGTGATCATAAATTTTGTTATTTCTATTATAAATTCTGAAAAAATGTACCCAACTACATAATAGTAGAAAACAAAGGGAACATTGATATGAATGAAAGATGGGTGATAGATGGTCCTAGAAAGGACAGAAGAATCATTTGGGGGAAACCAGAATTATTCTATATTATTATATCAATAAAATGCTTTCCTTTTATTTCATGTGAAGCAAAAGAAAGAACATGTCATACTAAGGGAGACTGAGGGCCTTGAGAATGAACAGTTGACAACTGTAGGATAGGTAAGGTTATTCTCAAAGAACTAAACCATAAATACCGGAACAATTTGTCTTGATGGAAATTTTAGCCATAGATGTTCCAGAAAGATAGTTTTCTAACCTATAAAACAAAGATGAAAAATTCACATTTCTGAATTTCATATCATATTCCAAAGAGTAAGATAGACAATATAACACTGGCATAAAAACAGATACTTACCAATCCATCTGAATATATAAATATGTGTCAGTTTGTTTGCAAATACCATTTAACAAAGATATCAAGACTATCCACTGAGTAAAAGACAGTAGATTCTCTCTTTTTTTCAACTAATGACATATTCAAAATTCTGGAGCATTTGTATAGAAAAAAAACCTCTCAGTGTGATTAATCATCAGGGATATGCAAATAAAAAATGTAATTATTTAGCATCTCACACTCATTACGTTACCTATTTTCAACTGGAAGAGATAAGTCTCAGGGAGATTCTAAGATAGTAATTTCTTGTATGCTCTTGATGGGACTCTCTATTTATATAGCCACTATGAAAGACAGTATGGAAGTGTTTCAAAATATAAAAACAGAGACACCATCTTATTCTGCAGTCCCATTTCTGGGTACATATCCAAAGGAAATAAAATCAGTATCTTAAAAAGACACCTACACCCTTATGTCCATGGTAACAACACTAACAATAACAAAGTCACTGAAACTCCTTGAATATCTATTGACAGATAAATAGATAAGGGAATGTATAGATATATTTATTCTACAATTTTGGATAATACAACTAGATTCACAGGACATGACACTGCACAAAATAAGCAGATACAGAGAGATGAATAGTGCATGATTTGACTTTTATGTGTAACCTGAAACAATAAAAATAATAGAATCAGAGACTGAAATTGTGATTGCCAAGGGCTGAGGAAGATGGAAATATGTCAGTCAAGGGACATAAATTTTTAGTTCTAAGAATATGTTTTGAGGCTCTATGTACAGCCTGGTGACTATATTTGGTAATAACTATTGCATACTTGAAGTTCTCTGAAGTTAGATCCTCATGTGTTCATACATATAGCAGTAAGTGTGCTAATGGATGTTTGAATAAAGCTGTTTGTGACAATCATTCTTAATGTACATTTACATAAAATTTATCACACATCTTATACATAGCTCAAAAGTTTTAGAAATAAATAAAATAATAACCCAGGAAGAGACTAGAGTTCATGTTCTTTGCTCTCCCTTCAAAGTAATCTGACTCGCCGGGCGGTGGTGGCGCACACCTTTAATCCCAGCACTCGGGAGGCAGAGGCAGGCAGATCTCTGTGAGTTCGAGGCCAGCCTGGTCTACAAGAGCTAGTTCCAGGACAGGAACTAAAAGCTACAGAGAAACCCTGTCTCGAAAAATCAAAAAAAAAAAAAAAAAAAAACCAAAGTACTCTGACTCTAGATGATATTCTTCTTAAGCCATTTTAAATTTGTTACTTGAGTATTTGATGCAAATTACTTTAATAATTCTTACCCCACCTCCCCCACAGATTCACAGATATGTCTTCCCTTCCTTTCTCATCCAACTTTGTGTAAGTTTTTCCCATCAAGTTTCTACTGCCCAAATATTCTTAGATGTGTAGCTCCCACTGAAGTGTAGTCAATTCATCAGCATCTATAATTTTAGATTGTATTGGCCTTTTATCTCCTAGCAGCTAAATTTCCAACACCTCTTCAGCTATATGTAGAAGAATATGCCTAATTTCTTTGGGGCTCCTACAGGTCTTATTTGAGCTGTTACAACCACTATTAATTCATATGTGGAGCTTTCCTGTTGTGTCTAGAAGACACTGTGTCATCTACTTATGATTCACAACACTCTTTATACACCTTCTTCTTCTATCATCTGTGAGCCTTTCTAAGACTGAAGGAAGTATAATGCTCTTTTTAAGGCCAAATATTTTGGAGTCTTTTATTCTCTGATGCTTGGCCAGTTGTAGGTCTCAGTGTTGATGATCATATATACAAATAGAACTTTTTTTGATGAGGGCTGAGTGATGCTTTAATGTATTAAAATAATCATAAGTTGGTTTAATTGTATATCCATTTGGTAGCTTCCCTGTTGTGGTTCCCAGTATGGGAACCTTGTGGAGTAGGGCTTAAATCCAAGCAGAAAATGGTTGATTATTCTGATGATGTTCATGCTATTGTTGCACAAATAGGCATGTATCACAAGGCTGATCATTAATAAATCTCAAAGAATACAATGATGGAAAGATTGGTGTCGACAGTTTTGGTGCCACCTAGTCCTGTAGCCACTCAGTCCCAAAGAAACATACAGAGGCTTACATTAATTATAAACTGTTTGGCCTATTAGCTCAAGTTTATTATTAATTAGCTCTTACAACTTAATTTAACCCATAATTCTTGTCTGTGTTTAGCCATGGGACTTGGTACCTTTTCTCTGTGGGCATTCTCATCTTGTTTCCTCTGCTCCTGGCTTGTGACTTTGTCTCTGCCTTTCCTTTTCCCAGAATTCTTTTAGTGTCATTGCCCCACTTTACTTCCTGCCTGAATAATGGTCAGTCAGCATTTTAATAAAGATAAATCTTTATAGTGTTTAAGGGCATTCTCCCACAGCAGATTGATGTTTATATTTCTCAGTGGTAGTATGCATAGCACCTTCTACACCTATGGTAGCTATTCAGTAGAAATGAAACTTTTTTTTTTAACTTTCTTTTTGTTTTATTGAGAAAAAAAACAATTTCCGCCTCCTCCCAGCCTTCCACTCCTCCCCCCCACTCCTCTCCCAGTCCCCCCTCTCCTCTTCCTCTCCCCCCACTCCTCTCCCCCTCCCTCTCAAGTCTGAAGAGCAGTCAGGGTTCCCTGCCCTGTGGAAAGTCCAAAGTCCTCCCCCCTCCATCCTGGTCTAGGAAGGTGAACATCCAAACTGGCTAGGCTCCCACACAGCCAGAACATGAAGTAGGATCAAAACCCAGTGCCATTGTCCTTGGCTTCTCAGCAGCCCTCATTGTCCACTATATTCAGAGAGTCCAGTTTTATCCCCTGCTTTTTCAGTCTCAGTCCAGCTGGCCTTGGTGAGCTCCCAATAGATCAGCCGCACTGTCTCCGTGGGTGGATCCATTCTAACCACCCATGGTTAATGAGACCATATCTCTTATGGAAGAACCTCCAAATGCCACTCTCCTAAACCAGTATAATTCCTAACTGCATTCAAAACCTTTATCAAGATCAAAAGAGATAAGCAGAATTGTCACATCCATTTAAGAAGTTTCTTTCTACAGCATCCAGAGACTATTGCAGAAAGCCACAAATAGTTAAAATATAGAGAAAATCTGGATGTGAGGTGCTCTTCCCCAATTGATACATGCCCTGTACATAAGGCTATCTCAGAAAATATCATGGAGAGGAGGAGAAAAAGGAGAAGAAGAAAAGATTGTGAGAATAAGAAAATCTACTGCAAAATTGTGTTATCTAGATATTATAGGAAAGCTATGGTAGAAAATTCTCACTAATATGGTTATAGTGGTATACTATTTGTGTTTTAATAAATAAAGCTTGCCTGAAGATCAGAGGGCAAAGGGCCATACTAGTCAGTGATACAGGCCAGGGAGTAGTGGCACACACCTTCAATCCCAGGATTCATGAGACAAAGGCAGACAAATCTCTGTGAGTTCGAGGCCACCCTGGGGTACAGAAGATAGAATCTGTCTAAAAGATAAACAGAGCTCACACAAAGGCCATCCCAGCACTTGTGATGGCATACCTTTAATCTCAGCACTAGAGAGGTGGGGACGAGAGCAAAAATGTTGGGCAGAGAGAGGAATATAAAAGGGAAGAGACAGGAACTCAGTGGAATGTGAAATCGGAGAATTCCTGGAGATAGGATCTTGCCCTTTTGAACTGAAGATTGGTGAAGCAAAAGGTTTCTCTAGTGGTTGGCTGTTTTGCTTTTCTGATCTTCAGTTTGAACCCCAATATCTGTCTCTGTTTTTTTTATTCTTGCTACATATGGTTGCTTAAATAAGATGGGAATAATGACAACACCAGATGACATACCAATTGGGTCTAGGAAATTATACAGTCTTACCCTAGATCAAGAGACATAGGAAATTAGAAGCTGCTGAGATAGGGTCCTATAATTGTGATCCATTCTCAAGTGACCACCCTAAGAAATATAAAGGCAATCAACATTACAGAAATTCAGTAGATTGCATTAATATGTTTAGTCACACAAACACGTCACTCACATGTATGCACTTATACATGTGATGATAAAAATTAAAGAATAAGTGGCCATGACTTTGAAAGGAAGTGGTGGGCATGGGAAGGGTTGGATGGAGTAAAAAGGAAAGATTTAATTCTATTTTTAAATATTTAATTAAATAAAATGTAATAACACATATTATAAAGGCAGAATTTCCAAAGTTCTGTCCATTAACACATGGTGAGACATCATTGGGTACATTGCCATAGGGAAGAATCTGAAAGATCTTGAGATGGGGAGAAATTTTTACACTTCTAGACTCAGTATTCTTTTTCACCCCATCATTTTATTATTTCAATTCAGAATAATATGCCTGTCAACTATGAGCCAGCACTCTAATGAGAAGCAAGGTTGTGACATTGAATAAGAAGATGACAATTCTCAAAGGATCTGCCCTACCACAGGTTCAAAGCATAGAACCTCCTTCTTATAATGTTAATAGTAGAAGTGAAGTAGTGAAGAAAACTGCAAATTCTAGGTACAGTGTCTTAAGATTCACAGAGAAAAGGCCAGAGCATTTACAGCTAACAAATGTCAATACTGACTTTTAAAAATGTTCATTTATGCTTCAAGTCCACACTGTTCCAAGTGTGGTCAATGGACCAGTTTTGGCTGCATCATCAAAGCTTGTCAAATTTGTGAAATACAGACTCTAGCCAGACTGATGAATCAGAATCTACACTTTCACCAAGTCATTGGGGTATCTATAGGCACATTAGGTTTAAGAAGTGCCATCTGGAGAGATATTATTCCTACTCATAGAAAATAATTCATTTTTTGAAGTCATAACTGTTGGTCTATTATTGTCATTTCTTTAATCCCAGATAGATGAGTTACTAAAGTGCAATGAAAATCACATAGGATCGTAGCCAGAGAACTTTTCAAATTCATGTGGCTATGAGGGTAGAACAGGGTTGAAATTTGGGAATCTACTCTTTTTCTAGAAATCCAACCTCATATTTATTCTTATAAGAAATCTACATAGTCAGGGCAGTGAGCCTGATCGCTCTTTTATTAACCATGACAATAAGAAAAATTGCTAATAGCATATTATTATTATGCCTGTCACTGTTCTAGGTTCTGTGTTCATGTGTTTGGGGTGGTATTTATAACAACTTACCTGTCACTACAACATCAAGAGGTCATCATAATCATTATCATAGTCAATGGTTCTCAAAAAATTATTTTCATGGAAATAGTTTCCAGGAACAATGAATAAATTGTTATAGAAACAAAAAACTAAAATGTTTGCATTCTTGCAGACAAATAGTCTAAAACACTATAAATAAGGTAAAACATCTAAATGACACATCTCCTTTTAAAAGCAAAGAGACCTGATTCGCAGTTTGATTGACTCTGAGGCAGAAATTGCTGAGTGGCTCCTGATTGCCTTGCTGAAGATGCTGGCAATCATACCTATTACAAGTTGTTTAAGCAAGCTCAATTAAATTTGTGGAAATTCTAAACTACTCCATCTTGCAAAGAGATAGTTTTAATTTTTATATAAATTCAAATGCTAGTTACTCAAACTCAAATTGTCTAATGGAATCAAGCTAGATCATTTTCATGTATCTTTGTGAAAACACCTAGGTTTAACCTCCAGTAGGCACACAGTCTGGATACATTTCTACAAGAAAGTCTTGCAAAGAACAACCAAACAGCAGACTCATTTTTCTTTGCCTAATTTAACAGAGGAGTAGTTTGAATGAAAAACCAAGAAGGTTGCAGTTTGAAGACCTAAGAGTACAATGGAGTGGGAAATACAGTGGACCAAATTCTGGAATATTGACTTTTAAACTTTAGTCGGCAACAGACTTACTGTTGTAATCTTGAGAAATTTTATATTAGTTAGCTAGTATTGTACAATAAAGAACTATAAACTCTCAAAATCTCAAAACAATACATGTTTATTTCTTACATAAGAACCTGTACATTCAGGTAGGTTGAAAATCAGCATCACTAGGAATATATCACTTGGACTTGGGTCCGTGGAGAAGTGTGATTATCTGTTTTCCCCACACAAATCTCATCTTGTTCGAGTAAACATTGCCTAAGACAAATCTTACTCAAGGCAAAAGGCACATGCACAAAAGGACAAACTCAACAACATGTGCTCATTTCAAGTCCTGGTGTCATTTTCTTTAGCCAATTACTGGCCAAAGTGAACGTAAAAACAAGTACTATATTCAAGGGGAGAAAAGAAGTTAATTTGTCATAATGAAGTCACAACATGAGTGTGTGTGAACAGTAACACAAGCCATGATTTTCCTAAGAAGTGAGCTCATTTCAGAACTACCCGGTCTGCTCTTCGGCTGATGAGAGAGGGGGAGTTGATTGTGGAATATGGGAGGCGGTGGCGGGGAAGAGATAGAAATCTTTAATAAATAAATAAGTAATAAAAAAGAAATAAATTCCCCACCTTCCATCCCATAATTGTGAGAAGGCTGGGTCTAAGTGTGTGTCAGCTTTCAGACATGTCAATATTAGAAAGCAGTTTTGAGAGCTAGTTAGATAACTCTGCAAATAAAAACATAGTGACAGGGTTGCAAGCGCTGTAAGTCCTAGGAGTGCTACAATTAATGTGCTTCTCAAAGGCAGCAAAGAGAGAGAAGGGGGAGTTGAAGAAAAGAAATTTCTTAGTTAAGCTAGGTATCAGAAAGGTTTTCCTAATTTTTTTTAAAGGGGCTTTAAACTAGCAATGTTTCTCAAGAGAAGTGGAAAGACATTTTATAAAATGGGGCCAAACAAAGCTTTCCAATGATGTACTATAAATAACATTCTCACTTAAATCAGGGCTACATCCTTAAGGGCAGAATACTTCTTTCCCTGTGTTGTCTACATTGATTTAGATCTTTGTGGAGTAACCAAGGATCAAATCTTAGGATGGTCTTTACAGGCAGGCAAAGTCATGCTATGCTCACATGCCTCCTTCCGGCCTATTTGTTCTATGCATATGATTGAAGTGTCTCAAAAATTATCATCAACATGTGATAGCCATCTGTGTTATACCATACAATCCACACGAGCGTATGGCCATAGTTTAACTTATAGTCTGACTGAGGAGTCTCAAGCTGTCACCTCACTTGCCCTATGGAATTCAGAAAATTTTTGCTTTCTTTTCTTTCTGTTAAAAAGACTTTTTCCCCTACAAGTATTTTGGGATAACGTTGTTTGTTATTCAATTATTTAAGACAGAGTGTTTGCTGACAACTCAATATTCTCTCTTTTCTTCTCTTTGAATAAGAAACTGCAAACTGTGCATAGGAAAATAACTGGCTTGGTATCAGGTAGGAGCAGAAAACAAGCAAAAAAAGAAAAAGCATGCACAAATGGTCCAATATTCACTCCCCGAATCACCCCAGGTGCTAAAGGAAACACTCAGGAAGAGACTTTGAAGTGCTGCATCAATATGTATTCTCTCAGAGAATTAAGGTAATAGCAGTGTGAGGGTCCTTGGAATCAGCTTATCGTCATAAAAGTCAAATTTGATTAGAGGTGTATAAAGATGCGAGCTGATTGTGTTTGTCATGATCTTTTCTCCAAAGTGGCACCACACTCATTGGTCGAGTAAATGTTTACTATGTGACAATGTTATTCTAAAGATGGAGAGACTGATGTGCTTGCATGTGCTTGCACTTTCGGTTTTTTAATGGCAGCCCTCACCCTCCAAATTCAGTCACTTCTCTTTAAGCATTTTGTGTACTTCCAGGTTCACACCGTTGGAAATCATTTGATAAAACTGTAATGATTAAGCAAATCCCATCTTATAGATCAGGGAGGGTGTTATTAGAGCAATAGTGTGAACATTATTGAAGAGGATGCAGGGTCGAGACAGAAAAATGGCCTCAGAGAAGACACACATCTCAGAAGACATTCTCCCTCTGTGGAAAGATGCTCAAAGATTAAGTCTGAAGAATTCACTGCAGACACCACTTACCATATAGCATAAGAATAGAGGTGCATCTTGTAAGACATCAGAAAGAACCACATCAATGACGCTTAGCTTCACCAATTTGGAACAAAGTCTATGAAGTGTTAGAGGAGTTGTGAGGAAAAAGCCATGTGTGCTCGTGAAGCTTCAGACCAGTTCAGGTATTTTTAGGGCAATTTGATCACATTAATTAAAATGTTAAACATTAATCTTCCCGTCCTTGAACATTCTCTCATCTCTGAGTTTATACTGGAGATACTAAATTGTCTTTAACAGAATATACCTTCAAGAAATGTTTATAAAGACAAACAAACAAAAAATTTGAAAACAACTAAAAGATACCAATAAGAGGATACTCTGAGTTAAATCTATCTGTAGAATTTCCCCATTGAATTATCAAAAGTAACCTAAACTTGTAAAAGCAAACAAATCCATATGTGTACAAAAAGCAAATCACCATGCAGATTGAATAAAACATGCCTGTAGGCGAAGTTTATTCCTAGCCCCTCAAAGACCAATTCATTCTTCGATAATTTTCAAATGCCTTATTTATTAAATTCAAAATGTGATATGAAAAATGAATAACATCAATTAACAAGCACAATTTTTGGATACCTGTTGGGTATCAATTAACCTGGTATAATATTTATTAAATACACACATATACAATATATACCTATATGCATATAAATTAATACACACATATTTAATATATACATATATGTGTATAAATTAGCATATATGTGATCTACATATATATTATATGTAGTGCAATAAAATTATACACACACACACACACACACCTTTTTTTGTTGTTCTTGGTACAATCTTTGACATGCTCTAATATAGGAAGAGGCTTCTTAGCTGTGGTGCGGCTAATTCATGTTTTCAGAAAATTGGGCTTAGAAGCTCCAAGAGCTTTTTGGAGGAGCAAACCCAAGGAGATATGTGGGACATTTTTGTTACAGCTGAAGCTTTGGTGTGCTACTGTGACTTCTGCAAGAAGCGGCCGTACAGGAAGCACAGAGGAACATACAGGGCATGTGTTAATGACTGACTAAGGTAAGATTATTTTGTAAAGCTTCCATCTGATTCCAGGTATTTACCTTAATTGTCTTGCAACGTTTTTCTGGTTTAATCATAAAATTCTTCATCCTTCTCTGTTCACTTGAGCTGTATATCTCATTAAGAGACTTATTACATAGAATTATTTATTTAAGGACGTAGGCACTATCTCACAGAATTGAAAATATGATAGGAGTTGGAATATATATCTATATATTTATGTCTATGTCTACACATACACACATACACACACAGGTCTAACATGCCAAATATATGCACATGCTTCTACATGTACACAGTTCTGAGAGATGTAATTTTTTAATTCGATACAGAAATAAATTATTAACCATGATTAGTAAAATTCAGTAATTTTAAAATGCTCTAATGCAAGTTATATGAAGGTTTCTCTCTCCAAAGAGTCCACTGCATTGCATTCACTTTTTCGCATCATGATAGTACAATGCTCACCTAGTGAAGCAGAGGGAAATCCAGCAAGCAAATTGTTTCTAAATAATTACATTTTCTATTTTTTTCATCTACAAAGTTAACAACTCCTTCATATCACTAAGCAAGTATCACGTGCTGTAGCCATAACTTCTGTTGTCTGAGTTGTGACAGCAGAACTAACTTGAATTTCTTTTTCCTATTTAACATAGCATATCTTAGAGACTTTAACCTCCCCCCCTCTCTCTCTCGTGTGTGTTTATTTTCTGTAATATTCACCCTGCCATTTAAAGAATGAATTGCCTGACTTCCCTTCGTCATATCTGAATTGGTAGCATATTAGCCTTCTGTTTGAGGGTGATTGTTAAACTTAGTAAACACCACTTTAACTTAAACATTGCATTGATAGTTAGTGATGTAGGCTGATAGAAGAGTTCAGTGGGCATTCGGGAATTTTGAAGTCTTTATGCTCCACAGTAGGAAGTGAGAAGACACAGTCTTTCAACTGAAGTACAAAGAGTTAATTAATGAAGGTTCTCTTCCCAAGAGTGTGGAGGACTAACTGAAGCAAAGGGGAAAAAAACGTAATATTTCTAACGCTGCTGTTGTAATGAGCTGGGACATTCATGTCATGCACTGTGTACTGTGTACTGTGGAGGGTGGAATTCATTCACACACTACAGGGTTTTTCCTACATGTTCCATTAATAGCCGTTATGAATATAATTTCATGTGCCTCATATTTCATCACTAAGTTAAATCTGCAACCAGCCCTGTACAGTTTAATATTTTAATGAGCCCTGGGCTGCTTTCAGAGACTGTGGAGCACTCTGTATTTGAGCCAGTGACAGTGGTGCTGGCCAACTTTAGTTAGCTGTTGCCAAAGAATTTGTAGCCTTTTTCTTTGTTTATTTGTTCAGTTTTTTGTGGTTGCTGCTGTTTTCATTTGCCAAGCCTGTAAGGCTTTTCATGAGGCTGACCGGACCTTTCAGGCTCTGTCTGACTTCCCAGGCTCGGGACAATAGTTAATCTCATAGTCAAGACAACAATTAATTTGTTATATTAGTTACTTTTCCTGTTGTTGTGAGAAATACTTTGACAAAACAACTTGTGCTCATTCAGCAGCACATATACTAAAACTGGAATGATAAAAAAAAGGTTAGCATGTGCACAGAAGGCATTTCTGTTTATGCAGTAATGCATGTTTATAGAAGACAAAACACAGGAATTTAAGAAGAGGTAAAGAATTTAATAAAAAATGATGGCTTTATATACAGTCACATAAGTGGCACATGTAGGACCTTTGGTACACCATAAAAGGAACAAATCTATGAATTATGGGGCTATAATAAATAGAAGAATTCCATGTCAAAGTCAAGGAGAATATATTGAAAAAAATTGATAGACGAAAATTCCCCAAATCTAGGGAATTGGATGCCTATAAATGGCAAAAGGCACACAGATGTTCAAAAAAAATGTTAGAAAAAAAAACTATCTACAACATAATTAAAACTGTAAATATACAGAGCAAAGAAAGAGTATTGAAGCTACAAAAGAGAAGGATATGTTATACATAAGCCTATAAGAAAAACAGATGGTTTCTCACTAAAAATGTTAAAAGCTAAAAGGATTAGGAGCAAGAAGTTTCAAGTTCTGAAAGCATACAGAGCCATTCCAAAATGATATAACCTGGCAAAACTGTCATATTTTAAAGAGAAAGACAAACTAAAAGAATTCATGGCTACCAAGCCAGCCCCAAAGAGAATACCAAAAGGATCACTTTGGAATGAAACAAGGATAAAAATATTCAAGAGGTTACAAGAAAAAAGTGATTCTTAGATAGTTGTTATGCAAGTAAGGCTAAGAAAATAAACACCACAAAACAAATAGAATAATAATAATTAATACACATCTGTCAATAATTACTTTAAGTATTAATGATCTAAATTTCCCCAATAGGCTAAACAACCTGGATTAGTATACAGGGTCCATCTTTTGTTATCTACTAGAAGCACGGCTCACCCCTAAAGATAGACGTTACCCTAGAATGAAAGGTTTGAAATGTACTCCAAGTAAATGGGACCAGGAAACAAACAGAAATCTCTATTCTAATAAAACACACACACACAAACACTAAGTCAGAACTATTTAAAAGTGATAACAAAACCACTATATCTAGATCAAGAGGACAATCCTCTATGAGGACATCACAATTCTAAGCACACATGCAACAAAGTAAAGTACACAAAAATCTCATAAAGCAAATACTATTGGGCTTAAATTAAAAGATTAATACATAACACAGAATAGTAGGTGACTTCAGTAACCTATTTTAAGCCGCAAAATTGTCATCCAGACAAAATAGCAAATCCAGGGAAGGACTGGATCTAAGTAACACCATAGATAAAAATGGACCTACCCAATAACCACTGAATGTTCTACCCTAACTGCACACAATATACATTCTCTGCAGTAGCCCAGGAATGATTCTCTAAAATAGGTGACATATCAGAACACAAAGAAAATTTCAACAAATATACAACAGTTAACCTTTTAGCTAAACAACCAAAAAAAATACAAAAGACTAAATGTAATGAAATTAGAGTTGCAAAGAAGAACAAAAGATATTAACGATTTTTTTTAAGTCCTAGAGACATACTAAAAATCTTTACTCTATGGATTTGGAGAGCCTAAAAAAAATGAATGAATTTCTAGGTGACCAGACCTATTGATATTAAACCAAGATGGGAACAATAATTAAACAATCAAGGATATTGAAGCATCCATAAAAACAAATCTCTGAACCAAGGAAAGATATGGTTCACCTGGAAGCACAGTAGAACTTTGCCAGACCTTCAAAAAATTTATTTTATACAATAGAAACTGAAGAGATACTTCTAGCTTTCTGTTTACTCACCAGAATGAGATGATAAGACATTATTGCTGATGATACCACAAACCTTGGCTATATGATATAGGGAACTCAAACTCTAACTGAGACGGTCGATTCTTCTTGCCCTCTGATGATAAAAGCGTCACCATGGCATAATGTACTATGAAGGGGTCTGAGGTAAAAAAGTCATCAGCTGTTATACTTTGCTGTAAACTCTATAGGTTATAATATCAAACTGCCATGTAAGACGCAACCACTGTCACTAAATTCAATACTGGATTTGGTTCAAGGCCTATTCCCAAAGAGGAAATTCATCCCTGCAATGCTACATTCAGAAGAAAAAAAAATCAGTCTATGACTGGAGATGTCACAGGTCCTGTGTGTAGGGGTGAGGAGGGTACACTTATTTGTGTTGTTTGGATAAATGATATGAATGAAATTGCCATATAAACATCTATGTTTACATCGACAGAAAAGTGCTACTCTCAGCCATAATCAGAGAAGCTTCTCTTTACAATGAATGTGAATGAATCCATCCAGAGAGTAAGGCACAGTTAACAAGGATAGTGAAGACCACTAAGTGTGTACAGCATGGATATTAAGAGATAGCATTAATATATTATGGGTACTAAAGAAAAGACAGTATACACAGCATAAATACTCAGGACAGTGAGATGGTTCATGCCTCTAACAGGGCATAAAATGATAACAGGAGATTTCATCACATATTTCAGAAAGATGCACAACTCAGATCTTGAGAATTATTTATCTGTTGCCTGTGAGTAACTGAAATTTCACAAGACAATTGGTCGATCTGGGAGAAGCTACTCTCTTTTCATGCTACCCCATCCTGGAATGCACAGTGCCCAAAGAATACACATCTTTGAAAATTCCTTCCAATCAAGATCCATTTCCTTTCCAGTGAGGGAAAAACCAGTTCACTCAAACAGGCTTCTTTAAAAAATGGTTCATCAACTCTATAATAAAAAGTTGTTTAGTGAAATTTAGAAAAAATTAGGACATGGCCACCTTCCAATATCTTTCTTGGTTGTTCTCTGCCATATCATTTCCATTTTTATACCAAAGCATCCTTTGACCACTAACCAGATGTTATACTTAGGGTTGTGCCATTTCCAATGGAAAAGGAGAAACTATTTCTTCCAATAATGCTACCCAAAGACCTATACTCTCTGTATTAGTAAGCTGATTTCTAACATATAGTTGACTTTGTTGACATTGCATTTTGCTTTATTTTGTTTTTATGAAACAGAATCTTGCCATGGTAGCTTGAAACTCACTCTGAAGCCTAAACTGGATGCAAAGTGGCAGTTCTCTTGAGAATCTAGATTTAAAAAAATCATATGACAGTGAATTGAAGTTCTGTCAATTATATTCATATTTTTTATCATCAACTTCAGCTTTTCATTCTCATGAGTACAAACTCACAGAATCTCACAGCTTGTAAGTTACAAAGCCAAGATTTGAACTGAGGAATTCTACTGCTCTTTCTGCAAGGTTCTAAATCATGTTGGCCAGGTGTGTGCTGAGGGTTTAGCATAGAAGATTGGACAACACACAGTGTCTCATCACCTACCAACTTCTAGTCTGAAATTAGCTAGAATTCAACAAGTGAACCAATAACTGTATAATTCAAAATGACGAAATAGTAAGAAGAAATATATAGAATGTTATGAGGAACACATAAAATCAAGAAAATTCATGAGAGCTGGGGTGTTTCAGACTTAGGATGAATACAAACATGCTGTCTTCCCCTCTGATGGGTTTAGCTGATATGAAAAAAGGAAATAAGTGTCAGACAATGTATAAAGTATTATATGGCTCTAAAAGCCCTTTCAAGTTTTTAAAGATCAAATGGGCCATAAATAGCTATGAAAATTGAGAAATAAAAATTAATTAGCTTGATTTATGTCCATATATTGAATTTTTCTACCCTAAGGCTGCAAATAGACCCTCATTTGAGGACCCATTGAATATTTGTGAAACAATGACCTTCTATTATTCCTGAAGCATAATCTAAGTCAATGATTCAAGACACAGGAAAAACAACATTATATTCTCCATTTTCTGTGATCACTGGTGTAAAGACACAAATCAATAACCTTGACAAACCATTCAAATTGGGAATTAGAATAGAATGGCCACACTCACTGAGAACTTGCTGCATACTTCATACTTGCAGTATGATGACATTTTTGCCTCATTAGCCCATTTGTCCTCACAAAGTCTTTATTGTCACTGCCACTTAACAGGTGGTGAAGCTTAAGGCAGGAGAGGACATAGAGCATGTTCTAGTTACAAATATAGAAGCTTCTCTACGTAGGAATTTAGCATAGCACCCTAATATTGTGAGAGAGTATGTGTGTGTGTGTGTATGTGTGTGTGTGTGTGTGTGTCTATGTGTCTGTGGGCATAACCACTGCTATCCTGCCTCTTTAATTAGTTTTAATTCAAAGAAAGAAAGCACAATAAAATTGAGAGGACAAAACAGTATTATAAAAAGGAAAGATATTGAGAGCCAGAGGAACAGGAAGTTTGCTATGACGTTCTGTCAGAAGTTATGGCTGTGAAGTTTCACCAATATGTGGACATAAACGGTAAAAAGCGATCATTTTCTCTTTCCTTCAGTTTTAAAGTAGAGCAAATGTGTGTATACTGCATTGATAAAGTATTAGGGGCCGGTTTTGCTCACTAGCTAGATGGCCGTGGAAAATGAATTTGTCCTTCCTAATTCTGACTCAAGGATTTTTGTCTAAAGTGTCCTCCATAGTTTCCTGTCCAGAGTTAGGCTGCTCCCTTGACATTGTTACAGGAAGAGGGGATGACAGCAAGACAGGACAACCACCAGTAAAGACACTGTGGTCGTGACAACAACAAGGGGGTATTCTTTCCCTCAGAAGTTACTCCTGTCTATCTCATGATATAAAACTCTCATTAGTAAAACATAGCTAAGGAGATGCTTATCCATAGAAAGAGCAGAGAGGACCCTTTGCCTAAAGTCTTTGACTAGTATCTCTAGCATTAGAGTTCAACAGGGCTTCCCTAATTGTTTATGTTGCACCTATTAATGTGATGATGATTTCTATCTCATGTATATGAGATATTAAAAATTCTAAGGGCAAAGTTCAACAGTGATGTCAAGCCTCTACTTAAGTCAGTGGTATTCTGATCTTGGTGACTATTATGACTACTGACTTATAAATAAAACATATTTCTAACCAGACTTTTTTCACAAGTTTAGTTGTAACCCATATTTTGTATAAATACTGCACAATAGAAATTAAAATATTAGACTGATACAATTGATCCTCTGAATATTCAACAACCATACTCGGAGACCTATTCTAATGTGCTCAAAGGAATTAAAAGGAACAGTATTTCTTTCCGTACCTTCCAAAGTCTACTGGATTCTAGGGGCTATGGAGAATCTCTCAAAACTCCCTGGAGCCATGGTAAGTCACTTGTCCTTCTGTGGGGACAGTCACTGTGACTCTACCAGGTGGACTCCAACAATTCCCAGTCTACAAAACACATTGGAAATGTTCGTGTGACCATATCAAAAAATTCAAATGGACTCATATCTAGACAGTTGTCTTAAACACATTACTTTTGGTACCCAATGAGGCCAGAATAGGTCATCAGAGCTCTGAAACTAGTTGTGAGATGCCACATTTGAGCTGGGATTCCAAGTCTTCTAGAAAAGAAGCCAGTGTTGTTCAGCACTGAGCCATTCCTCCAGCCCTTGATTTGGACAATTTTAAAATAGCCCCCTGCTTTGACTTCTCCTGCTTTCTTACCTGGGTCTTGTAATGCTAATAGCTTTTGCTTTTACTTTTATCTCACATCTCTAGCTGGGAATCTTTCATGGACTTCCTTTCCTCCATACCCATGTGACTGATTATACAAATGGAATCAATAATTTATTTTGCAGTCTTTTAGATAGGCCAACTAGAGGGGTACTCAATGTTGTACTAAATCAGTTATGACTCCCATTCACTAGTGGCAGTGAAACTCATCTCTTTAAGGGGGAAAAAGAAAAGACAACTCAGGGCGGGGAATCCTAAATCAACAGTTCTGGAAATGTCCTTGCTTCTCTGGCCAGAAATACAAGTAAAAGAGCTCTGATTCTTTTATTTCCTAGTACACAAGGTCTAAGGTATATACAGGACAAAGAGCATAAAAACTTCAGACTAGCCCTTTTATAGCATAATATTATGATTATTCATATGCTTGGACAGAGAAACTTTTTGCCATAAATCACAAAGAATATGAGCATTGGATGCCTTCATTTTTTAAATCATCTACTGTAATGTCTATTCCATCTGATGCTAAATGTCATTGTGCTATCTTCATTTATCTCATTTTGACACATTCTTTCCTTTAAAATATAGCCTGCAAATATGCTCTAAAACTTTTCTCTTGATGTGGGCAAAGAATACTCTGGCCTTTAATGTACATGCCTGCATTTCAATGTTTTTGAGATGTTTAACATATTACCTCGTTCATTATTAACATAAGAATTATAACATCAGTCCACTCATCTGTTGTTAAATAGTTCTTTAAAGATTTTAAAAAAAACTCTTTAAAATCTAGAAAATGTTGTCATATATCTCATTTTTTAACCAAAATGAGCTTGCTACAACCTTAAAACAAGCTTCCTACCCAGCAATATCAAACATAAAATCATAGTTTGCCAACATAATGAGGACTAAGCAGAATTTAAGAGTAATATGTGTTATCAGCATAATAGTTTATCACAAGCTCTGCATCATATTATTAAGACAAACCTAATCATTTCAAGAAGAATATAATATACATACATTCATATATCAGCACAATACATATATGAAAATACACTTAAACAAATCAGGAATTATACACTTAGACCCTGTTGGTATATATTAATGAGGAAGGTAAGTTTTAAAAATACTCTCCTTTTGCCAATTTAATTTTAAAAGCATATACCAACTTTATAATTAGAAGAGTCACATATACTTTACATATTTGAGGGAAAATATGTTTTCTTCAGGTTGCAAATAAAGTAATTTTCTACCATAATATTTCTATGTTTTGTAAGTAATTTGGTTTTTTGCTGACACCACAGGAAATTATTTTCAGGTGAGAAAAGTACTACAATAATATCAGTGAAGTAAATCATTTTAATAATTAGTTGATGTCTTGGTATATGCTAAGCCCTCTATAAATTAGCATATTTAATGCTAGGCACACTCATTGAGGAGGAACAGTAACATTATTATCCTTATCTTGCCCACAGGATACAAGTGAGATTGGTCACATACTCTTGTATGCCAAGTCATGCCACGTGAGTACTGTGCTTTTACAGCCATGCCCTGGTGGACTGACCAAGTAGAAAACCAAAGATGACTGTCAGAAGCGAATCCCAAATACCTCCTCTTAGTTAAATTCAGTTTATTTTTCCAATAAAAATAGGCTGATTGAATTAAAGAGCTTAATAGTGACCAGATGAGAGTTATTTGCTCAGGCCTGCAGATTTCTACACTTCTTGAAGGAGCCAATGATGACCCAGCCCCATTCTTGTGTCCAAGTCGTGCCATGCCATTTCCTGTGGTCTCTAGTGCAATGCTGGGCCCCAGTGTTACAGTCCTGAATGAGATCACACTTTTGTTTCCTGGTCTTTAGGAGAATCAATAGAAACAATAGTGTGATTGATCTAGCAGTTTCAAAAGAACAATGTATTTTAAAATTGTGTGTGTGTGTGTGTGTGTGTGTGTGTGTGTTATAGAGTATATGTGGAAGTTAAAAGAAAACTTGTAGGAGTCTTTCTTTCCTTTTACTAATTGGGTCCTGGGGATTAAATTTAGGTTGTAGCCTTGAAAGCAATTGCCTTAACTCACTCTCTCTGACCTTTATGTGATGTGAGATTTTCCTCTGTATGCTGTGATTACCATTGGTTAATAAAGAAAGTGCTTTCAGCCTATAGCAGAGCTATAGGAGAACAGAGCAAGACAGGGTTGGGGGAATGCTGGGAGAAAGGAGGCAGAGGCAGAGAGAAGCCATATAGCCCTGCCAGAGACAGATGCCAGAACTTTAGTCAGAAAGCCACAGCTACGTGACAATACACAGATTAATAGAAATGGGTGAAAGTAATGTGTAAGAGCTAGCCAATAGGAAGCTAGAGCTAATGAGCCAAGCAGTGATTTAAATAATATAGTTCCTGAGTGATTATTTTGGTTCTGGGCAGCAGGAGCCAGCAAGAGTCCCCTCCTTCAACAGATTGATGCCCACGTGGCCAACTAAAATCCACATAAAACCTGAAGGGCAAACTAAGTGGGGGAAGGAGGAGGCAAAGCCTATGTCTGCTACAAAATAAATCTTTTCTTGAAAGATACTGTAGCTAATTTGTAAGTATTCTAGACAATAGCAGTAACAAAAACAAAATGGATAAGACTTTTTCCGACCATCCTTTTTTGTTATCGCTACATCTTGGTGAAAAAAGAAACAGAATAAAATTGCAGTTTGAAAAAAAAAAACCTGAAAGGCTTGGAAAGGAATTCTAGAACCAAAAAACAAAGTTTAACCACATTTATTTTCCCAAATGGGCTTTTCTTGCTGGTGGCATGCTGCAGCTCCTTTAAGAGAAGTTTTCCTGATTCAGTGGTAGCAGGAAAAAAGATGCACCACTTTGAAATGCCAGCTTTCTGAGCCATGTTGCCAGCACAACCTCTGGCTCTTTCACGAGTCCAGACCCAGCCATTTAAATAGGGTTTGTAAACCACATGTTACAAACTGTTCAATGGCTCGACATAGGCTGGCTGCATACTTGGAACTAAATTAATGTGCATGACTTGCAGAGGTGGTGAACAGACTTCCACCATGTTGGACTGTATGGAGCAAGCAGTAAGTACAGTAAGTACTTATTGCATTGGTATGAATCTTGTTTATTAATACTAATTTAAGGTCAATTGTGTTATATATATATATATATATATATATATATATATATATATACATATTTCTGCTCTTGATTAAGGTATTATGTTTATCTAGCTCATTTAGAATGCCATGTATAATTAAGAAATATAGGTTAATAATCATCTATAATTATAATTATATCTATAATTTATAATTAGATGTGGTCATGTTAGATTTTCTAGATGTACAGAGATATATCTCAGGTGGATAAGTATTCTTCAAACTTTTCAAAGACTACAGAATATGGCATTTAAAATGTTGAAGAATTAGGACTTTTCATGACAAAGGGACACATATGCTCCTGGCCGCCCATTCTACTTCCAGAGGAAGATGGGTATCAAAGAGGCTCCTTATGGAGTTGGTTAGCCATTTGGGCAAGAAACTGCTCTTGCCTGGACTGCTTGACCAACAACTGGACATGAAAGACCCACAGAGAAATGACAGCTGAATTTGCCTAAAGATGAGATGATCCTTTGGGGTTTCTGTTTCATGAAAGAGTCTGCTGGATACTATAGGCTTGTAGGCTGAAGCTGCCATTACCCTAACAAAGGGTCAGAATGTTGTTATGCTCCCTTTTTGTAATTTGGAGGATGCCTGAATAGAGATGCTAATTCAGGCTTGTGTTACATAGCTAGCATACAGAGCAGAAAGATAGGAAGACTTGACAAAATGGGCATAGAAAGGTGTGGTCAAAGGTGTAGAAGTGACTAAAGCTATTCACCTGGTTACCTAGGAAACAGAATGCTAATGAATTTCCCCCTCACTTTATATTTTGGTATAAAGGCTGTTTGGAGAATAAACAAGAGGAAATTTTCAACATGTGAACTCAGGATTTTATGAAGGATCACTGAGAATCTCCCACCCGATAAAGGCATGTGAGTTGTGTCATTATTCCTGTGCCTCCATGCCGGTCCAGAGAGAGATAGTTTATGTTGGGGCTAGGGTTTGGACCCTGATATCCAGGCAGCAAAATGTCTCTGTCATTTTTAGAGTTTTGGAAGTTGCTTCCAATGTACTTCCTGTTTGCTTTGGTAATATTATATCCTTCTGTAGTCTTTTGATGGTGTTGAAGAATTGATAGTTACAGTTTTACTTAGTTATGATAAAAGATAAAGTAGATATAAATATTTTAACTTTATTCTTGCTTGATATCTGTTTTGTTATATGCAATTTTACTATCTTAAAGTTAAAACCTTTCTTTTTATTTAAGCAAAAAAGGGGAAAGATGTAGGGTTTCCTTCTGTATGCTGTGATTACCATTCATTAATAAACTGCTTTGGGTCTATATCAGAGCTATAGGGGAGCACAGCTAGGTGGAGAAAACTAATAGGAATGCTGGGAGAAAGGAGGTAGAGTCAGAGAGAAGCTGCATAGCCCCATTAGAAACAGATAATGGAACATTAGCTGGTAAACCACAGCCACATGGCAATACACAGATTAATAGAAATGGTTAAATTAATATGTAAGAGTTAACCAATAAGAAGCTAGAGCTAATGGGTAAAGCAGTGATTTAAATAATATAGTTCCTGTGTGATTATTTTGGTTCTGGGCAGTGGAAACCAATGAGTGGCCCCCCTCTTACAACATTTATGTAGAGTAGTAATAGGCATTGTATGCTATTATACCTTTAGGTTGTGTCTAGGTATAAAATAAGTATTTTTAATAATCACCAGGTTATATATCAGATATGTAATTTATATTAGGACAATAGACCTGGTTTGTTAGGACAGTATTTTCTTTACAACTGCATCATATTCAACAATGTAAAGATTTGGAAAATGTAGACTCATAGTTTGGAAAAATTTCTCAGAAATATTTTTAAAGCATTTTATTATCTATTTACTTATTTACTATGGTTTTTTGAAATAGTGTGTTTTGTGTAGCCTTGACTGTTTTGAAACTCACCCTGTAGGCCTGAACTCACAGACATCCACCCTCCTCTGTCTTCCAAGTGCTGGAATTAAAAGCGCTTTTACTGCCCAGCTTAAAAGAATTTTATAAATGTTACAAAATAAAATAAGCAAACATGAAGCATTTTGAGTTTATTTTCTCCTCACTCTTAGAAATTGAAGATTGCAACTGGATGCTGTAAAATGTAGCTTGCAAAATTATTTCTGCTCTGAGATGTATGAGTATGGCTGTGGTGGTATAGAAGAGTATAAGTGTGCATGACTTCACACACACTATCTATCTATATCTATCTATCTATCTATCTATCTACTATCTATCTATCTATCTACTATCTATCTATCTATCTATCATCTATCTATCTATCTATCTATCATCTATCTATCTATCTATCTATCTATCTTTCTATCATCTATCTATCTATCTATCTATCATCTATCTATCTATCTATCTATCTATCTATCTATCTACTATCTATCTATCTATCTACTATCTATCTATCTATCTATCTATCTATCTATCTATCTATCTACTATCTATCTATCTATCTACTATCTATCTATCTATCTATCTATCATCTATCTATCTATCATCTATCTATCTATCTATCTATCATCTATCTATCTATCTATCTATCTATCTATCTATCATCTATCTATCTATCTATCTATCTATCTATCTATCTATCATCTATCATCTATCTATCTATCTATCTATCTATCTATCATCTATCTATCTATCATCTATCTATCTATCTATCTATCATCTATCTATCTATCTATCTATCTATCTATCATCTATCTATCTATCTATCTATCTATCTATCTATCATCTATCATCTATCTATCTATCTATCTATCTATCTATCATCTATCTATCTATCTATCATCTATCTATCTCTATCTATCTATCTATCTATCATCTATCTATCTCTATCTATCTATCTATCTATCTATCTATCTATCTATCTATCTATCTATCATCATCTATCTATCTATCATCTATCTATCATCTATCTATCTATCTATCTATCTATCTATCTATCTATCATCTATCTATCTATCATCTATCTATCTATCTATCTATCTATCTATCTATCTATCTATCTATCATCTATCTATCTATCAATCATCTATCTATCTATCTATCTATCTATCTATCATTTTTCTATCTATCTATCATCTATCTATCTATCATCTATCTATCTATCATCTATCATCTATCTATCTATCTATCTATCTATCTATCTATCTATCTATCTATCTATCATCTATCTATCTATCATCTATCTATCTATCTATCTATCTATCTATCTATCTATCTATCTATCATCTATGTACCTATCATCTATCTATCTATCTATCTATCTATCTATCTATCTATCTATCTATCATCTATCTATCTATCTATCTATCTATCTATCATCTATCTATCTATCTATCTATCTATCTATCATCTATCTATCTATCTATCTATCTATCTATCTATCTATCTATCTATCTATCTATCTATTCAAAATCATATGTCTGAAAGTTTCTATACAACCACTTTCCCTGAATCTTGGCAACTATGGGTACACATTAAAAACAAATAAACGAACAAAACCCTTTTTCTTTTCTCAAAGCAGAGAATTGTTTCTGAAAGCAAGAGTTTGCTCTCATGAATGTGATTCTTCTAATTTTTTTGAAAAGTAATCAATAAAGTAGCCACTGTATTTTTTTTTTGCCCTGCTACTCAATAAAACAGTGAAAATTAAATATCGAGAGGCAGATGGTTTGCCAATGTTCAGACTCCAACTACAGCTTATTGCCAACAAAGATTACAAATACAGTAGAATTGGATAAAGTCAAATGTCTCATATTGGGATTTTGGGATTTTGGGGGTGTAGGAGAATAAATGGTTTAACACCTCTATAACCTATCAGATTGAAGTGGTCACATTTCTTTGTTTACTAAAAAAAACAACAGCTTAAGTAAGTAAGTAAGGAAGAAAGAAAGAAAGAAAGAAAGAAAGAAAGAAAGAAAGAAAGAAAGAAAGAAAGAGAGAAAGAAGTAGTTAGTCCTTGGGGATATAGTCTAGCTTATCAGTGAATGTGAAACCATGGATATATGAGTTGGTGAGTTGCATTGTGTCTGTTGTCAGGAAGCAGAAGCAAAGGGAACTATTCAGCCTTCTTTCCTCCTTTTATCTTTAGCCCAGTCCGACACCCATAGGATGGAGACACTCATACCCACAGAGCTTCCCTTCTCAGTTAAACCTGTCTGAAAACACCCTCACAGTTAAAGGCAGGGTTTGTATCACAGGTGGTTCTCAACCCTCTCAAGCTGACGATCATAATTTCCCATGACACATACCTATTCTCCAGGCATTAACACTTTCTAGGAGCAACTGTCTCAACTTCCATCTGCCAGCCAGTGGATTATTTTATATAGCCAGCACTTGGCACCTTCTTTGAAAAGGAACTTTTGAAACTCCAGGAGGAGGAAAAAAAATGATCTAAATACAACTGTTACTGTGAGAAGACTTGTGGTAGAAGAGGCTTTTCAAAGAAAAACATTTTGAGATCAAACTTTACCAAAGCAGATTTCCGAGTCTTGCTCAGAGTAACCTGTAGTGTGAATTCTAATTGGTCTTAATACTAAAAATCTGGAGTCAGATATTGGGGTAAATGCTGAAAGAACAAAGACAAAGGAGCAAGCCACAGTCACCTCTAACCTCACCAACTTCTTGGTCAAAGAAGTGCCAAGCTGCTGTCTTTGTCCCCTGCCTTATCACTTCCTCTCTCTTCCCAGCCAAATCACTTCCTGTTTCCTCCTCCAAGGTGCTGGGATTAAAAGTGTGTGCCGCCATCGCCTGGCTTCTGTGGTTAACTAGGGGCTAATTCTACATTTTGACTCCAGACAAGCTTCATTTTTTAGAGAACAAACAAAATATCACCACATGTCTCCTATTTTGTCTAAAAAAAGAATATTATAACTAATATAATAAGAACTATATAAAATAAGTACTGATGGAGCCTTTACTGCTCATGAAAATTACAGTTATTACTGATACTGAACCGTCTCAAAGCAGAGCATCTCAAAACAATGTTTTGTCATTGTTTCCTTGGTCCTGAGCATCAGCGGATTTTCACTGGTAAATCCTGCTGTGGAGTCTCTCTGTGTTTATGGAAGCAGCAAACAGGACTGGAATGATCTGCAGGCCCAATTAGGATATGCCTTCTCTTCAGGCAGAGTCCTGTGTTCCCTCCCTCTCTCCACACGTGTTCTTGTCCCAAAGACCCTCCTCAGAGATTGAACTTCTTCCTGATTGGTGATCTTAGGCTGACAACACTTTCTTTATTTTTCCTTTTTATTGGAAAAAAATATGCTTTTATAAAATCAATTCTGATCACAGTTTCCCCCTCTCATCTCCTCCCAGATACTTTCCTCTTCCTCACTCATCTGACTGTATACCTCTTTCTTTCTTTAGGAAAAATCCAGGCAAGTAAACAAACAAATACACAAACAAATCAGAAAAGAACAAAAGAAACACACTCACAGAAAAACCAAAACCGAAAATAAGGCTAAAAAAAAATGCTTGAACACACAGAAAATGGATAAATACATAAAATGGAAAATGATATATTAACAAAAGAACAATGAGGTAAATACTGCCCACACAAATCACTATATGACAAAAAAAAAAACCCTCCAAATATACCATTGAACTTGTTTTGAGTTGGTCACCTATTGATGGAAATGGGGCCTCTGGTATCTATTGTTTATATACCCAGTGAGACTCTAATGGAGAAAGCTAATTTTTCCTTTGTGAGCAATAATCAGTTGAAGATAGCTTATTGGTTAGGGATGAGACATTATACCCTATTCCCCACTCACTGCTGAGACCCCTTCTGGACTGGATTTGTGCAGGGCCTGTGGATGCTGCCCACCTCTCTGAGACCATATATGTATTAGTCCTGTTGTTGTCTAGAAGGCCATGTTTCCTTAGTGTCTTCCATCCCCACTGGCTCCTATTATCTTTCTGCTTCCTCTTCTGTAAAGTTCTCTAAGCTGTGGGGGAGAGATTTTCATGTAGTGCTTAATTTGTACATGCAAACTGGTGGCCCACTTAACAGGTATACTCAAAATCGACTCAGGATCACTTTGGCTGTATTCTATTGGTCAGAACATGAACAGACACATGGATGTTATCCCCTGATAAAGACATGGCAAGTTCACAGTGTAGATGAGGGTTAATGTGGGAGGGACATTTGTGTGTGCATATTTTTGGAAGATATAGTAAATTATATTTGATATCTTAGGCATGGATATCATGAGGACATGTAAGTACTTATAGTCCATATTATATTTCTAAATTCTCAACACCATAAGTAATAGAATACCTTTTCAATTTCTGCTCCCTCTCCATTTCTTTTTCACAATTATATTTTAGTTCTGTAAACTCTTAATTTCTCAGTTACAATCCCATCACTGAATGTAGGCAATGTCTATCCATAATTTCGTCATCCTTTCAAATTAATATTTTATTGGTATGAGGGAAGAGAAGTAGTCCAGGAATGAATCCTCCACATGTAGCTGATAATACCCATACTTGGTAATTTGGACCATAACACTAAAAAGCATCTTTTCTTTTTTATTTGTTTATGTCTCTGATACTGTTTAGCAATTGCAGATTCAGGGCTGGACTCAAGCCTTGCCCATTGTATAGGGCAACTGTGTATATGTATGTTAAAGTTAAATGTTAAAATTCTTTTATAGCAGTATATGATCATATTTCAATACTGAGCTATTACACATGTAAATAAAGTAAGGTCATTAAGTTGGACCTTATTATGATTGGTATCATTTTTAAAAAGGTGGAGTTATTACAGAGCTAAACATGGATATAGAAAGAGTACAAAGAGATGCAAGGTGAAGATGTCCATCTATAAACCAAAGAGTGACTCAAACCTGTCTCTCTGTTAAGGCCTTAAAAGAAGCCAAATTTCATGATTTCAGTGAAGGCACCTAGTCTCCAGAAGTGCAAGGCAACACCCTTATGTGGTGTAAGCCATTGGTTTTAGAAACTGGCATCCAGTTATGTCAGCCCTATAATAAGATAATCTCCATTCTCAGACAGCATATTGGACAGTCACTAACCAACTAATTCTAGATAATATGTGTACTGTATTAGCTATATTTCTATTGCTGTGATAAAACATCATTACAAAAGGCAACTTAAGGAAGAAAGAGTTTATGGCTTATGGTTACAGAGAGATAAGAATCTATGGCAGAACAGAGGCATGGCAGCCTGCAGTAGGCATGGCAGGAAACTAAGAGTTCAAGACTCAATTGCAGGTAGGAAGCAGAGAGAATACACTGAAATTAAGAAGAAGCCATAGACTCTCAAAGCCCAATCCCAGTGAAATATTTCCTCCAGTAAGGCCACTCTTCCTTAACCTCTCCAAGCAGTTCCACCAACTATAGAGCAAAGGTTCAAATGTTTCAACCGATGGATTACTCTCTTTGAAAACACCACACATACAATATACTTACAGTTAGGCTAAATAACTTGAAGGGCAAGAATGAAATCCATGAGAGAAGGGCCAGAGGATTCTGTCCTCATTGCAAGTGAAGGGCTCAGAAAAAACTTTCATAAAGAAATAGCACTTCAGATGAAAGATGGAGGATGCAAAGGGGGAACTTGCAATAAAAATCCAGACACACATATTAAGGTGTGGTGAGGAGGGGAACATACTGGCAACCTGCACAGAAGTATTTGCCCAGAGATAAAGCCTGAGGGAATTAAGAAGTCCGTGGAATGGCAGTGTGCACTTAGCCCAGAGAATAAGAGGGGAGGTGGTATAAAATGAAGCTAATAAAGCAGGCAGAAGGCTGTATACCCTGCAGGCCTTGTTACAGACAATTTTCAGCATCATAGATCAACGAAAACCCCTTAAAGGATTTAAGATAGATATAGAAAGAACATATTTGAATCTAAAAATCTCACTCCCACTCTCCTGGAAAGATTGGTGATGGGAGAGAAGGATGCAATCGGGGAGATCAGGCAGGATGCTCATGTTGGGAGGGGCACCTAAAGAACTGGGGAGAGCACATGAAAATGGGCATCTTCAGACATAGAGGGAAACCCGGGAGACTTGCTGATGGCAGAGGTCAAGATGACCATGGCTGCTGCTTTACCACATTCATTGAGAAACTAAGACCTATTTGGATCTCCCAGGGTTACTGTTTTATGAGCACTGAAAGATTTAAGTTTAGAATGCAGGAGGGTAAGCTGATATACAGTGAGCCCACAGAGTGAGTTCTGGGTTAGAAACCCAAAATCAAAGCTTATTAAAAAATTCTTATTGAATGGAGGTTTGTGTGTGCTTGAGATGGGCTAGGAAGCAAATAATAATAATAATAATAACAACAACAACAACATACTCATTTGGAGTTTCTTTGCTTATTTTGTGATTACTCCATAAAGGAAAGAGTAGGATTTGTAACAAATCACCCTTGTCAGGTCACTGAAGATTGAGGCCTTTGAAACCAGTCATATGTCTGATTTCAACCTGCATATTAACCTAAGACAATTGAGATTCCTGTGTATTTTTATCATAAACAAAACCAAGCAATTTCAGTTTGGTTTTTGCACTGACAGAGGTGAGGCAAGTGAAGTCTTTCCATAAGCATTGTAGATAAAAATAAGGTGAGAATCGATTTTGCTATTTAAAATCTTACAAAAAAAAAAAAAAGGCCCACAGGACAAAGGCCTTATCTGATTGTGTTCATGATTGGATTTTTTGTGTGTACTCACTGACATTTGGTGCAGGTTCTATCTTGGCATCCTTCTGTTTCTGCCAGCATCACTGAGATTTTTTTCTGTGTGAGTGTGTGTTTATCGTCCCTGTTAGGACAGAAACACACACACACACACGTGCTGCTTCCTTCTCAGAGGGAGACAATGAGAGTTGTGCTATTTCATCAGCTCTTATAAAGGTCAGACTATGTGTTTGCCATTATAGAGAAAATAAAACAAAGAAACAAGCAAACAAACTAAAAAATGAAAGCCCGATGTGGAACAGTTTACCCCAGGCATGGCACAGCTACTGTCCTCTGGGATTCTTAGTAGCTATGACTTAACTCTGGGAGACTCACATAAGTTTGGGTCATTAATAATCTCTCAGAGAGGAAGGAGAGTTTTTTATACAGTATGCCAGAGTCATTCAGGAGACCCTGTCCCTCCCAGATGGTATGCAAGCTGTTAGCAATTTCTAATGGTGTAATATTTTCCCCCCAGGGATATGACTGGCTGCCTGTAAGTTGCCCATTCGCCTGTGTGTATCCGTATCTCTGTAAACGAGCCCAATTAAACTTGTTATTTCACCAAGCCAAGCTTGGGCAGAACTATTTCTTTATTTTTGTCCTTAGTGGTCAACTTGGGACTAGTAGATGCTTGTTCACATCTCTCTAAGAAAAATTAATATAACACTTGACTCCTGAACACAGACACAAGAGAACCCAAGACAAGTTTTGGAAGAACGCTTGTGTTATCACTGCTGTAGACAATGAGTCATATATTTGTCGCTAAGTTATCTGCAGGCAGGGCATCCACAAGGACACTTTGATATGATCATATGCCCTTCATTTGTTATGGAGTGCCATGCATTCTTTCTGTAGAAGCGGTAGCATTTTCCTTCCCAGGTATGCAAAGCAAGTTACATCTGGAAGTAGAGTTCATAGAAGGCATAAGTGATTGAGGTATGAAAAAGACTGCGCTAAGGGTAGGAAGTTAGTCCCTCAGAATGAACCTCTGTTCATTCCTCTTTCGCAGGAAAGTTTTCTGGGTATACAAGTTGTGCCTTCACAAACATCAGGCATGGTTGGTGGAGGAATGATGGCGCCAGCCACAGCTCCAGTAGAGTCAGAACCAGGTCAATTAGAACCAAGGAGATAACTCAAGTGGTAATTGAGGCAGACAAGGCAGGGATAAACACTGCATTGCTCGCTCTTGGTCATTGTGTGTGGCTCAGTACAATGGGAGCCATCCCTGCCTAGTCACTTAGAGCACCTGCCTGTCCTGTCTCTCAGGTAGAAAAAGCATGATAGCCACATTATTCAGAATTCTCTATCCAAACTAAACTCATATATTGAATATATATTCATATAAGTAGATACATATACACAGACAAACATATGTGGTTGATTTATTACTTTGATTGCACGCTGGAGATGCTGAGAACCTGTTAGCAGCTTACCTAGACATCTCAACAGTCCCCATCTAACACTGAAGGCTTGGATATCATGGTTAACCATTAGCTTTCTGTTCCAGCTGGAAGGTCAAAGAAACAGAGTCCTGACTTCAGCCAAGGGTGACAATGCTGGTGCTGGTGGCAGCAACAAAGTCTATGTACTTTCCAGTAGAGGCAACAGCAAGCAATGTTGTGATAGGAGCAGAGCAGCGGGCTACATTCCTGGCACCCGGCCGCCCGCACGGCTAGCTTTATACCCAAAATAATTACACGGAAACTGTATTTTTTTAAACACTGCTTGTCCTATTAGTTTCAGCCTCTTATTGGCTGGCTCTTACATATTGATCTAACCCATTTTTAATATTCTGTGTCGTACCATGAGCTGGCTTACCAGGAAAGATCTTAACCTGTGTCTGTCTGGAGTGGGAGAATCATGGTGACTCTGACTTGGCTTCTTTCTCCCAGCATTCTGTTCTGTTTACTCCACCTATCTAAATTCTACCCTATCAGATGGCCAAGCAGTTTCTTTATTAATTAACCAATGAAAGCAACAGATGAGATACAAGACCCACCTCCATCATTTCCCCTTTTTCTGTTTAAACAAAAAAAGAAAGGCTTTAACTTTAACATAGTAAAATTACATATAACAAAACAGTTATCAAGCAAGAATTACAGTTACAATATTTTATCTTTTATCATAACTAAGGAAAACTATAACTATCTATTCATTCTTCAACTCCATCAAAGACTCCAGAAGGATATAATATTACTCAGGTAATATTATAATTGTCATGAAAAGTCCTAAGTTATTAAAACACTTAAATGCCATATTCTGCAGTCTTTGAAAGATACGAAGAATGCCTATCTAACTGAAATATATCTCTGTACATCTAGAAAATCCAACTAACATGAATACAAGCTTGATTATTATTGATGATTATCCATTAACAACCTATATTTCCTAATTATACATTACATTTTAAAAATGAACTACACAATCACAATGCCTTAATCAAGAGCAGAAATACATATACATATAACAAAATTTACCTTAAAATCCATACCAATGCAAATTATTCATACCTATATCATTTCCTCCCCTTTAAATGTAAAAGAACATTTATAAACAATATTTGGGAATATGGGCACAGTTAACTCCGTCAAAGATCTGAGAAGGGAAATAATATTACTTATCAAACAAGAGATATCCAAAATGTGCAACAAATGACAGAGACAACTGACTACCTGGGCAATCACCCAAAGTCTTGTTTGCAATGTTGAGTCAACCAACTTTGGCTAAGGCCTAACATAACTGACATACCATTATTAAAGGCAAGGAACTTTCTTAGAACTATCCTACCCTCTCTTGGCAAGATAAGACAATCCTGTTTCATCCACTTATGGATATTCTGTATCTTTTTCAGTCCTTAAATAAAATGTTTAGTGTATTTATTATTCGTTCCTATTGTATATAGTTGTATTTGGTTTGGCTCTATCTTATTTAGACAAAAAGGGGAGATGTAGGGGGACCCAGCCAATCAACTTGCTTGTAGGGCAGGGTCCCCTGAGGATATTTTTTACTTATAAAGATTGTGGGCGTGCTCCCCGCCTTCCCTTCTGCTTTCCTGTTCTTTGCTGGAACTTCTGGTTCTGTAAGTCTATTTCCCAATTAAAGCTGTATATATTATTACAATCTCTGTCTGAGTTCATTTAAGCCACTACAAAGCAATCAGAAACATTTTCCTTGGCACTCCTTCTGTCTGAGCCACCAAAAGAAAGGGCTGCCCATGTCCAGGTTGAGCCTTCACACTTCTCTTAACCGTATGACAACACCCTAGGATGATGAGGTGGGACAGCTCATTGGCAGTGATTGGATTTCAGAGAGATAAATAATCAGTGCTTCCCAGGGATGCCTTTGCATACAACTGTGAGCTTTTAAGGGAAAAGGTTACAGAACTGAGAGAATCTTTTCATGCTGTATTACACATCACTAACAGTTTTGTTTTCTTATCCCCTTAGCTGACACAGCATTTGGCATTTGCTTGTAATGGCTGGGCCATGGGCCTTTAGGGATCCTGCCCAAACTTTGTGAAAAGGATCATCATTCAACTGGTATAACCCTGACTTGTAAGCATTTACAGGTTTAGAAAAGCATCAGGAAGATATGCAAGGGCATGGAAGGGGTGAGAATGGAAAGTCAGTTCACAAAGGTTGCAAGGTCCAGCAAGTTTCAATGTTGTGTAAAGTGCACCTGTTAACATAAATGAGAACATGCCTAACACCATGTGCTTGTAAATGACAAAAATGATGGAGAAAGAGTTTGGATAAAGGAATTATCCTGAACAGGTGGGGAAAGACTGCCAGCTGTCATAAGGCCATTAAACAAAAAATAATCCAGAGCCTATGGGTGGGCTGCCTCCCTAAAAACTGTTATCTCAGGGAGCTCTGAAGACTCCCCAAACAGTACGTGTCATTGCATTGGCATACTGATTTTATTTTCTTCAAATATATACCCCCAGATGAGGTTGTTGGGCCATATGGTAGTTCTATTTTAAGCAACTGTGATAATGCTAGTTATGGTAACTTACATTCTCACTGACAGTATACAGGTCTCCCCTTTAGTTTCCCCTTCCTCAAAACATGTTAACTCTCATTTTTTTTTTCAATAATAGCTATCCAAAAATGAAATGGTAAGTCATGATTTTAATTTGATATGTACAAAGTTCTTTATTAAGTTTGACTTTTAACTATATTGGGGGACATTCTAATTTTTATGTCTTTTCATATCAAAAAATCCCCTCTATGAATGTATGTGGCTTTTACATAGACATAACAAATGATTAAAATTATAGGGTCTTTTTTCAGCAGAAAAGTTTTTCCAGTATAGATTAATACTTGAAAAGGAGTACTAAAGAAGACAGTCAGGACAATCCAGGTTACTTAAAGCAGATAAATACTAAAAGGAACTAATGTGCCTAAGATTGAAAAGTTGGTGGACTTATATCAGATGCATATTTATTATTATATATTAACGGAAGCAAGAGGTAGGGTTTTTCCTACAAACAAATACTAAATATGATGATAAAATTTTCAAACCATATCTGAGCATGGTGGTGTATGCACACTGTTCTTTTGGATGTCATTTAACATCATGGACATTGAGCTTTTGGGCACAGAGATTTATTGAATCCTGCAAAAATAAGTTGCTAAGGAGATCCTAGAGTCTTCTTAGATTCTTGATGGGATCAAGGGAGGGTCATGTGCACTGCGACAGGGCACTTGAGAGGAACGTGACATGGACTGGAAGCAAAGTCACCACAGCTTTCTTATATGGAGGGAGACATTGACAGCTAAATCTTAACCAAATTTTTCATCATCTTGCCATCTTTAAATTCATGATTTGTTTATTATTCTTATTACTATTTGGAGCATAGTCGCACATAGCTCAGGCTGGCCTTTAAACTCCTCATCTTCTTATTTCTGTCCCCCATGTGTTTATTCTCATCTCCACTAATATGAAAATGGCATCAACAGCATCTTCAGACCATTGCTATGATGGAGATAATTTATATAATCCAATGCCATTTCAATTACCTATGTAAGTATATATAACTTAAATTAAAAGCATCATTTATTTTGTTGTTCTTTTGTTTGCTTGTTTGTTTTTTGGAGACAGGGTTTCTCTGTAGCTTTGGGGCCTGTCCTGGTACTCACTCTGTAGACCAGACTGACCTAGAACTCACAGAGACTGCCTGCTTCTGCCTCCCCAGTGATGGGATTAAAGGTGTGCGCCACCACCACCAAACTATTTTAATTGTTCTTTAAAATCAGTGGAAGAATGGATGAAGAAAGTATGGAACATATACATATTAGAGTACTACTCAGCAGTAAAAAACAATGACTTCTTGAATTTTGCATACAAATGGATGGAAATAGAAAACACTATCCTGAGTGAGGTAAGCCAGACCCAAAAAGAGGAACATGGGATGTACTCACTCATATTTGGTTTCTAGCCATAAATAAAGGACATTGAACCTATAATTCGTGCTCTCTCTCTTGCTTCGGGCTCCTTTTCAGGTGGCTAGACTCTCTGATTCCTGTTTGCAGTGAGAGGACAGTTGTGGGACGGTGATCTGTAAGTTTTTCCAGTCAAATAAATAACTTTTTTTATTATCCATAATTCTTAACTGGTGTGAGATTGTTTTGCGGCTTCAAGCCCCCACCAGTCTAAAGACAAATGTGGCTTCCTCTGACAGGATGCACTGTGGATGAGGGTGATCTTCCATGTTTGAGGATACTAGACTCTCTTCCTTTGCAATGGGCCACCGAGATCCAGAAACACTGTCAAGAAGGCACATTTCTGTCTGAAAGTAAATACTTCTAAGCAATTTAGACATTTCCACATGTTTATTCCCACTCTGGCTAGAGGTCTTTCCGTCCAGTGAGCTTGTCAAGAACAGCAAAAATGTACTCAACCCAGCTCGGGGGATACTAAAAATAAACCTGCACAGATGAAATAAAGAAGAGCTTCAAATCATCTAAAACGGCGACTTGAGGACCACTATTTCACCAATTGTATAAAATAACTTGATTGCAAAAGTTCAGAGGCTAGATGGTGAAAATCCATTGAGCTCCACCAAGGAAACTAGAGACAGATATTGGAGGTTCAGGGTCATTTTGAGGCCACGTGAGCACTTTAGTTAACACAGAGCACCTCGGAATCTGATCCTCTGATTGGCTTTAAGTTGTTGCCATTAAAATCCCTGATAGTGACAATGAAGAAATCAGCTCAGAGGTATGGTGTGTTTTCAAACGACCCTGAACGCACTGGAGCTGGTAGGGGAACCAGCTGTGTTAGAACTGTTTTGTCTCTCCCAAAAGATTGGTAACTGAGCACAAGACATCCAAATGAGGTCAGGCAAAAAAGGTCAGTGGAGAATTAGGAGTTGTTTCAACTTTTTACAATTTGAGTTTTCATTCCTTTATAGTCCTTGTTTTTTTTTTTACTGCTGAGTAGTGCTCTAATATGTATATATTCCATACTTTCTTCATCCATTCTTCCATTGAAGGGCATCTAGGTTGTTTCCAGGTTCTGGCTATTACAAACAATGCTGCTATGAACATAGTAGAGCATATACTTTTGTTGTATGATAGGGCCTCTCTTGGGTATATTCCCAAGAGTGGTATTGCTGGGTCCAGGGGTAGGTTGATCCGTGACCTTAGAGAAGATAAATAAGGTGAACCCAAAGAAAAACATATAGACATCCTCCTGAATATTAACCTTCATCAGGCAATGAAAGGAGACAGAGACAGAGACAGAGACCCACATTGGAGCACCAGACAGAAATCTCAAGATCCAAATGAGGAGCAGAAGGAGAGAGAGCATGAGCAAGGAACTCAGGACTGCGAGGGGTGCACCCACACACTGAGAAAATGGGGATGTTCTATTGGGAACTCACCAAGGCCAGCTGGCCTGGGTCTGAAAAAGCCTGGGATAAAACCGGACTTGCTGAACATAGCGGACAATGAGGACTACTGAGAACTCAAGAACAATGACAATGGGATTTTGATCCTACTGCATGTACTGGCTTTGTGGGAGCCTAGGCAGTTTGGATGCTCACCTTACTAGACCTGGATGGAGGTGGGTGGTTCTTGGACTTCCCACAGGGCAGGGACCCTGACTGATCTTTGGGCTGACGAGGGAGGGGGACTTGTTTGGGGGAGGGGGAGGGAAATGGGAGGCGGTGGTGGGGAAGAGATAGAAATCTTTAATAAATAAATAAATGAATAAATAAATAAATAGAGAGAGAGAGAATGCCTGGTTTGTGCTGCTTTTTAAAGTATAAGAGACCATGCCCCAGATTCATAAAGACAGACCCACAAATGTACAACTTATGGAGCATCCTGTTTTGCAAAGCTGCAGGAACACTTTTCTTTTGCAAAAGTCCTTATCATATCTGTAAAAACCTTATGAAGCCATGATTCTTCCCTTCAAAATGGGATTCATTCGCAGAACATCTCAGCAGTGTAACCCCTGCATGGGCAATGGAATGACCTTTTCATTCCCCCCACCATGAGGTCTTAGAGCGATAACATTTACTCCTTGTTGTATCAGTCAAATTTACATAGAGTCAATCCCACAAAAGTACCTGCTAACAGACCACATAGAAATGTCTAAAGAAGACAGGCACTGAGCAGGAAGGCAGCATGCCTCACCTTTGCTAACAAATGTATCTGGGCAATCCCAAAGCTGGTAACCACAAAAGAGATCACATGAGGAAAATGGGCAAATTTAGAATTCAGGAATGTTTAGTAGCTTTATCTACTAGTTTGAGATGTCAGGTATTTCCCCTTGAATACTGGTTCTTTCCAGGATAGTATCACCTGTTCTGGAGTACAGCTTTGTCAGGTTCTACCTGATTTTTTTGTGATTTTGATATGCATATCATTATTGTCCTCACCTGTGGAATTTTCCAACTATTTCTGTAAAATCTAGAAACCTCGTGGAGATCACCCTTCCTCCTCCTCCTTCTTCTCTTCCCCCTCCTCCTTGTTACTTCTTCTATTTCTTCCCCTTACTCTCCCTCTCTCTTCTTATTCTTTCCCTCCTTCCCTTCTTTCTCCTCCTCTTTTCCTCACTACTTCTGCTTCTACTTCTTCCCCTTACTCTCCTTCTTTTCTCTTCTCCTTATTCTTCTCCTTCTTCATCTCTGCACCCTTTCACTTCACCTTTTACCCTTTGCCTGAAAATTTAAGAACATGCAGAGGTAATGTATTTGAGCTAATTCCATACCCTCAGATCCTCGCCTGCCATAGACATCCAATTCTGATTCCCTGAGGAGGTACTGAGGCTGGTACTCAAGACCCTGATAGATAATAAGGCCAGAGTCAATATGGCTACTAGCTCCATAAAGGTGCTTCTCATCTATGTATTAAATAACAAATCTAGTGATAGCATGCCAAACATGAGACTGTATCAACTTGTGGCCTAATATCTACCTCAGATTCTTCTGAGGTAAATACTAAAGTACAACAACTAGGTTCTTTCACTGACTTTCCATGTGTGGAAAGTAGGTCCCAAGATCCTGTTATCTATATTATTCCTGGGGTGACTGGTTGGATTCCACATCTTTGACAGTCAGTATCACTAATAGATAAACTGATGTCTGAGATTACTGTAGTAGAAAGGGACAAACATGAGAAGTGTGGTTCCCTAGCCTGTGATTCCACTTGGTTGGCACAGTCTACAAATGACTTCCAGTTTCTGCTACTGTATTATCCTACCTGAAATGTGATAATATTGGAACAAGTGCTTGCTCTGCCATCTTACAAGTGATGTAAATTCATCCTCATAATATGTGTCATAATACTCTTATGATAAGGACACATTTCAAGAGTACCAGGGCAAGCACAGAGGTACTTTCTTGTGGCCAGTGCTTATTTTCGTGGCCAGCAAGCAATATTCATGTGTGAGAATTCTGAAATTGACAGCAAGCACTCACTAATCCATTTAAGCTAAGAGGCAATCATTTCCAGTATCCACTAGCATCCCTTGCAAATTCAGCTGTGTGCATTCACTTGTAGCCCACACAACTTTACTGACCTTTACAAGAGAAGCAAATATGTCCTTTGTGGCTCTTTTGTACTTGAAATTAAACAGCCTCTTAGAAGACTCTGTCATCTACCTATGCAGATGCAGTGCATTTAGCAGCACACCATGGGATGCAGGGGTTAGTTCATTTCATTAGCATATTTGGGGAGCCTGAAAGTCATAGTTTTCATTTTAATATCCTGTGGCTTTGTCCGGTACATTCCACAGCAACATGTTTGTTCAATGAGTAGATGTAGATGTTACTTAGGCCACAAAATAAACAGCTCCTGAATATTCATGTATGCTGAATGTAATCAGGGAGAGATACAGGAATAGAAACCCAGAATGCACACTCCTACTTCCCATCTGTAACCATTAAGAGAAGAGGACCATGATAACACCAGTGAAACAGTCATTCATAGAGCAACATAGATTAGATGAACTGCATGTTATGTTCAAGACACTAAAATAAACAAAAGAGGCTTAGGTATTTCTTTTGGTTAGGGCAATAAATGGCCCGAAAATAGGCACTGGCGGTAGGTAGTATTCATTCAGTAAGGATTTCCTGGATCTAGACACAATGACAGATAATCATGGAGTGACAAAAATAATTTTCCTTAAAGTTTGTTTTGTAGTAAGACCAGCAAAGAATGGATGAATATAAAATGGACAGTTTGCGAAATTATGATAAATTTTCTGCAGTGGGTTGTAACACTGAAGTGAATAAGAAGTCGAGTGGAAGGCAATCGATTTAAATAAGGAATTCAGAAAAGTCTTCCTGAGGACATAAAGTAGTCTAGAGAGAGAAAGAGGAATAAATCAAAGAAGTGTCAGCGAGGAAGGTGTTAGAGGTAGGAGTCAGTCTAAAAACAATGTCTTTAAAACAGGCAAGGGAACATTCAGACCTGAAAAAAAGAGAAGGCAGGCCAGAATAGGAAGAGTAAAGAGAGAGCATTTCAAGAAGGTCCAGACTTCTTGACTCGCATTATGAAAGGCTTTTAAAGTATAATGTCTTTAACTTCGGTTTGCAGTGAGGTGAAATATCAGCCAGAGAATTGTGAGTAAAAGATTGGTAAGATCTGACTTGGATTTCAAAAGTTGAGTTGAAATGGAGTACAGATGTGATCCAGCTGACTCCACCAGGTTCTGAGTCTGAAGTGCACAATGTCTTCAATAACTGGGACTTCCTTTCAGTTTCTTGGAAGCAACCAAAGACAGCAATAGCTTATACTGTTTGGGGAGTACCCTGAGCAACACTGACCAACAACAAAAAAAAGAACATGTAAGTTGGGATTTTCATTAATTTATAGTCCCAGGGAAGGCATTGTCAATCTTGATGAGAGAATTAAATGGATTTATATGTGTGATACACAATTTTAAGTAAATTGATAATGATAAGATTCCTTATGACTTTTTCAGACCTTACAGATATTTTACCCTGTTGCCTCATTTTCCTGTATTTATTTCTCTTCCTTCTCCTTAATTAAGGTGTCTCCATTTTCTCCATTTCACTCTTCAGATCATTTTAGATCTCCATTCCTCATTCTATTCTTGCCTGTCTCCGTACATGGACTGGCCCTTTAAACTTCCCAGGTGGCTGCAGCTGACGCTACATACTCACGTCTGAAGATTCAGAGTTATCAGCCACAGCTGCGAGAGACCATTTGAAGAATAGCTTCCATGGTACCAGAAGGTGCCATGCAAGCTTCTCTAGGAGGAAAGCAACCAACAGTTGTACCCAGCTATGACACCAATGGACAACAATGACAACCATAGAATGATTTCTCTAAGGATCCCATAGTAGCATGCATATCTTAGTGGTAAAAGGAGCTCTCTAAGTTGAGCACCTTTAAACATGCCTGGTTCCGGAAACCTAACTGACTACATAAAGCTGGTGAAGGCAATAGTTTAGAAAAGAACATACTTAAGTAAACCAGCATAATTCCTAACTATGTTCTAGTTATCCTTCTATCAACAGAGAAGTGCAGGTCTCACCTCTCAATCAAAAAAATGTCCCCTTGCAATAGTTGGGAATTACAGAAAACCACAACTAATCAAAATGCAGAAGACAAGTGCTCATGTGTAGCTCAGTCCCAACTGTTAACATGGACAGCATTTCCTTCACCTCAGACTGGTGAATCATAGAGAAAGAGGGGGTGAAAAGATTGTTAGAGTCTACGGAACAGGGAGTTTGTTGTGAGATTGTCTCCTAGGAATGCCAGAAGCCACATCTATAAAGTTTAACCAACATGCCTGCCTAAATACTACCTGAACAAGGATGATACCAATTGACATGGTAATATGTAAGGGGGGAATATGTGATCTAATCCCTAAATATAAATAAAGAACAATAGGAAACTAAGCAATGCTGTCAGTAGAAAAACTAGTCTTTTCAAGGGAAGAACACACCAATTGGCTAATCATTACCAAGTGGTCAGCCCTAAAATATATCTATATCTATACATTATTCATAATAAACAAAAAGTTTTATTTATATATTTGTGAATATAAATTAACTATTTTAAACCTCTGTATTTACTTCTAATACAATATTTTCTCATTCCATAACTCATCCCTGCTCCCACTCCCTCCTCCCATCCTGTCCCCACCCTGTCCACCATTCACTTTCCAGAAAGGGCAAGGCCCCCCATGGGGAGTCAATAAAGCCTTACACACCACTTCAAGGCAGGACCAAGCTCCCCTGCCCCACCCACCTTCATATATAGGCTGAGCAAGGTATCCCTCCAAAGAGAATGTGCTCTAAGACACCCGATCAAGCACTACAGATAAATCCTGGTCCCACTGCCAAGGACCCCACAGACCGTCAAAGCCTTACAACTGTCACCTACACTCAGTGAACCTAGCTTGGTCCCATGAAGGTTTCTCTATTATCAGTCCAGAGTCAGTGAGCTCTCACAAGCTCAGGCTGGCCGTTTCTGTGGGTATCACCATAATGGTTTTGTGCCCCCTGCTCATATCATCACTAATCCCTGTTCTTGACTGGCTGCCAGAAGTTCAGCACAGTGCTCTGCTGTGGATCTCTGCATCTGCTTCCATCACTTGCTGGATGGAGGTTCTATGATGACAATTAAGGTAGCCATCACTCTGATTACAGGGGAGGGCCAGTTCAGGAAATCTCTCCACTGTTGCTTAGAGATTTAACTGGGGTTATCTTTGTAAACTCCTGGGAATTTCTCTAGTGCCCTGTTTCTCACTAGCCCCTAATGGCTCCCTCAATCAAGATATCTTTTTTCTTTTTCTCTGTCTCTGGCCTTCCCGCTTCTTGACCAGCCAGTTTCCTCATGTTATTTTTCTCCCATCCGTTCTTCCTGCCCCCTCCCCTTCTACCCTCTCTTCTCCACCAGCAATGGAGGAGTGTTCCCTTTACCTTGTATCCTCGCCAGCTTAAGTTATCATTGGTATTTTTTATTTTAGCCATTCTGACTGGTTTAAGATGGTATCTCAGAGACTTTTGAGCAATTCCTTAACTGTCTTTCAGCCATTTGATAATTCTCTGTTTAGATCTATACCCCATTTTTTGATTGGATTGTTTGGTAATTTGATGTCTACTCCCTTAAGGTTTTTTTTTTTTTTTGTATATATTTTGGAGATCAGTCCTCTGTCTGATGTGAAGTTAGTGAAGATCTTTTTCCATTTTGTAGGCTGCCATTTTGTCTTAGTGACTGTGCCCTTTACCTTACAGAAGCTTCTCAGTTTCAGGTGGTCCCGTTTACTTATTGTTGCTCTCGGTGTCTGTGCTACTGGTGTTATATTTAGCATGTGGTCTCCAGTGCCCATGCATTCAAGACTACTTTCTACTTTCTGTTCAATAAGGTTCAGTGAGGCTGGATTTATGTTGAGGTCTTTGATCCATGTGGACTTAAGTTTTGTGCTTGGGGATAGATATGGATCTATTTGCATTTTTCTACATGTTGACATCTAGTGATGCCAGCACCATTTGTTGAAGATGCTTTCTTTTTTTCCATTGTATAATTTTAGATTTTTGTCAAAAATCAGGTGTTCATAGCTATGTGGATTAATATCAGAGTCTTCAATTCGATTCCATTGATCAAGCTCTCTGTTTTTATGCCAATACCAAGGTATTTTCATTACTGTAGCTCTATAATAGAGCTTAAAGTCAGAGATGTTCCTTTATTGTAGAGGATTGTTTTGGCTTTTCTGGATTATTTGTTTTTCCATATGAAGTTGAGTATTGTTCTTTTGAGGTTTGTAAAGAGTTGTGCTGTGTTATCACCATAGAACCTTCATCTGGCGATGGATGGAGATAGAGACAGAGACCCACATTGGAGCACTGGACTGAGCTCCCAAGGTCCAAATGAGTAGCAGAAGTAGGGAGAACGTCAGCAAGGAAGTCAGGACCGCGAGGGGTGTGTCCACTCACTGAGATGGTGGGATTGATCTAATGGGAGCTCACCAAGGCCAGCTGGACTGGGACTGATGGAGCATGTGATCAAACCAGACTCTCTGAATGTAGCTGTCAATGAGGGCTGACTGAGAAGCCAATGACAATGGCACTAGGTTTTGATTCCACTGCATGGACTGGCTTTGTGGGAGCCTAGTCTGTTTGGATGCTCACCTTCCTGGATGGAGCGGGGAGGACCTTGGACTTCCCATGGAGCAGGGAACCCTGACTGGAGAGAGCAGGAGAGGCGGGGGAGTGGGAGGGAAATGGAAGGTAAGGAGGAAGTGGAAATTTTTAATAAATAAAAAAAAAGAATTGTGCTATGATTTTAATGGGGATTGTGTTGAAGCTGTAAAGAAATAGAGACTGTGGAATTGAGATACAGCAAGGTGAAGTTCATTGGAATGAGAAAAAGGAAGAAATAAAAAGGGAGAATATATTGTAATTATTATTTAATTTAAAAACTATAAAAACACAATAAAATAGAAATTAGATGATAGAGGGGCATGGACAGAGGAAAGATATCTGGTTTATCTCAGTAGCTACTGAGTGATAAGCTTTAACGAATGTGAGTATTGGCTGAGAAGAGATTCATACCTCCGTCTTATTGCCTGAATATTAGAAAAATAGTGACTGCTCAGTCTTCAAAGTCTGGTATTACAGAAGACAGAAGCCTCTACAACCTGATAGTCCAGAGATTCTAGAAATCTCTCAAGCCTTCATGAGAGTTCAATAACTTTATTTTTCCTTAGTCTCCCCTGGGTGTCTACAGTATGTCAGACCCAATTAGTACTCTAAGTGAAGCAAGGATGAATCCAGCCGTTTGGGGAGTCCATGGTTTAAAACTGAATCATTTAACATTCTGAGGAAGTTTTTATTTCCTCAGAGAGAAGCTAGGATCTGTGTCTCCACACCCCTTTGTCCTGGCCATCAGGTTATGGGGAAATTAGTAGCCATAGTGACTAAATCTGGACTGAATCTAACCACTATCACCATCTCACTGGTTTCAAGGCGGCTAGAATTAGCCATGTCCTGTAAGTTGTCTGTGATACGGAGCACACAAATAGTGTCACTTTGACAGTTCTAGAGATCGGCAGCAGTCGCCACAGGACACAATTATTTCTTTGCCCGAAATGACAACATGAGTGGAGAGATTTTATCTTATCTCTCTGTTTCAGGCTCAGGGGAGAACCTCAGAAAACTGCTCACCCAAGCCAGCACCTTTGTGTTACTAGGTAACTAGTTTGTTATAGTTCTAAATATTTCAGTCCTGTCAAGACTCCAACAATGACAGGAAAAAAAAACATCCTTCTGAGCAGTGCCAGAAAAGGTGGAATATTGGGTAGAACCCTTTCCTTCTGAAAGGAGGTGATCATAGGTTTGTGGGTTAAAATTCAGGTCTTCTATACGATTCCATTGGTTGACTTCTCTGTTTTTATGCCAGTACCACACTGTTTTCATTACTGTAGCTCTGTAATAGAGTTTGAAGTCAGGGATGGTAATGCCTTCAGAAGATCCTTTATTGTATAGGATTGTTTTGGCTATCCTGGGTTTTTTGTTTTTCCATATAAAGTTGATTATTGTCCTCTCAAGATCTGTGAAGAATTTTGATGGGACCTTGATGGGGATTGCATTGAATCTATAATTTGCCATTGGTAGGATTGCCATTTTTACTATGTTGATCCTCCCAATCCAAGAGCAAGGGAGGTTCTTCCATTTTCTGGTATCCTCTTCAATTTCTTTCTTCAATGCCTTAAAGTTCTTGTCAAATAGATCTTTCACTTTCTTGGTTAGAGTTACCCCAAGATATTTTATGCTGTTTGTGGCTATCGTGAAAGGTGAAGCTTCTCTGATTTCTCTCTCTGCTTCCATATCCTTTGTGTATAAGAGGGCGACTGATTTTTTGGAGTTGATCTTGTATCCTGCCACATTACTAAAGGTGTTTATCAGCTGTAAAAGTTCTTTGGTGGAGTTTTGGGGGTCGCTTATGTACACTATGAAAGGAAAAGATAGATGCAGGGAACTTCCTTCTTGATCGTGTGGCAGTATATGAGCGGTAGGGCTTTTATGAAAAGTTATCTTGAAAGTCTTTTATTTTTGTTTTTTAAGTTTATAATTTAATGTTTACAAATACTTTGAAAACACACCCAAAACAAAAATTGACTCAAGAGAGAGAGAGAGAGAGAGAGAGAGAGAGAGAGAGAGAGAGAGAATGAAAATTTGATTACAAAGTTTGGAGAATTACTATGAAGCAGACCTCTTGAAGTTGGTTCACTAATAAACTTTATCTTACCTGAGAAACTTGTATGAAACCATGTATATATATCCAAGTTAGGACCTATATACATATGTCCATTTACTGATATATCTACATTTACAGCTACATCTATAGCTATCTATCAGAAACATATATATCTTCAAAATTAATTAATATGAAAACAAATGTTCTTTTTAAAATAATAATAATTATTATTTTTTACATCCTGACCTGTTTTCCCTCTTCTTTCTTCTCCCATTCCCTCTTCCCACCCTCCTTCCACTTCCCCACCATCAGCTTTCTTGCCTTTTGATTACTTGGAATGCCTTTAAACTAACCACTTTATTTCTCTGTGAAAACTGGGAGATCCTCGCTTTTCTATTGTGCTATCTTTCCTATATCACATTCTGAGAATAAGTGTTTAATGAACACATTTTATTTACCACTTAGAATAATAATATTACTGTAGAGACTATTAAAATATGAGAAGTGTTTAAAGGTCACTAGAACCTTTTGATTAATTTTTTTCCTCCTATCTGCATTCTTTTTGTTTTTAAAGTCAACCAAAAGTCATTCTTCTCTTTACATTGTTGTGCTGGCATTTTGTCCCAGCAACAAAAGTCTAATACAATGTGTTACAATGTCGTGAAATTTTAGAATACAAGTGAAAGAAAATGAAACAGTTCTGTAACATTCAATGGAGACAGTGACATCACAGTCAAACCCAGAGAACAAAAGACAACTTCACAACAATGGCATTGGCATTGGAATAAGAAGATACCAAGTATCACCTGTAAGTATTTAAAATCCCAACACATGCCTATTATATTTTTTAATTTATTATTTTTTTAAAAATGATCTTTTCTCATTTTACATACCAATTCCAGTTCCAACTCCTTTCCTCCTCCCCTCCTCCTGCTAGCTTTACCTTCCCCTCACCCCACCTCCATCGACTCCTCAGAGAGGCTAAGGCTTCCCATGTGAAATCACCAAAGTCTAACTTAAATATCTTCAAAGAACCTTTATCCAGCAACTGATGAAAACAGCGGAACACTGAGCTGAGCTCCCAAAGTCTTGTCAAAGAAAGGGAACAGGGAGAATACAAACAGAGTGGTCAAGAATATGATAGGAATACCCACTGAAACAGTTTACCTGAGCTAATGGGAGCCCTCCTACTCCAGCCTGACAGTGAGAAAACCAGTACACGACCAAACTAAGCCTTCTGATGTGGGTGACAGTTGTATGGCTGGGACAGATTATGGGGCCACTGGTAGTGAGACCAGGATTTATCCCTACTACTTGCACAGGCTTTTTGGAGCACATTCTCTTTGGAAGGATACCTTGCTCAGCCTAGATATAGTGGGGAGAGCCTTGATACTTTCTCAAAGCAATACATTCCTTTTCTAAAAAATAGATTTTTATATTTATTTTACCTCCAGCCACAGTTTCCCCTCCCTCCTCTCCTCTCAGTTTCCCCATTTTCACTCTGCCTGCCCCCCAATCCACTCCTCCTCCATCTCTGCCTAGCAAAGGGCAGGTCTCTTATGGATATCAACAAAACACGGTGTGTCAGGTTGCAGTAAGACTAAGCATCTCCCTGTGTATTAAAGCTAAATTAGGTGAGTCAGTATGAGGAGTAGGTTTCCAAAGTCCTATATTCTTTTAATTGTGCAATTGTGTAAACTTTTTACTGTCCAAGATAATTCATTTTTGTTCAAACAAGAGAATCTAAAAGGTTAGACACACTTGATCTAGGAGGACAACATGATTTTCAAAAATGACTCTACTATCTTAAAAATGAGCAAGCAATATACTTGTCTCCGATTGTGTCAGGTTTCAAGGATCTGGTGTGTCTCTTCCCAGTTCACTTTTTGGCGGAATCACATTGGCAGCTTGAAATCAGAAATAATTCAAGTGTTTGCACCATGGAAACTGGGCTGCGCCACAGAACAGGACTTTTTTTGATAAATCAATTAGAAAATATTTACTAAAATAAAATTTGTAAAACTAAGAACCTAAGTTGTCGCCTTGGGATATTGAACTCTGGGTTACCTTCCCAGGCAGACTTTGGGGTGACTTCCATTTAGAAATTAAACCTACTATGCATTTTATTTTCTGTTGTCTCATCGCTTGACATCTAGATCCTTGACAAAATACGAGACAGAGAAACTGTCCTTTCCAGTGGTGGCACTCTGAGTGATGAGCAACAACTTGATGTTTTAACAGCAAAGCTTTTGTCCCAGATTACTTGCTCTGCTCACACAAGATGCTAGACAGCTGGGACTTGGATCCCAGAGGCCATTGTATCATTTTAACTAGCCAATCCTGAATTTCTTTTCCCTTCCCTACCTGTTTCTTCTCTTAGGAGCCATAGCAATACTTCTAGCATCTGCTTCCTCTCCTGAGTCTCTGGCTAACTTGGAAATGTCCCTGTGTCCCCTCTCCCATAGCATGCTTTACTCAGTCTTTTGGGAAACCAGAAGAAAATAAGCCACATTTTTCAACTGCCCCTCAAATGTCTGGAGAAATTCACTGGAGGTCAACTCCTTTGAGGGAACCATGGAAACAGGGTCAGGATGAGAGGATTTGTTTAGAATTTAGTTCCAAGGAAGCCCACTGTCAAACCAAGGAGCGGAGAACACTTGCAAATGATTTTCTTTAAGGTAATGTACCACTCTCCCATCACCCTATGCTGATCAGGATAGAATGTGCTTAAACTTTAGTGAGGCACGTTCACCTTGAGATCTGCGGGAGCTCTGTGGCTGAGGGTATTACCTGGGAAGGATGGTTTGAGTGCTGTGAGCTGGTGAAATGGATGCCTTAGTTCTCAGTAAGTGCAGTGGATGTCTACCTCTGCCCAATCCACAGAATAGGAAGATAAAATCTCTTGCCAAATGCTGCCTAGCTTATATAATTCATGAGCTTCCTAAGCCAGGCTGCATCACTAGAGATGATAGCTGATGTGTAGGAAAAGGTGCTAAAAGTTCATGCCAAATGCAGAATCAGATATATCCTTTTGGGTCTGGCAGGAAAATAAATGCAAAGTAAATTAGCCATTTATAACTTTGCAAAGCCCAACACTCTGTAAAGATTTATCAACTAGACCATGAAAATAAAAAATTGACTACCATGGACAAAGTAATTAAAATAAAAATTGGTGCTACTGAAATCCAAATAACACAGGCTTCAAGAGGAAAAGCCACGTGAAGATAAAGTTTGTTGCAGTTTCTCTGCCCTACTCATTTTCTGCGGTTCTGGAATTTCAATTCACTTTGAAACTGGTGGCCGGATGGAAAGTAGATGATTTGATTTAAAAATTGCTTAATGATAGCAGAATGCTGACTAAACTGTTAATCCTTCCACTTTCCCCAAGCACTGAGAAATTTTGGATTCTAAGGAAAGTTTCTGCTTGCTTCTGGCTTTTCTCTCTTCAACAATTAGAGACTAAAACCTGTGCAATACTTACTTGCCTTCCCTTTATTATTTGGATACACAATGATAAAAATGAAATTAAAATTTATGAAAGATACCAGGGAGGCATGTCATGAAAGCTCTACCTTCTGAACATGACATGACCACTGCACTCATGCAAGACATGCACAGGATGGACCCAACAAGATCAGTCAACATTATAGTAGGCAGCACTCGTCCGATTTAGTGGGTTGCAAAAATATGGGAAACACATGAAGGCAGATGTGTTATGGTGCTTTGGGGGGGGGAAGTAGCAAAGGGAGTTGGGCAGGATATGATCTAAATGTATTTTATTCATATGAAGTTGTCAAAGAATAAGTGAAAATGTTAAAAAGAAATTTAAAAGACATCAGGAAGGATCCAATAATCTCATGAGTTATTTAAGACCTTCAGTAACACCAGTATATAGAGAGGAAACAATCAGAAGTAAATAAATCCATATAATGGTACTTGCATATATGTTTTCAGGGCCCCATTTGGCATTGGACAACCAAGTGGTATGCTCTTCCCTGGATCAGACTACCTCTTCCTTTCCTAGCTTACTGAGTTGCCTGTAGTTCTCTGTGTAGGATTGAGGTCCCATGTGATTTTCCCATCCAGTTTGGCAAGCTCATTGGTGTCAACCTTGTTTCACTCTTAGGCAATCATATTGGTAATACTTCATGGGTGTAGTTTCTGATGTTACTACGTTATACAAGCTCACAGCAAACACCCTGATCCTCTGGCTCTTACAATTTTTTCTACCCTCTCTTTGGAAATGTTTCCTGAATCTTAGGCATGAGAGTATTTTATAGATATATCCATTAGGACTGGACTTCACAACTCTGCATTTTAATTGATTGTGATTTTCCATAGTGGTCTCCATCTGTGGCAAAATAAATTTCCTTTAATTCAAAAGTTGTCAAATTAAATAGAAATAACATGCACCAGAGATTTCATAAAAATTCAATGAAAGTACTTCATAGATACATGGGAACCCAGTCAAAGGTACAAAAAGCAGCAAAGTTTCCATATAAAATGTGGGTGAGTAGGTCTCCCACAGGATCCTTTACTGGATCCTGTACAATCCTGCACATCTCTCTATGGTCCCATGCCCTGGGTAATGGAAGATACAATTTTGTTGATTCTATGGGCTGGACTCTCCGTATTTCTTTTAAAACCTTCAAGCAGCCGGGCGATGGTGGCACATGCCTTTAATCCCAGCACTCGGGAGGCAGAGGCAGGCAGATCTCTGTGTGTTCGAGACCAGCCTGGTCTACAGAGCTAGTTCCAGGACAGGCTCCAAAGCCACAGAGAAACCCTGTCTCGAACCCCCCCCCCCAAAAAAAAAACAAACCAAAAACCTTCACAGCAGTCCTTTCATGGAGGAACTACATTTTTCATTTCCAGTTTCAAAACTGAAGCTTTTGACAGTTAAATAAATAGTCCATGGTATGAGTTTGTAAGCTAGGTAGGATAGATGGGGACCAACTCCAGTAGCAGTCCAGTCTGCACATCAGTTGATGTTCCCTTCATTGTGGAACCTTTAGGGACATGTTTAGTAGGATCTGTGAGAAAGAAGATATTGATTTCAACTTTGAAAAACTGGTTGGAATTTTGTTGTCAAAAAGTAGTTGAGGAGGAGAATAGGCTTGCCCGAAGTCACAGCTGTCAAAGACTGTGGAGCATCATTTGAAAGCACACATCCTGGTGCAGGAATTAGTAGAAGCCAGTGGTGGGGAAAGAATATAGGGGTTCTAAATTGGTATTCATTAAATAAGCAAGCAAACAAAAACCTACCAATCTGCTCTTCCAAGTAGAAGGTTTTTGTTGTGTTCAGGAAGATGGTTGTGTTGTCACTGGGGGTGGAGGGTGTGAACTACAGACAGCAGAGGAAGCAGGAACAGCTGTGAAATCAACAAAGCTGGAGCAAACTAGCCTGATCCAGAGGCATCATTGGTCTGGTGAGCTGACCTGAAGCTAGAAGAGACAGGATCTAAGACATGTTTGCATTCTGAAGAGCCATAGTGAGGCCATTATGCTGACCTTGCATCATTCAAAACCAGAATCCCAGCTTCTCCTTTTGAGTGTCATTTGAAACATGGTGTTCCATCTTTAGGTTAAAGAACTGAATCAGAAGTTTCAAATGTAACAGTCGCTAAGATGCAGGGCTGAAATGACCATGTCTTACAAGCAGGATAATTAGAAGACTGGTCACGTTTGCATTTCACAAGGAAAACACTCACTAGCTTGGCGCTCTTGGTTTCTGGCACATAGTAAATTGGCAGACGATATTTGTTGAACTTCTGACTATGTATCAAGACATATCTCATTTTCCTTTTCCTTTAATTACTGTGTTTTTAAACCAAATAAAACATCTGATTCACAGTCTAACAGATACTCTTTATCAGAAGAGATAAAAAACAAACTAAGTTCTTGGTATTGGCATACCCTGACTCCTGTCTGTTTTCTTTAGAGTTTCTTGCTGTCTTCCCCAGCCTCCTACTGGCATTCAGGATGCAAACGTGTGGAGGAAGCAATTTCCTATCCAGATTCCTACCCATCCCTGGGTTGCAGACCCAACAAATAATAAAGATCATCCATCAAAGAAAACAAGCAAACAAACAAAAAACTGTGGCTGTTATCACAGAAATTCTATGTAGTCTAGACCGAGACATGAGAGTAGATCCACATGTCCCCCCTCCCAGGGGAGCCCTAAATTCTGGTTTCCTGTCATCAATGTACTCTGGAGGTCACACATGATAGAGGGAAACTTAAAAAAAAACAGGTCCTTGTGTTTCCAAGACTTGGAATATATTAAGAACAGTTGATCATGCTTTTGAACATGAGTGCCTTGCAAGAAAATGGCCCCCAAAGGGAATGGCACTATTAGGAGATGTGGCCTTTTTGGAAGAAGTTTGTCACTGTGGGGGCAGATTTTGAGACCTCTTTTTCTCAAGCTTCCCACAGTGTGACAGTTAGTTGACCTCCTGTTATGTGCAAGACGTAGCGCTCTCAGCTTCCGCACATCTGCCTGCACATTGTCATGTTCCCCTTCATGATGTTAATGAGTAAGCCACCCTCAATTAAGTGTTTTCATTGTAAGAGCTGCTGTGGTCATAGTGTCTCTTCACAGCAATAGAAACTCCGACTGAGACAGCATCCTAAATGAACATACACATTGAAAATGCTTCCAATGAGTGATTGTGATGTGGCAAAATCACTGAGAAATTAAACTCCTCCACAGAATAAATCTCTATGGAAAATCAGCTCATCTATTTCTTTCAGGGGTAAATTCTTCGGCATGGGACAGATATAGCCTATGAGCTTCCTGCTCTGTTAATCTCACAAGAAAATATGCATCGTCTCTGATCACATTTCTGGAAAAGGAGACATACGGAGACTGTTAAATCTGACTCTTTTTCAGGAAACTTCCTGGCTGTGCGAGGCTCTGTCTAACCACCTTTATATGTTCACCCTCTTGAATAGCTTCTATATAAGCTCTCCATTCTAACGCTCAATGGGCTTCTCTGATCCTTGGGCTATTTGTACATCCTGAAATAATCTCCCTAGAGCCTATAATTTGTTATGTCTCCTTCATGCTTTGAGTCATAGCTAAATGGCCCTGCAGCAGTGATATCAGGTTCCTTATTATAATCAATCACTGGATCCCATTCATTTGGTTCATAGATGGTATTCTATGATTTTTTCTGTACACACAGATTTAATTATTTGGTTTGTTGTGCATTATGTTAAACTTTACTTTTTCAAGATCAAGCACTTTTGTGTATGTGATAATTGCTTCATCTTTAATACCTAGCAATAATACAGCTGTGTTGGTTAATTTTTTTTTTTGATTATGACACAAGCTAGACTCACCTAGGAAGAGGGACCTCAGTTGAGGAGTATTCTTCATCAGATTGGCATGTAGGTATGTCAATGGGACAATTTTAATTAATGATTGATGTAGTACAGTCAATCCCAGTATTGGTGGTGCCAGCCCTGGACAAGGTGCTTCTGAGCAGTATAAAAAGCAAGCTGAGCAACTATGGAAAGCAAGCTAATAAGTAGTGTTCCTTTATGATGACAGCTGCAGTCTCTCCGGATCCCAGGTTCTTGTCTTGACTTTCCTCTTTGGCCTCTTTTGATGCTTGGACTTGAACCGGTAATGCAAAGGAACTCTTTCCAAGTTGCTTTTGGTAAGTGTTTTATTACAGCAACCAAAACCCAACTAATACAAGACATTTAACAGACATTAAGTAAATAGTTGATTTCCCAATGAAATGGTGACTGTGGTGATAATTTGTTTGTACTTTGGTAAATACAGCTTTCCTGAAGATCAGCGTACAGAGCTAGGCAAGGCAGAAAGGGCACATTACTTTAATCTCAGCACTCAGAAGACAGAAGCAGATGGATCTCTGTGAGTTCGAGGTTACCCTGGGGTATACAAGATTGAAGCAGTATAAAAGAGAAACAGTGCCAAGGGGTGATGGCTCACACCTTTAATCTTAGCACTAGGGAAGTAGGGATGGGAAGTGATATGGCTGGCCAGAGAGAGGAATATAAGGCTGAAGGAGACAGGAGCTCCGGATTCAGTCTGAGGTTTTGTAGAGATGGCGTTCAGTCTGAGGACTTGTAGAGACAGAATATCCAATTTTGTGTGAAGATTTGGTAGAAGTAAGAACTAGTGACTGACTGCTATGCTTCTCGGATCTTTCAGCTTTTATCCCCTAATATCTAACTCTAGGTTTTTATTATTAAGACCAATTAAAAACTACAGTACAGATTATTTCTAATGTAATCATTTTGTTCATTTAAGGAGAGTCTTTTTAAGATCTGGTGCTCAAATGGGGACTTTACTCCTACATTCTAGTCTCTTGAGCATCCCTGGGTTGCATACTTGCAAGACGGGGTAAGAGAAACCTGGACATTGAGCCAGCCACAGAGCTATGTAAGAAACAAGCTGAGCAACTATGGAAAGCAAGCTAACAAGTAGTGTTCCTCTACAGTTGCAGCTACAATATGTTCTGCCTGGAGGATGTGCTGAGGAAATGGTGGCACAGAATTTATGGGAGTGATGCCTTCTAGAAGATCAAAAACCTGGACTCCATTGTCTATGCAACAGGTCTCATTTCAGATCTCCTCAAATGCTCGCATCTTTAGCATCTGATTGCTCTGAGCATAAGTCTCAAGCAGGCATTACCTTTGTTTTTAAACAAAACAAAACACAAACAAAACCATTATTTTATGTTCATATTCTCCCCTCTCTATGAAAATCTGAGCAAATCTAGTCATATCTTGGTCCTCCCATCCATTAAGTAAGCTCATTCATGATAACGTTTAAATGCTGTTACTACCTGACAGATAGTCCAGAAACTGCCCTGTCCTTCTTTCTGCCCTCTGGAATGATCAATCCTCTCCCAAGTGACTTGTGTATGATCTACATACAGTTGCTATTTCATGGTGTAACAGTGATAATTTGTCTGCACTTGATCATTCTCTTTTCTTTGCATTGTAGTAGCAAGTCAATTCTTTTCTATATTTTTTAAATAATACAAAAACTATTTGAGTATAGTTTTAAGAATATAGTCTATGGCTTCGCACAATACCCATTTTTTTTTCAAATTTTCTACTCCCAGTTAAGAATGTGTCTCTGTAAATAAAGTATAAATTCAAACTTGAGTCAAGACGGTTGGTTACTTTGACATAAGCCAAACCAGACAAACTGAAGAAGGAATGGTTGTCACTCCCAGTTGCTTGTTCAATTTTTGTTAGGTTCAAATTTGATTTTAGGTTCATTGACAGGCTTAAATGGAATGTCCTTAAATCTCTGCTATATTTAAAAAAAAAACAAAAACCCTTACTCTGTCCATTGACTTTGAAGGAAAGTAATTTCAGAGTTTAGTATGACGACGGTTTCCCTTTGCTTTTCTTATAAATTATATATGCAGCTTAAAGGAAATTGGTGAATAGTCTCATGAGGGGCACACTCAATAGGCATGCACAAATGTGTTCTGCTGTTTGGCTAATCTTCTGATTTTGGGCTAAATCCTATAATTTAATTTTCTCATTAATATCTAAAACTTGATTGTGCGCAGACTGACGCAATATTAGGAGTAGCTTTTATGTGTTTAAGTCCCATTTAGTTTCTTCTTTTACTTATTCCTGTTAGGGGGAAAATTTCAAATTAAGCACAATATTTAGGCATAAATTAAACAGTAGACAAGACCAAGGCTGTGCTACTTGGTGTGTGGCCCCATACTGTCATCTCTCTTTGCTGTTCCTAAGACAAGAGAGTTGAAACCTGCAAGGGAGATTTCTGTCATATTTACCAGAATACATTCATTTGTATGAATACATACATTTGTCCAATATTCCTTGTACCCTGAGTCTTAAATCTCATTCCCTGAACTCAGAAATCTTCATCAATATAAAGGTCATTAATTTTAATTAAATGGATTTTTATTCTTACAAGAAAATGAGAATTAGTCTCACTAACTTTGATTAGATAGAGCAAATTAAAATTTATAGTATATCTCTAGATGTACCCAGAATCTCCCTGAAAAAGTACAAAGAACCATTTGCTGAATTAGATCTTTCTACTGGTTTTACTTCATTTCCAACATAACATTAGAGGAGCAAGCTAAAGATGGCATCAAGTTTGTGGATTTTGCTAGGATAGCTCATGTACTTTAATAACAAACTGTGCCTGTACCCTCTGCAATGTAGGAAGCCTTTTTAATAGGTGTCAGCACTTTTAGAGTGGATTACTATAAAGAGAATACGCTTTAGATGTAAATATGCATAGTTATAACTAATTGATTGTCATTCCCTAGCTTTTATTGTAGGTCTCAGTTATCTTAGCTTTAATGTGGAGATAGTAGGTTCCATGACCTCATTAGTCCCAGGGAAGCTGGCTAGGTTCCAGGATGGGCATGATTTTCTTCCTGTGGAGTGGGCCTTACATTCAATTAGACAGCTGATGGTTGTCACTGACAGGAGAGCAGTGTCCCTTATTGCACTTTTATGCATATCTTGTCATGCTGACAATTGAGGTGGTTTTATGTATTTTACCTATGTAGGACTTTTTAATTGCTTCCCTCCCTTGGCAGCTTGCATAGTATTTTCTGGAACCCTGGAAAGAGGCTTTCAGGTCATATATCATTTGAGTGATCTTAGTCTTATGCCCTAAGTATGTGGTGACTTCATCAATAAGCTATGTACACAAATACTCACATGCACTGTGTATAACCTTAGGTAACTATAAATAATATGATTCTTTTCAGCTTTATCCAACAATTTTGGTATTTTGTTGTAGCACACGTTCTAGTAGATCTTAGTAATAAAAGCCCCGAGTCAGATACTGGGGGAAATGCTGGGAGATCAGAGAGATGAAGGACCAAAACTACTGCCACCTTATCACTCAGTTTCCCAGCTGAAAAGAGACTGAGCTTCTGTTCCTTCCATGTTTTATCAGTTCCTTTCCCCACCCAGCCAAATCACTTCCTGTCTGTCTGCACATACCTCTTGACCTATATGGTTAGCTAGTAGCTAGCTATACCCTCTGATCTGATACAAACAAGATATCAACATATTTTTCCTTCCTTCTTTATTTACCTCCCTCCCCCCTCCCTAGTTGTAGTCCTTCTTTGATTTCCCAATTCCACTTCATATCACCCGTATCCTGCTATTCACTTCCCAAGTCCACCTCATCCCAACAGTCCTTTTATAGGTTCATAGTTTCTGAGGTTACTACATGTTGTATACTCATATGTGAAGATGTGGGTCTTGGAACTGCAGACTAACAAGAATATGCAGTGTTTGTATTTCTGGATCCAGGTTTACCTCACTTAATGTATTATTTTCTAGGTCCATCTGTTTACGTACATATTTCATTACTTTGTTTTGCTTCATTCTATTTTAGCTGGATGGTATTCAGCTGTGTAGAAACATAGCATTTTCAATATTCTGTTGTCTGTTGAAGGACTGATGCCACTTTGCTAGACCAGCAAGATGTCTTACTATATTCTAAAACTGATCCTTTTGCGCACAGAAAAGTGTAGCTACGACCCCTTATCAAAGAAGCCTTTCTTTACAACAAGCAGAAACAGTCACAGAAAACCACAACTGGGCACAATACAGAGATCAATGAATTGTAGGGAGCCTAGCCTCTACATCTACATCTACATCTACATCTACATCTACATCTACATCTACATCTCAGTTCCTGCATCCGTGACTCAGGGAACATCAAGGAAGAGGGATCAGGAAGATTATAAGAGCCAGAATACCAGGGAGTCTGCTTTGAAATAGTCTCTCTTAGCAACAGTTGCATAAACTGAGTGGAACAATGGCTCTATCTATTGACATATTACCTAGTACACAAATGCATAATTATTCATAATATCTCACACTCATTTTATGTTGCTAAAATATCTCTTATTTCATGTCTATTTATTTGCATTCCTTCTTTGTCACTTTTAATCTACTAAATGTTGATTGATTTTTTTGTTGAGAAAACCTCTTAATTGTATTAATTTTTCTAATATTTTTGGTTTCTCAAAGTTATGTATGTTCATTCCTCCATTATTTCTCCACATGTGCTGGTCTTTCATTTATGTTATTCTTCACATTGTTTTTTAGTGTAGAGTGCTAGAAAATTCTCATTTCCACAGCAGACACATCATAGCATTCACCCTTCTTTTAGCGCTGCTTTTCCCGGATTCTAAAAGTTTTGGCAAATGGTATCTTTATTTTTACTTTGGGATATTTTTGAAATCTGTATTGCATTCCTCTTTAACCCAATAGTTGCTCAAAACTATTTCTTTCTTTCTTTTTTTAATGTACAGCTCAGACTGGTCTCAAACTCAACTCCTCCCTCTGCCTCCTTCAGGAAATCCTACTGGCATGTGCCATCACAACCGGTTCAAAATTGTTTCTTTTGGTCCCTATGCAGTTAGGTCATTTTTAAATTTTTTGTCACTGCTGATTTCTATCTAAATTTTATTCTAATCAGAAAACTATAAATTTTATGTGAAATTTGTTAATATCTGTGTGGTCTTCACTGTCATGCTTTCAATTTTCTTGAGTAAAGTGTGTTTTCTTCTACTGTTAGATTTCACACATGTATTTACACGGTGCATTTAGACCGCTTGTACTGTCTGTCATCTCTCTCCCACCTGCCATTCTCTTTTTTCCCAGCAGGTTCATTTCCCAAGTCCCCATCCTCTTGTTCTGTTCTTTGACTTGCTCATTCTAATGAGATCATCGGATAGACCTTGGGTATGGACTGCTCTGTATTTCTTCTGCAGAATATGTGATAATAAATGACTCTGCTTTTATCTATCCGAGAAATTATCCTACCTTTAATTTGGAAAGATATATTTATTAACTTTAGTATTTTTGATTTGGAGTCCCTCCTCCTGTGCTTTGAGTGACCCCACTGTCTAGCATGCAGAGGTCATCACGAACAAAGTATGCTGACAGTATAGAAGAGGCTTTTAGAGCAGCATCAAGTCACTTTTATACTTCGGCTTTCAACATTCACTTTGCTTTAATTTGTGACAATTTGTTGATAATTTGTCCTAGGGTGAATCTCACAATTCATCTTATTTAGTGCATTTCATAGTTTGTTTTTTATCTGATTCTTTTCTTACTGTTGTGAATTTGTCATTGCTCATGTGCTTGGGAGGGCCTTCTGCCACTTCTTATCTCTTTTCTCTCATTACTCAATTTGTGTGCGTTTTCTTCTACTTGATGCTTTCCCCAATTACGTAAGCTAGCATTATTATTATTATCATTAAATTTCATGTATAATTTTTGTCCTCCAGTAGTCTTTTCTTCTACTTAGTCGAACCCCTTAGTGAAATGCTTGTTTGGGTTTTTAGTTCAGTCATTGCCTCACCAGCTTCCTGGTTTATTCTTGCTTCTTTTTATTTTTCTCTTTTCGGAAGTTCTTGCTTATTCATTATCTCTTGACATCAATGAGCATAGTTATGGCAATCACGTTGAATTTGTTTTTGCATTCATCATTTCTTCACTTCACTACCTCTTAAAAATTTATTCTATTCCTGCAGATTTTGCTCTTCACTCCCTTTAATCTCCAGGCTTATTTCTATGCATTTTTTCCTGCGCACTGCCTCTATGCATTGCAAGTACCAGGCTTATTTCTATGAATTCATTGCAGTGCACTGCCTCTGTACATTGAAGGCCATCCTCCCAGGCTTCACACACTGGCTTCTCATAGAACATGATCCTCACCAGTCAGCATGACCAGAATCTAGATGCTTCTCAAGCCTTGTCCGTGTCCATTGGTCATCTTTATGCTTAGTGGCTTCCAGGAGTTTAGATTATGCAACTTCCTATCTGTACCTGGAACAAATGAAGTCAGATATATGAGTCTTGTAGCAAGCAGTAAAGTCCAGGAGTTAGATGTGTGGTCATGCTCCTTCTCTCCTTGTAGAGAAAGAGCTGAAATCTGTGTTGATATAGTATTATGAAAATGTCTCCTACATTCACAGAGACTGGAACCTTTGTTAAACCTCACAGCTAAAGTTACTAATACACAACCGTGGTCACTTAAGACTGATATCCTAATGTGTACTCAGACTTAATTTTGCCTCACCTGCCTTTAGAAGAAAAATGTAACAGCCCAATTTTACATGGATTCCCCATGTAACCCTAGAAGCTAATATAATACATAGCTATAATCTTAAAATATGAACTCTTTCATGACCCTGACCCAGAGAACAGAGCATGTGTGTATGTCTGCTATGGTAGTCATTTTTTGAAAGTGACAAATAGGTTGTTAAGAAACCTTGTAAAATGAATATCTAACAAAAATGATAGAAGTGGCATGTAGATATTGCTTGATATCATTTTTTGTTTGTTTAATATGGGTTAGTTGAAATCAGTAATGTTTAATTCCTTATAAAATGATGTTAATGATTTTTTAAAAAAATATCCCTCAATCTTTCCCCCAAGCAATGCCCTTTGTGATATCAAAAAAGAAAAGCAAAAGCCCTCTTTTAGGTAACACACAGAGACACACCCAAACACACAGATACAGGCATGGATAGGAAAACAAACAAGACAGCATTCATGCAGACACATATTCAGACTCGTATGACAGATTAAAGACTGGAAAAGAAAACCAGCCCACAAATCACAATCTCAGAGAACCTAGACAACAATGAGGACCCTAAGAAAGACATACATAGATCTAATCTACATGGGTCGTAAAATAATACAAGATCTCCTGAGTAAATTGGGAGCATGGGGACCTTGGGAGAGAGTTGAAGGGGAGGAGGGAGGCAGGGAGGAAAGCAGAGAAAAATGTAGAGCTCAATAAAAATCATTAAAAAAGAAAAAACCCATATTGATATGTTTTGGTTTCTGTGTGGTTGTTATTAATGTATTTACCAGTTCTATCATCTATAATCTACTCTTTGCATTGAGCCCAGGATCACAAGCTATGCCAAGTGTCTCCACATTCATTTCAGGCACTGTCCTTTTTCAATGTGTTCATTTTTTTTTGTCTGCTATTCGCAGGGTTCTCATGAATGTCTGGGGACAAGCAATAGGACTAGAGGCCCATTACTCATGCAGTGACTAGAAACACCGTGGGGGACAGAAGAGAAAATAACCCCTTTTACAAAGAAACTATAGGCTTCTTTTCTTCACAGTCATGCAAAAAGCACCCACTTAACCATTGAATTCACCGGAAACTAATAATCATCTTCCCCATCATCTCTAAAAGATAGACACATTAGAAGTCAGATCTTCATGTGGTAGTTAAAATGGAGATATTGGATGTGCAACCTTATGCCTACATTGCAACTGAGAGCCAGACTTTCTATATGGAACAACCTTGAGAAGAGGAAACTGCCACTTTGTTCTCTACAGTTTCTGAGGAGCTAGAAAACCCAGGTCCCAGCAGCTTTGGCAAATTAATATCCACTCCCTTCTGTGGGAGATGAAAAGGTAAGGGAACTCTAATTTTAGTCAAACTCTCCTCCCAGCTCTTGACCTACTCCTAGGGTAAGATCTGTGGGTGCTTTGTGGAGTTCTCGCATATCCACCTGTATTTCCAGAGGCTAAGGATCACTTTCCTCTTTGACTACCAGATATAGGCTAGTTGGAAGTGAGGCAATACCTAAAATGGAAGTCATGTGTGCTGTGCGTCCCTTCCAGGAGATGATAGTAACTTGTATTTTGCTATAGGCTCACTCTGTACTGAACTCAAGAGAGGCATGGGCGTTGTGGCTATGCCTGTTTTAAACTGCTATATTGAACCACAGTACCTGTGATTTCTCCAGGAGGTAAGTTTGCATCAGATTCCCGAGGAGTAGTGATAAATCTGAGTACTAGATGCATGCTCCAGAATTTTCCTTCCTCAGAGAGACATTTTGAGATGATTGATCCTCCCAGTTATGTGTGACTCTGTGCTGGAGCAAGGCTTGTAGAGCCAGTATATCACAGCTTGCCTTGTCCATGGCTACGTATGAACTTCCTTAGTTACATGATACATGGGAATCTTTCAGCTGGTTTCTGAAAGTCTCCCAGAGGAATTGCTCGGTGCACAGTGATGCATTTACTGAATATGTTGCTGATGAAAGAGTCTCCGACCTAATATTCTGTCATTTGATGATATCTCCAGTTCTCTGACAACAGTTAGAGGTAAATGAATTTAGAATCACTAAGTTCCAAAATAAGCAACTAATTTAATAGCAGAATTGGTCCTACTTGACTTAGAAACTGCAGTCACCACAGTCATACTCACTAGAGCAGAAACATATCCTACGTGAAACAAACAAATTTGTGTCAAGTAGCTGAATCGTACAGACCCAGGTTTGCAATTGCAATAGCCTCTGTCCCTTTCAGATGGCTCCCTTCTATCTTTGTGTTCAGCATGGAGGTACCAAACCCACTTTTGCTCCTGTGTAAACTCCATTTTCACGGAAATTGTCTGTAGCTCTTGCTTAAATTAAATAGTAAAACATATATGCTATTTTCATTATAATCACACCTTAGTTATATTATTAGCTATTATCTAAAATAACAAAACAATATGATGCAATTCAGCTATAATTTTAACTTAACTTGTTTAAATGTGTTTACTGTTTTTATTGTTATTTTTTCAAAAAACAAAGAAAAATAAAATCAAATCTGTTTGCTTTTTAGGTATTTAATCACCTTCATCCTTTTGTTCTATAAATTGTACTATAACTTTATTAACTCAATATTGTGAGGAAGTATAGTGGAAACCACTTCTCGTCTTATAGAATAAAATCCTATGGTGTTGTTTACTTTACGGACTGCCTGTAACTGTAAAACTGCATACTCTTTATCAGTTTGAAGGAGAATTATTTGTGTGCTCTGAGACTGTTAGGACGACACTGTAAATGACTGACTTGGAAACCCTGGGTAGCTCCTCTGTGTACCAGAGACTTTCATGTTTCTGCTACTTATTTGTAGAAGGTGACGAAGGGAGGCTGCTGTCCTCTTGTTTGGATGTCAGTTGCAAAAAAAGAAATTGCTTTGATAGAAGCCGAGACTTACCTGATTGATTCTTTTTCCTGTTCTCTTCCTCATCCACACTGTTTCCTCTTCCTCCTCCTCCTTCTTCTTTTAAAGACAGGGTTTCTCTGTGTAGCCCTGGCTGTCCTGGAACATGCCGTATAGACCAGGCTGGCCTCAAACTCACAGAGCTCTTCCTGCTTCTGCCTCCCCAGTGCTGGGATTAGGGTGTGCATTGCCATCACCATCACCACCACAGAACAAATAGGTTTTTTTAAACCTGTGATTCTTCTTAGATCCCATTCTTATGTCATCACTCCTGCTCTCAGATGCCTTAGGTGAAAACAGATACTTTATTGATCTATGAACATTTTACCTGCTCCAAGCACTAAGAACTGTGATCTTTTGTTTTTGGAAGAAATCTTTATTACACAAAATGTAACTCTCTGCTCACACCTCTCTGAGTATATTTTCCTGGAACTGTGTTTTCATTCATAACAAAATTGTTCTGATGGCTTTCTATAATAAAAATATAATACCAAAAATTTCACCTTATATATGTTTAAATCACTTATTGTTCATAAAACGCCTAGAAACAGAGATTTCTAAGCTCCACTGATCAGGAAAGGGAGTTGGAAAGCATTACATAATAGGGAGAGAATTAGCTTAGGAATGATAGGGCTATGAATCAAATCTTGGTTGCCTGGATTCTGATATTGCATATTTCAAATGTCAGGCATGCAAATACCTGACATTGCATTGCAATCGATGTACCAAACCTAAGGAGCCTGAACCAAGACCATGCCTATGTCAGGAAGGAAACAATGAGGGATGGCTTTGATGCGGAGCACCATGGACTTAGAAGAGATTGTCTGCTGTTCTCCAATGGGGGGAACATTTCAGTATCACTGTTTTGGTGGGACAACCCGGAATCCAGATTTGAACAGCATATGTTTGAGAAATCTATTAGATGTTCAAGTCATATCAAGTGGGCAGTTGCCTGTAGTCTGGGTTCAGAGGAGAGAAAGAACATGGTCATTGCTGGTTGTAGGAATATATTTCAGACATGGCAAGAGTGAGGTAGCACATAAAGAACATGACCATGACAGATGTAGGGAGATACCTTCAGACATAGCAAGAGAGAAGTAGTAAATGAAGATGATCATCGAAGAACTAACTATCCAAGGTCTGAAGACAGAGCAGTGAAAGTCACCTGCCAGAGGTACTTGGCAGTCAGTGTGGGGATGCTGACCAGAGGATGTGGAGTGAAGTTCTAGATTGAGGTAAAGACACCTTTCTGATGAGAAAAATGGGAGAAGATAATGTCAGTATGGTTTTTATGTCACAGAAGGTGAGAAGTGAGCACTAGTTATCGCAAGGGAGGTGATATTGGTCACTTTGATAAAATTTCATTATAATCTGGCAAAATTAAATTAGAGTGAATTTATAAATAATTAATGCCCCCCCACACTCTGGTTTTTAAAGACAGGATCACTGTGTAATAGCCCTAGCTGCCCTGGAACTAGCTCTTGTAGACCAGGCTGGCCTTGAACTCAGAGATCCACCTGCCTCTGTCTCCCAAGTGCTGGGATTAAAGGCATGTGCCACAACCACCCAGCTGTTTTTCTCTTAATTATGTATAAAATAAATAATTTTTATTCTTATTAATTATACCTAATAATAAGTGGATCAATGGGAATGATGTTTAAATGATAAGCAAAATTTAAATAAAATATAATGCAATTTCTACAAAAATTAAAAGGAAGTGGAAATGTATAATACAATGCTGAGGTAAAAGATTTAAGAGACTTGTTGATGGAGGTTGGCCTAGAAAACCAAATATGGCTGGGTTATATGCTCAAATTTAGAAGAAACGGACAATCAATTCAAAGTGGTAAAAGGAGATTTATTAGTTCATATAACTAAAGCTCTGTAGTAGAGAGGCTGTGGTGTTTCAGGCTATTGTCTGGTCACTCTGCTGTGCTGCCTGCACTGTAAATTCAGCCCCACCCCTGCCCATGCAGTTCTCCCTGATTAGCCATCTACGTAGAAGAGGCTATCTTTCTCAGTAGCTACAGATTTCACATATCCATCCCCATTAGCTTAGCCTCTGCTGCTTGCCAGCAACCATTACTCTGTTCCTTGGAGTGCATGATCTAAAACTATTCTTTATGCTTCTCTTTTTTGGATGTGGAAGTGACAGCAAGCTCAGTTATTTCCAACCCAAAGGGATTCCTAGGTAGAGAGTTAGTTATAGAAAACTTAGGATTGCAGTGCTACATGCAGGGGGACTGGATGCTGGGGGCATGAAAGACATTTACCTTATAAGAAGAAAGAAAAATATTTTTGGATGGATGAATAATGGACCAGGAGAAATGAAGCATCTTTATTCCTTACCTGTAATATTTGCTGCTGCTCATTTTAGGCTCCTGGCAACTCCAAGAACTATTTATGCTGAGAGCACTGTGGTAAAGAAAAAAGGATATCTAATATTACTTCAGTGAACATTTGTCCCCCAGACTAAATTAAAAACTCCCATTTCATGCCTTTAGATACCTTTTATTCAACTCTATATGTCTTTCATCTTATAGTGTTATGTTCTCAAGTCATGGAAAGAGCCTTGAATCCACACATTTATTAGAAAAGTCTATTCTTTTTTCTTGGTGCAAGTCAAGATGCTCTTTCACTCAATTTATCCAGTAAGTGAGCATTTTAGCTATGAGGGTGAGCAAATTTTCTGGAGAGTGTGAGGGCATTGCTGAGGTGAGCACTGGCTGAGCTGTTCGGCAGGAACACTGGCGCTTTATTACTTTGCCTTCCGTCCATCCCATCCATTCCACCATTTCTACACTCGATGTCTTCAGCCATGAGTCCTTTCCTGCAACTTCCTTTTTATTTGTATTCTTGTGTCTCTGTATTTCTTTTTCACTGTCAAATTTCTCTACTACTGGCTCTGAGAGATAACAGGTATTAAAAAGTTTGTTTAAATTACCCTATCTAATCCATAGCCCTTGGAATCATGTCTACATCTTCACTTTAAAGTGTTTATTGACCGCCATTATTTTAAAGTTGCCCTTCACATCCCCAAATAATCTTTTGACCACTAAGATATATATATATATATATATAACAGGTTCTAAGACCCTGTCAATATGTATAATTCCAAACGCACTGCTTTTCTGGAAGTCCGCCTCCATATTTATTTTATCATGCTGATTTTAAACTGATTCCAGCACTGTAGTATTAACACGTAGCAAACAGAATTTGAATTTTATCCTTGCACTTCAGAACACAGAAAATAACATGACAAAAGTTAGTTGTGCGTTTTCAGCTATGGTTTCCCATATAGATCCCACATAAACCCCAATTTTCTGTTGAATTTTCTAATTTATTGTTAGGTTAAGCACATGCTTGCCACATTGATATGAAATACATGAGATGTAATAAAAGATTATAAAGCTTAGAAAAATAATCATCAAATGTAATGTCATTTCTTCCTACTTGATGCTTAAATATCTTAGAAACATGTACTTTGAAAGGGAGGAAAGACGCTGAATCATAGAACCAGAGGAAATTCACCTTGAATCATACCATTTATTTTAACTGTCAGTGAATTTTTGGTTGTTGCTTTGCTTTGTTCTATGATTTTCTGTGGTTCTATAAGAGATCTTGACATATCTCTCTTGAGACACATGGCTTCTTTCCTCTCTCTTTTGCTCTCTCTCATAAGTGAGATGTTATTCTGAAAGGCACTGGGACACCTCTGTTAAATTATATTCACTAGATGTGCAGACAATGCTATAGTGGGCTCTACCCACTCCTACTTTTTTGTTTGGCTTTAACTGATTTCCAGTTCAAAAGAACATGAAGATCACAGTTCAGTGGTCGACTTGATTGGTAGGTTGAGACATACACAACCAAACTTCCTTGAAGGTATAGTTATTAATCACTTCTTTAACAAAAAGGGAAATGAATTAGTTGGTGTCTAGACTTTCGTTTCCACAATTGTATTGTATTATATATTGTATATATAAGTATATTATTATAGTTTCATTGTTGGAAGAAATCCAAGGCTTGTTGTTGGGCAGGGCCTGCCATTCCCCCCCCCACACACACACAAAGATCTCCAGCCAGGGTAGAGGCGCCAGCTTCCCCGTGGGGCTGTGCTTCCCCTGCCCCATGGAGTCCACACTGCCATCCCCGAGCCCGGAAGCTGGCAGAGGCAGCAGAAAGAAGACAGAAAGAGGCCGCATCCTCGGGGGATTTGGGGTATCCAATCAGTGGAGGCAAAGAGGAAGAAGAAAGAACAGTTAGAAAAGCAGATGGAAATGTCGGGACCACCAGCAGGTCGATTCAGGTGGGCGGTGTCATGAAACATCACACAGTCCAGGAGTGCTGTGCCACTAACTCCAGCATCTGCAGTCAGATGGATTTCAGCTGAGTGTCTCTTCTTCAGACTGATGAAGAGTCAGACTTTGTATCGTTAGTGCCCTTGAGAGCAGTGTGAAAACTATACTAAAACTATTGGCTAAATTTTTTAAAAATTAAAAAAAGAAAGAAAAACAAAACGAGAACAAAAAGAGTTGTTTCTAGTTTTCTACTTTGGATAAATCATGTAATTGCAGAAATTTTGTGAAGTCCTCTCTGTTGTGTGGCAGCTATTTCTGGAGAAACGTGAACAAATGTCTATTCACTTCAGATAGGGAACTGACAACAAATCAAAGCTCATGTGTCATCAGTGTCCAACTTGATGTTTTGCTGGGATTACTTACAGGAATAAGGGTAGTTTACAGGAAGAGAAATTAGTCACAAACAGTTGTGTCTCTGTAGGCCACTCCAAATGGGTGACAACATAAAAAAGCTGAAAACCTGGAGATCACTGTACACCATGTAGTAGCTCAGCAGTTTGGAGAGTGCCCTTTCCTCGTGACTCAGTTGGTAAGATTCTCTTCTAGGTGGCACAGCCATTCTTTCTGTCTCGGAAGCAGTTTAGCTGATCACTGCTTCTTTCTGTCTGCTTGGCCGGTCTCTCTTCTCTCAGGTCTTTGGATAATCTCTGTTTCTTCCAGGCTGCTTGTTTGAGCTTCTTCCAAGCAGCTCAGGCTGCCTGAGTGTGGGAGTCCTTGCAAACACTAAGGCTGGCAGAATCAAGGAAATCCGGTTCAACAAGACATAGTTAACTAGGCTGGTTCAGCCTTCTAGAGTCTGACCTCCAAGTTATTTATTTTAGCCATGTTTAAGCATAGCACAGTTGTGGAAAATGGTTTCCTGATGACAATTAACTCAATCATGTGTGTAAAGCAAAGCTGAAAATGTTTTTATGTTGAATCTCTTTACAAACATGTGGCCTCTCCCATAAACATGTTTTTTTTTTTTTTTAACTCAGAAACAGTGATCAAGATAAGGGTCTAAGGATAATGACTGGGGTAACCCGTGGGACTTGGGATTAGTCTGGCCCTACAGATAATACAGAAGTTAGCTAGGCTGTTGTAAAGTACAACATCTCCCCTAAGGATGGTTTGGTTTTGGTTTTTCAAGAAGTTTCAACAGGGTTTCTCTATAGCTTTGAAGCCCCCGTCCTGGAACTTACTCTGGCTCTGTAGACCTAGTTGGCCTTGAACTCACAGACATTCGCCTGCTTTTGCCTCTCAAGTGGTGGGATTAAAGGTGTGTGCCACCACTGCTTGACTCTAAGGCTGTGTTTTGTTGACTGAGAAGCATTGCTCAAGGTCTAGGGGGAAATAATCTGACGTATTTAGGTAAGGGCTGGCCTTACAGATGGCAGAAGATCACCAGGTAAGAAACTACATTCATTCCTAGTTTGCTCGGTGGAAAACCTGTTGTTCCTTTGAAGAGACAAGCCTGTTTTCAACGTTCCTGTTTTTGCTAGTGCTATCTGTGAGCACAAGGACATCATGCTCTCTACATCAGAAAGCCTCCTATGCTGTGTAGCTTGTCTCAGAGTTAACTCTCCGCAATCTTTACTACTTACAGACTCTTGGAGAAACCTATTGAGTGTGGTCAGTCTTAGAGAATTCCTGAAGATATTTTCAGTTGTTTACTTCCTTTCTTAACTAGCTTCCCTGCAGGATGGACTGTTTTAAGCTCCGAGGAGACTGTTTTGCACAGCTACCTTTGAACACTGTGATCCTCTCTACATTTTTGCCACATTCTTTCTAGCTGTCCTTGAGTCAACCACCCCCTCAGCTCTGGTCTCAGCCACAATTAGAGCATCAGACACTCATCAGTGGGAGTCTAAGGCGATCCTGGGAACTTTGCAATCACTACAGAGACGCTGTGTTAAAAACTGATCAATATTTTTCCCAGCTAGATCTTTCATCGTTGTCACCCATTTCTCAATTCATCCATTTATGTTGATTCTAAGCATCCCATTTCATATCCAGATCCTCTTTCAACACTTCTGCCTCTAGTTTAAGAGTGCTGGTACCTTTTTTTGTTGTTATTATTCTTATTTGGCTTTATTTCCTTAGCATGTCCTAATTGAACACTTTCCTTATGATGTTTTCAAACACACATATCATGCACTTTGAATCAAATTTACCGTTTCCAGTAGATTTCTTTATTTCCCTTTCCTGATCACCCTGATCCCTTTACTCTTTATAAACCATCTCTCCACCATTTTCACGTCCTCTTATTTAAATCTAAAGATTATTCTCATGAGGGAAAAAATACAGTATTTTTCTTTCCATAGCTCATTCATCATGACTAACATGAATATTTTCAGTTTTTCCATTTTTCTTCAAATGTGGTTATTTTATGTGTACTGCCTAGTCTATTGTCACATTGACACAAGCCAGAGTCATTTGGAAAGGGGAACTCTCAACTGAGAAAATGTTTCCCATATATTTGCATGTAGTTAATTTTCTTAATTACTCACAGATGTATGATGACCCAGCATCTTGTGGGCCATGCCTCATCGGCAGGTGGTTCTAGGTGCTATAAGAAAGTAGGCTGAGCAAACCAAGAGGAAACAAGCCAGAAAGCAGTATATTCCTTCTAAATTAGCTGCTGCTTTCAGAGTTCCTCTGTGTTTGAGGTCCTGCCCTGACTTCTTCCAGGAATGGTTTGTGACCTGAGAGTTGTAAACTGAAAAAAAACCCTTTCTTCTCCATGTTGTTTATGGTGGTGGTGTTCTATTACAGCAATAGAAGCCCTAACTAAGACAGCATCCTTTCTTACAATCGAACAAAACCTCATGATATATGTTTGTGTGCATGTGCATGTGTGTGTGGATTTGTATACATATGTATATATATATATGTGTGTGTGTATATATTTATATATATTACACATTTTAATATTGATTTCTCTGATGATAGACATGGAGATTGGTTTTATATCATGCAACAAATTCTGGTGTTTTACATTGTTCACTAGTACCTAATTTGACTTAAGATATTTTCTTTCAGTTAATCTCCAGCACAATTTTTCCCCAGAGTTCTCCTCTGGTTATCATCCTAATGCTGCCATTTTATTACTTCTTTTATTATTTGGAGATTATAATTTTACATTATTTCTCACTCTCCTCTTTTCAAACACTCACATTTATCCTTCTTTGCCCTTGTTTCCTTTCAAACTCATGGCCTCTTTTTTTTTCATTAATTTTAATCAGTGCAGATATATATAATCTTATGTTTCTTATCATGTAAAAATATGGCTACTCTTTTCTACCAGACTTTTTCAAGTTTCCTGTATATACAATCTGCTGTGTTGTTGAATAAATAATATACTCAGTGTCTTGTGTGGAACAGTCACTAATTTTAGTGGTAAAGAACAGTTGCTAAAAGATAATATCCCTCACTCATGAATTTTCTAGCCCATATTTGGAAACTGCTACTAAACAAATACATAAACATTTTTTCAGACGGTGACAAGAGGTTTGAAGAAACACAGGTGTGCTGGTGAACGTGAAACAACTAGAATCATCTGAGAAGAGGAAACCACAATGAAAAATGCCTCCATCAGACTGTCCTCTGGACAAGGCTGTGGGACATTTTCTTCATTAATTCTTGATGTGGTGAAGGCCCAACACACTTTGAGTGATGCCACCCATGGGAAAGTAATCCTGGCCTTTCATTGAGAAGAAAACTCATTGAGTTACGAAAAGCAAGCCAGTACGCAGTATTCTTCCGTTCTTCTGTAACCTCTGCTTCAGTTCCTGCCTCTAAGGTCCTGCCTAGGGTCCCTGCACTGACTTCATGACAGACAAAATAAACAGTTTTTTTTTAAACCAGGTCACTTTCAGTCAATGTTTTAACCACACTGACAGAAACCAATCTAGAGTTACTGTAAAGGTGTTTGGACTGTGTAAAACAGATAGAAACCTTAACTGTAAATGAGAGGAGCCAGACAAACCCACACCAGAGAATCAGTATTGGAGTACAGAGCTAAGATGAGTGTTCAAGTGATGGAGGGAACACAGCAGGACATGCAAGACAGATGAAATAACAATCCCAAAGGCTCAGCGGAGAGCATACATTTAAGGAACCATGAAGAGGACAAAATTAGTCACAGCTCCACCAACCAGTTGAAGAGGTAAGAGGGACCAAGTTCACAGAGCAATTTGAACATCATTGGGTAATTTGTTATGGTGACATAGGGACAATTTAGAACATTTAATGTAAGAATAAGTTTACAATGCACACTTCAGTTTGGTTAACCCTCAAGAAATAACACAGAAAAAGGAGGCTCCATTTGGATAGTCCTCAAAGAATAAAAAAAAAAACCCAAAATACCACAGGTGTGCCAAAAGACAGCTGAAGACATGTGAAATGCTGTCTTCTGTGCACGGGATAGCTATTGCAATCACAATCTCATAGCACTTGCAATCCGTTATTCTAAGCACACAAGACGTTGCCTATCAAAACTCAGTCATGAGTCAGGGAGTAGTTTATGGGACCTTATGCTTTAGTGCTGACCTATTGGCTAATGATTGATGTTCAGCATCATCACTAATAATAAAATTATAATAATCATTATCTATATTTGTGTATTCACTGATGGTCCCACCAGGCTCCCATGGATAATTCTAACCTCAAAGTCATACTAATGGCCCTGATTAAATACAGTAGGTCAGAAACCAAAAGAAAAACATGAGAAAATTGTAAAGGGACTTATAGGGAGAATGATGAATTTTTCAGGAGAATAAAGAGAATTGTATAGATGGGGGTTGTCGGGACTGAAAAGAGATAATAGAAATTGAGTGGAAAGGTAATCAAAACATATCCTATATGTGTCTAAAATTTTCAAAAGAACAAATTTAATTAATAAAATAGTTTATGAAGGTATACATTGTCTATAAAAATGTAACTACTTTAAATTTAAAGTTTGATTCTATAAGTTTTGATGACTACAGAAGGCTCCACAAGACTTGCTGATAAGCCAGACTAGTAGAATTGGTAAATATCAGTTATGTTGCTGTTGTTTCAATTTTGGGGGGAGTTTTGAGATCTTTGACATTCTTTTTATTTCTTTTTCTTGGCAGGGTTTATTTGTGTAACAGCCCTGGTTATCCTGGAAATCACTCTGTAAACCAGACTGGCCTACAACTTGCTAAAATCCACCTGCCTCTGACTCTTAAGTGCTAGGATTAAAGGTATGTGCCACAGCTGCCTCGCTAAATCTTTGACTTTCAATTCATATTCAATCTGCTTGTTCGCTCTCAGAATTATAGCCTGCATTTTGGGTGCAATAAATTTGACTGCTCTTCGAGCTGATGAGGGAGGGGGACTTGATCGGGGGAGGGGGAGGGAAATGGGAGGCGGTGGCGGGGAGGAGGCAGAAATCCTTAATAAATAAATAAATTTAAAAAAATAAAAATAAAATATTTGTATTTTAAAAAATAAAAAATAAATTTGAATATATAAGATAAATGCATTAAGAATAAATATTTCAGCATTATTAAATATTCTAACTCCTAAGAAGACTACACATGCCTTTTTGAATTAAAAAACATGATATATGCATTTGTTAAAATCTCTTTTAATTTCCCTCTTTCATGTTTTATAGTTCCAATGTATGGTCTCATAGTCTTTTGCTATAATTATCCTAGAATTTTAATAAATTTTAAGATGTAAGTATTATTTTTTAATGTTGTTTTCCACTTGTTTGTACTAGTTCATAGAATAAAAAAAGAACACAATGCTATGTAAAATATGAGCTGTCATTAAATTTTCTTCGTAATTTTTCTTAAGTTTTAGTAAGTTGCTTAGGAATTTTTATGTGTATAATCATACTATCTGTAGACAACAAATTTTCATTTACTTGTTTTTTAGTCTTTGCATCATATATAGATGGAAGACAGAATTTCATAGAATGCTCCCTCCTCTTGGTGTTTGATGGACCTTTCAATACAGCTTTAGTAGAAGTGGTTAATGTTATCATTCTTCCCTGTTTTCTTCATCATGAATAATGTTAAAGCAGGGTGGTAGTGGTGCACGTCTTTAATCCCAGCACTTGGGAGGCAGAGGCAGGCGGATCTCTGTGTGTTTGAGTCCAGCCTAGTCTACAAGAGCTAGTTCTAGGACAGGCACTGAAGCTACAGAGAAACCTTGTCTCAAAAATCCAGAAAAACAAAATAATAAGAATAATGTCAAAGTTATGTATTGTTTTATTTTTATCATCATCAGATTCAGAAAGTTTCTTTTTACTCCTATTTAACTAAGAAAATGTTATGTCATGAAACATCAGTAAAGTATATCCAATGAATTTCCTTCTCTTATTTCTTTACTGTATTCAGTTATATTGATTTTTGTATGTGAAACAAACCTTGCATTCTGTATAAAAATTGGATGTAGCATGTTATCTTTTGTAAATATTGTCAAATTTGATTTACTCAACTTTACAATTTATTTTTGGGTTTATGTTTCTAAGGAATATTAACTTTAGGGTTTTCCCCTGATATTTTCACTATGATCAATAAAAAAACTGGGAAATGTATATGAAATAACTGTCTTGAATCATTATATAATAAGATTTTTTAAGAAAGGTCAATAAAATGAGTCTTTTATTCATTCCAGATTTGGGCTTGAAGCACCTTCTCCCCACTTCAAGGGAAACCACAGATAGAACATTTCTGCCTGTCTAAAGTAAAGGGAGAGAGATAAAGTTTCAATGGAAAGAGTCCCTAAAGAGAAGTACCCATACTAGCAAAGAATCCTACATGTCTGTTCAGAAACAACGTTGCATCTTCTATCAATGACTACACTATTGAAAATGTAGAGACTAGCAATTAATTATTGATCTGCATTCTACATTCTACATGATTCCTGACACGTTTGTCATGATGATGATTCAAACTGTAACTCTTTTCTAAAATTGCAAAAATACTATCTGTTAATTCACAAGGCTTTTTCTGTGTGTGAAACCCCTATTTATATCTGGGGTTTTCTTCATCCTGAAAGGGAGAGAAGACTGACCAAAGGCACATCCAGTTTTAGCAGGTAGATGATGAAGTAATTAGGCATGGTGCGGTTCTTTTCCTCTCTTAATTTCAGCGATGATCGCTGGCAGAAGGTCAGCAATATGTAGTCTCCACCTCAGCTGTGCTCGCATATGGCATTTAAAGTGAGCTACTTCCAGTCATTTAGGTGAGGACTTATCAAAGTGTGAAATGATTTATTCCGGTATCAACTACAATTCCTTGCACCAGATACTACGATTTATTTAGGGGGGAAAAGAGGGTATCTTCTAAACTCAGATGCATATTATTCAAAAATAATGGAGGGAATGTGAATGGTATAGTTAGTTGCTCTCCAACAGATAAACACATTCAGCAGCTTCCACATTCATCCCGATTATAAATAATTGTTCCAATTACTGTTATCCAAACACCGCGAGAAGACTCTGGAAGAGACGCACTTTAAAGCAATGTGAGCAAGATTACTTTTTGTATATAGCAAGATAAATCCTAGTCGAGCAGGGAAGGGGCAGACTAATAAAGATGCAGATGGTAAATGAACTTGAAAATTACCCAACCAAATTAAACCAACAAGAAAGCAAGTATAAGTCAGTTTTATTATCTTTACTGTCACCAATCTGTTGGTGTTGATGTGTTGATGAACAATCATCCAGGATCACAAGTTAATTTGGTTTGGGAAAAATGCCAAGGTAAGGGAGCCCCCTTTTTATTTGCTGTAGAAAACTACTAATCACAAGAAATGTGTTCCTGTAACACAGACATTGTGTTTATTATGCATAAATATTATATATATATAATTTTAATTTAAATATAAGACTCTATTAAGTGCTTCTCTGAAATGATTGTCTTGAATTCAAACGCTGACCTTTATAAACACCAATATTTCGTACTCTAGAGTAAGGACTAAGAAGAAGACCTACTTCTAAGGAATGTTTTTTTTTTTTTTTTTAGGTTTGTATACCATTTTTTTTTATTGAGAAAAGGAGAAAAAAAACAAGTTTCCACCTCCTCCCAGCCTCCCATTTCCCTCCCCCTCCTCCCACCCTTCTCCCCCTCCTCCCACCCTTCTCCCCCTCCCCCCACTCCTTTCCCCCTCCCTCTCCAGTTCAAAGAGCAGTCAGGGTTTTCTGCCCTGTAGTAAGTCCTAGGTCCTCCCCCCTCAGTCCATATCTAGGAAGGTGAACATCCAAACTGGCTAGGCTCCCACAAAGCCAGAACATTAAGTAGGATCAAAACCCCGTGCCATTGTCCTTTGCGTCTCATCAGCCCTTATTGTTCGCCATGTTCAGAGAGTCCAGTTTTATCCCATGCTTTTTCAGTCACAGTCCAGCTGGCCTTGGTGAGCTCCCAATAGATCAGGTCCACTGTCTCAGTGGGTGGGTGCACCCCTCGTGGTCCCGACTTCTTTGCTCATGTTCTCCCTCCTTCTGCTCCTCATTGGGACCTTGGGAGCTCAGTCCAGTGCTCCAGTGTGGGTCTCTGTCTCTATCTCCATCCATCACCAGATGAAGCTTCTATGATGATATGCAAGATATTCGTCAGTATTGCTCTAGGATAGGGTCATTTCAGGTTCCCTATCCTCAGCTGCCCCAGGAACTAACTGGGGACCTCGCCTTGGGCACCTGGGAGCCCCTCTAGGGTCAGGTCTCTTGCCAAACCTAAAGTGGCTCCCTTAACTAAGAATTGTGGTTCCGTGTTCCCCTGTCCAACCTTCCTTTATCCCAATCCTCCTGTTTCCCCAAGGCCCCACCTCCTTCCTTAAAACACCAAGAATAGCCTTTGCTGGAGAGGCTGTGGAGGAAGGGGTACCCTCATCCATTGCTGGTGGGAATGCAATCTTGTGCAACCACTATGGAAGTCAGTGTTTCGGTTTCTCAGGAAATTCGGGATCAACCTACCCCTGGACCCAGCAATACCACTCTTGGGAATATACCCAAGAGATGCCCTATCATATGACAAAAGCATTTGTTCAACTATGTTCATAGCAGTATTATTTCTAATAGCCAGAACCTGGAAACAACCTAGATGCCCTTCCATGGAAGAATGGATGAAGAAAGTATGGAATATATACACATTAGAGTACTACGCTGCGGTAAAAAACAATGACTTCTCGAATTTTGCTTGCAAATGGATGGAAATAGAAAACACTATCCTGAGTGAGGTATCCCATACCCAAATAGATGAACATGGGATGTACTCACTCATAATTGGTTTCTAGCCATAAATAAGGGTCACGGAGTCTACAATAGGTGAATCTAAAGAAGCTAAGTAAGAAGGGGAACCCAAGGAAAAACATATAGTTATCCTCTTAGCTAAGGGAAGTAGACAAAATTGCCGGGGAGAAAAGTGGGATCTTGGGAGTGGGGTGGGATGGGGGTAAGGGGAGATGGGGAGAGAAAAAAAACTAAGGAATGTTTAAGATGAAATCAAAAAAGACCATGTGGATCATTTAAATAATTTAAGTCTATAGATTTGGTTGGTGATGAAATAAGAAGGCAGAGTATGTTATTACCTTCTAGAGACCACATTTTGAACCAGACACACTGCTTAATTCCTTCTAAGGATTGTGAGGATTTAGAAAACTTGTACATGTAGAACACACAGTTACTGTTTTGTGTGCAACATTCAATGACTAGTAGGCAAAGGAGTGGTAACGCCATTGAAAGAGACCAACACTATTCCTAGGGGTAGAACACAGGCTTGTGTGTTTATCTGTACAAGGGTCAGATAGTGGGTGTATTAGTTTTCATAGCATGTGCATGCTGTCACATGTATTTGGTGCCACACTTCTAGCTAGAAAATAGACAATTGAATGTGACCTGGCTTTATAAAACTGTATTCACAAATGCTGGTCCAGGGTCTGATTTGTCTCTCAGGCCATAGTTTGGTGTCTGGAATAGAGAATTAGGATTGAAGATGAATCTTTTGAAAAAGGCTTGCTCTTTTGAGCCTCTCCAAGATGCTTCCCCTGGTCTGGCTGCTTTTGAGAGCATATGACATCTCATGATTTTCTAGAACTATCAACTAGAAAAATAATTAAATTAAATGAATTCCATCTATGGTAGTTATTTTGTGAAACTATGCTGTCAATGAGTCACATTTCTCTCAAATCACAATTATATATTCACTAAAATAAGATTATGCATTCACACCTGAAGCCTCTCATACTTTTTGCTTACTTTATGGCTAACAGATTTTCATCCCAAATAAAGGGAGCAAATGGTTTTTTGTTTCTTTGTGAAAGCTCTGAGAGTCTGCTTTTATGCCCCTCCCATTACTAAGAGCATCTTGAGTCTCTCATCTGAAAATGCCACAGTTTGAACAAAATTATGTGACCACCCAGTTCAAGAGAAATAGAAACAAGTTTATCTACATATCGTGTCTTCTCTTCAGAAGCCATCAAAAATTCTAGTCACAGAGTAAAACTGGTACAATCCAGCCAACTATTCCCATCTATCATCCCTTCTATTTTTATCTATTAAATATCAATTTACTAATACTAATACCTATAAAAGACACTGAGGATATACTGTTCTTTCAGACAATTTCAATTTAACTTTGGAAAGAGAGCATCTCTGAAGGTATATATGAATTCATTCTCTTATTTTGATGTCTTATATCCCCCCAATGGAGCTGGGTTCCGAACCTCAGCCTCAAACATGCTAGCAAAAGACTGTGCCCTGGAGCAAACTCCAACTCCTTCCAACTGATATTTAAATTCCACAGGCACGAGCTCTATTTTCATAGCCTTCCCCATCAGTATTTATCATGCATGACCCAAAATAAGAGCAAAGAGAAGTTATATGTTTTTATCTCCACAAGAAGTACCTGGTCAAACTTCTTGTGTACTGAGCCCTCAGAAAACGCTGTGCAAAGAACGCTCAGTAGTAGTTAAAAGCTTCATTATCTGTTAGTTTTGTTTTGTGAGACTGCACCAAGAAGGGAGTGTAAAGGGAAATAAGTTATATTACAGATTTAAAAGACTTGATTAAGTAGCTACAAACACTTCTCTTCATGCTCTGCTCTACTGCTTAGTGAAATCTTACAGCACACTGAGCTCCAAATTAAACTGTTTACATGATATAAACATTGTGAGCATTTAATCCTCACAATTGCCCTGTGAGGTAGGAGCTATTATTGTCTCTACATTATGGGTATTAAAGCTAAAGCACAAAGAATTTAGGGAACTTATATAGAGCAACACAGCTAGTCAGTTGGAGGGACTGAATTCCATTCCACATTTGATTCCTTTTAAGAATGAAAACAATTTGAAAGATCTGAGATACAATATAACTTAGATACAAAACTCAATGATATCCTTAATTAAGCTGTCTGATTTACTGCTACTGTTATCACTGTAATATATATTTCAGTGGCCATACCTATGTTAAAAGTATTTGTTGTTTAATCACAATTCAAATTTAACTTGCTATGCTGTATTTTTAATTGTTTAATCTGTTAACACTTTCGTTTAATCATTCTGTATGGTACACTTGCATCATATGCACAAGGAAACTGGAACACAGGTATGTCTCAGAACCTGAGTTCTATATCACATATATGACTTCATGAGCATGAGTGCTGTGGGAAGTCTGAATATGTGTTGTTTTTATTAGTTAATGAAGAAGCTGTTTTCAGCCAATAACTTAACAGAATATAGCCAGGCTGGACGAGATATATATATAGAGAGAGATAGAGAGTAGGCAGAGTCATTGAGAAGCCATGTAGCTGCCAGAAAAGAAAGTCGCGAGCTGCCAGCTAAAACTTTGCCAATAGACCACGACCTTGTGGTGATGCAGAGAATAACAGAAATGTGTTAGATTAGGATATATGAGCTAGCTAGCAATACACTTAATAAAGCTATTGGCCAAGCAATGGTTTAATTAATGTAGTTTCTGAGTGATTATTTCTGGTCTGGGCATCCAGGAGCAAATGAGCAGCCTCCATCAACACATGAGTACATGGAGACAAAGACAGCATTCCTAAAGATTGTTTGTGTTCAGTAAGAGCTCGTAATGTGGATTATTTCATCTCAACCTGGAACTGTAGGCATCCAAACATCTCCTGAGCAATCAGCATTATAATGAGTATTGTTTTCCTCTGATTAAAATTAATGCCTGATTCTAATTACTCTAACACTTTTTTGTAGTGGTGACAGACATCAGAGTTCAGCTTTAGTGAGCTACTTGTCACCTATAGTGACAGTACTAGCAGCTAGGGTGGGTACCAGCCAGCTACATAGTGAAGCCTAGACCAAAACAAATATCTGCTCAAACATCCTGATATGTTCTTTCAAAGAAAAATAAAACTCATTACACAGGAGATATTTACAAAGTTTGTAATCTATAAGTGTCCAATTACAAGTTTCTAAGAGTATATAAAATGCCCATTTTTCTCATTTTAAACAAGATTTAATTAAATCAATCTTTATATAGCTCCCCACATCTTTGCAACTAATTTGTCTGTTCAAGAATAGACATATGACCCAATGAAAACCAATGAAACAAGGAGAATCACTGGTGTTTCTTTCATATAGTATCTAATTTTAATTTTTGTTATCCCTATATTTATTAATGTACATTATTTCTACAAAGCAATAGAGTTCACTGTGACAAGGTTGTCAATATCTTTATATTTATTAATGTACATTATTTATACAAAGCAATAGAGTTCATTGTGACAATGCTGTCAATGCACACTCCATTCCTCAGTAATGTTCGCCCCATTTATTAACCTTTCCTCCTCCTGTGTATTGCCTTCCTCTTCTGCTCCCTTATCCTTTTTTTCTTGATCCACTTCTGTCAGGCCATCCACTTTGTTTTTGTTTCTCAATATGACAAAAAATCGGAAACTTTCATATCTGAATGTTGGAAACCATGATTAGCAATTTGAGGTGTCCTCAAACTAAATACCAAGGAACTGTTCAGCAGAACCACAAGTTAACAGATATCTAGAAGAGGACATTTATAAAAAGGAAATGGTCATTTTAAGGCAGGATAGTAGACAAAAAAATCCTGGAGGAGGTCAGAATAAATATTATTCCTGAGTAATAAGGGAGGGTATAGACAAAGGAGGAGAACACTCTAGGAAGAGCAAACAGCACAGACAATTTCACCTTGCGTTATGGATAGAGAGAACATGAGCGTGTCTAACACGAGGAACATTGTTGCTGGACATAGGGTCAGACTGTGAATCAGTGTGTCATTGTTGCTGGACATATGGTCAGACTGTGAATCAGTGTGTCATTGTTGCTGGACATATGGTCAGACTGTGAATCAGTGTGTCAAAAAGGTGCACACAATCCTATTGAGACGACACATAAAGGTTTTCAAGTACTCAGCTTTCTCAGAAATTCAAAATACATCCATGCCAGTAATTTTTATTTATGAAAAATAGAAACAGTCTATAAATATATTTTTGACAAAAATGGAACTGAAAATAAGCAAACTCCTCTACAAAACAGTAAGATAAACAACATATTGAGCTCAATTTTTCTGTTGAGCATGTAGTAATTTAAGTAACTACTCCCCAACCCAGACATGTAAATCTTTAATAAAATAAAATTAACTTTGTTAAATTCATACATTAGGGTTTCAGAATTGTTTTATTAATGGGTAGAATATAAATTTAACGAAGAAGGAGGAGGAGGAGGAAGAGGAAAAGGAGGAAAGAAAGAAATGAAATTCCATGATCATAGGTAACAAATCTTTCGAGCATTTTTCTAAATGAAGGGTTCTCTTTACTGGATCCATCACATGCTAGTGCTACAACACTCAAATCATCAGACATCTTAATAACACCCATGCATCACTTACATAATATAAACCTACTAACACTTATAGGTTTTAATTATCATTTGATATAATAATCATATTAGCTATATATCCCTCAGAAAATGAAGGAACATCTCTGAGATTTGGTCCTTAATTTGTGACATACATGCAATAACTGCTACCTAACAGGATTGTATCAAGATAGAGTCAGTTTTTGGTAAGTTTCCAGCATGACTATCATTTGAACATTGACTATGGGCCAAAGTCTAGTGTAATTCGGATGGATTAACTTACTTCTCATTAAATTCCAAGCAAAGCTTTTTCTCTCACTACAAACAAGTAAACTAAGATGCAGAAGCATATCAACAAACCTAATATTATGATTTTCCTTTCTTAATATGTTTTTAATTAAAATAAAATTATATCCCTTTCCTCCTTCTAGCTCCTATAAGCAACCCTCCCTTGAATGCCTCCCAAATTTCTTTCCATTCTTAAATTAATAGCCTATTTTTCTTTGGTTATTATTTTAATACAATATAATGTGTGTGTATAGACACACACATACACACAAAACTATAACAAACTGTTTGTTTTGTTGGTAGTGTGTATAAGTTTTAAAGGTTCATTCCTCGGCATTGTTCGGTTAATAAGGAGCTCTTCTTATTGACCCCAATAGTCATTAGATGTCTGTAGCTCTTTGTCTAGAGGTGAAATTTCCCCCCTTCCACATTAACATTAATGTTTCCACCTTTAATGTTAATGGACATTGATATTCCCATTGCTCCATTCTTATTTATATGATCATTTCTAGGAGAGCTGTTTTGAGACAGACTTTCTGGTATTTTGGCTCATATAATCTTTCTACTCCATCCCCCATGATTTTCCCTTGAAACGGTGATGGAGATGTATCTATTGTGACAACCTGAAGATCTCTGTATTGCACCCATTTGGTTTTCTGTGATGATATTCATTTGTAGCAGAGAGAGGCTTCTTTGACAAGGTGTGGTAGCTATATATACTTATATTTCGATAAAGACTTTTAATGTAATAAAAACATATGTTGATCCACCGAAGCAACAGTAGTAGATTCTTTCTAAAGCCTATGACCTTAGCATGCTAGGAAGTTGGCTAGGTTTTCAATACCACTCATGATTCCATCTGTAGAGTGGGCTTTAAGTCCAATTAGACAGCTTTTGGTGGCCTCTGACAGGTGGGCGCAACTTTATGTGTATCTCGCCATGCTGGTAATTGTCACGATTTATCTATGTTTTAGCTGGTGGGACTGTTTAATTGCTTTTCTCCTTTGATAGCTTACACATTATTTTTGGGACCATGGAAGCTGGACATCAGGAAAGAAACATTTCAGTTTAGACCCAGCTCAAACCATCTGAGTTCTGGATCCTAAGTATATGCTGCCTTCAGCAAAGGGCCTACTCTCAACCCCTGAGAGGCAACTAAGGGATGCAACAACAATTTTATTGTTTGGGGAGTCATGTCTACTACCCTGCCAGCCCTTCAAAAGTAGGCTTCCCTGTGCTCTCTACTGGAGTTTTTTAACCTATATCTTTACTTAGTTTGGGTATATTTTTTTTCTGTGATATTGTTAAAGATCTGATCTAAATTGTTGTCTTGGGATTAGTCTCAAACTTATAATTTGTTAAAAATTTGAAAATCTGGTCTTTTGATAGCGTTCCACATTTCCTTTTTGTTCCCACCCTATATTTCAATTACTTTCATTTTCAATGCTTATTTCATCTAGATCCTCTTCTTTATCTTTGAGTTCTGACATTCTATCTCCTGCTTAATTTATTCCATTTTAAGGCTTTCTTTTCTGTTTTTTAAACGGGATATTGAATTTTTCAATTTTATCTTCATTTCAGCTTATGTTCTCCTCCATATTTCTATTTATTGAATTTAGAATTTGAAATTCTGATATGTCTTCATTATTTTAGTGAGGAATTTATGTTTCCTTGGCTATCATGCAAACATTTTCTGTTATCTTCTTGGAGCTTAAATGGTTTCATGTCTTCTTTAAATTCCTTCAGATTCTTGAGATAGTTTGATCGTCCTTTTAAATTCTGTGTCCAGCAGCTCATCAAGGGAATTATTATTGTAGAAACTGCTGTAGGACTAGTGATATTGGTGGGAGATGAGCTGTTGCGGCAGTTCATAAAGCTAGTTGTTTGTTGTTTGGTTGGTTGGTTTTTGTTTGTTTTGTTTTTGACTTTGAATTTCCTCATCTTATTGGAAATATATTATTTTCTTATACAATATATCTTGATTATAATTGCCCATCTCCCCATTTCTCCCCACCTCCCATCCCATCCAGATCTGTTCCCTTTCTGTCTCTCCCAGAAAATAACAGGATTCTAAGAGATAACAATCAAGCATAAGAGAAGAAAATAAAATAAGATAAAATAAAACCATTCACCTTGAAATTGGAAGAGTAAACCAACAGGAGATAAAGAGCCCCAAGAGGACACTATAATCCTCAAAGAAACCTTTGTGACAAAAAAAAGTTATTCTAAATTACTAACATTAAATTATGAGGATTCAGAAGATTAAGAAATTTGTACAAGGTTAGCCAGCAAATAACAGGTGGAGTTAAGTCTCAAGCCCTCAAAGTGTGACTTTAAGGAGCGGCAAAAATTTCAAGCAGTAAAGAATTATGATAACCAGGCTGCCCCAGAAAACAAAATGCCTTGGGTAAAATTTGATAAGTGGCAGCTTCACTCCTTTTTGGGTTTTGAAGTGTTTGTATCATTAAATCTACTTTCAATTAGTTATAGTTGGCAAGTCCCCATTCATCCAATTTTATTTAAGTGTCCTAGGTATTTAATGTAGTTCATGAAGAAACTGGAATTTCCCTTCAGATCTTATTATATGAAATATTGTGTGACACCAGACACTGTAAAGTTGACATTGGAGCATGTGGTAGTTTGAATGTAATCGGCTCCCACAATCTCATAGGGAGTGGCACTATTAGGAGGTGTGGATTTGTTGTTGTGGGTGTGGCCTTGTTGGAGGAAGTGTGTCACTGTGGGGGTAAGCTTTGAGGTTTTCTATGCTCAGGATACTGCCCAGTGTCTTCTTGTTGCCTGTAAGATATTGGAAACTCAGCTACTATTCCAGTAACACATCTGCCTGCACACTGTCATGCTCCCCATCATGATGACAGTAGACTGAACCTCTGAAACTGTAAGTGAGACATCCCAATTAAATGTTTCCTTGTTAAGAGCTCCTGTGCTCATGGTGTCTTTTCACAGCAATAGAAACCTTAACTAAAGATAGAATTTCCATATCTACACTTTGACTTCTAGGAGGTATGGGTTGATCTTTCTCCTTTTATTTATGTATTGTTACCAGCAGAGACACTATTGCATTCATCTACAGGGATAAACAAGTCTACTGCAGACTTGCCAGCTAGTGTCATGACTAAGAGAAGGAGATTTGAGATGGGGGGACTTGGCTTTTCGATAACTTATATGCAGAATGAAGCATCAATTGTGACAACTCATGCTTACTGCAGTAGAACCATTGAGTGCAGAAATCTGCCGATTTTTGATGACATTTGGATTGAGAAATAGGAGCTACATTTTTAATCACCTGATAATTGTATGTGGGTCAGCCAGCATTCATGTCTAAAATCAAAGTCCATTAAGAACTAATCTTCGATTGTCAGTGCTGAAGTGTTTTAAAAGAGTGTAATGAGGATACTCACTTTAGTGCCAGTCATTTAGTTATATGTTTTTCACATTATCTCTTCCTTTACAAAGCAACATGGAAGCATTATTGTTGCTTTCTCTTCATATTTGAGGAAGCAAGGTTCAGAGGGGATCTATGACTTCTCTCAGTGCTCACACAGCTTGTGAGTTGGAAAGCTTGGATCAAATCCACATCTGTTTGCCTTTATACTTTAATCGTTATATTAAATTATCTGGTCTGCTGATTGTCAAAATTAAATATATTACAGGGCTCCTTAGAGGACCTGATAGAGGACATATTTATGGAGCCATGCTTCAGTTTCTTATTCAGCTGGTGTGGGCGCGCCATGATAATATGTACTTATAGGAAGACCTAATGTTGCTTATCTAAGTACCATATTCTTTGCTGACCTAGTCAGCTCTAGACACTTTCGAGGTGCAAAAAGTTCAGAGTCAGAGAAGGAAGAGCACCTGCTCAAAACATTAGTGTGGATGAGTAGCCGGAAGAAAACTGAAATGGAGGGTTTTCCAGTGTACAGACAAATGGTATCTTAAATGCATCTCTCGCTTTAGCATCCATGATAAAAGGCCGCTGTGCACAGATGACAGAATGATGAATAATCATTCTGAAGCAAGCCCTTACTCTACATGTTGGCAGCCAATATTACATTAAACTCAAGAAGATTCCTTTATTTTTAATTTTTATATAATTGTAAGCTAGTAGTTCCTACTATACTGCTTTATAATCACTGAAAATAATTAGTAATTTTCCTCATTGAGACTTGTAAGTTCCGTGAAGCCCAGCCTTGCATTTGTCCTAATGTTTTCCTGTAGCTCTATCTTTAGGAACAGAGTGTAACATATCCATGGCATTTGTGAATCAATATAAATACTGGATACGTTGTGAACCCTCAATAAATGGTGGTTGTATTGCTGCTTTAATGCCATCATGATGATGGTTATAAACATTCCAGAGTTTTCTGATTCTTTATCTTACAGTCTCCCTTACTGATCCCCCCCCCACACACATACTCTGGCAAAACGTGCCAAATTCTATGATATTTTCTCTTAATAATGCTTCCATTTTTCAGCTACTGAAAAACAGGCCAGATGTTAAACTTGTTTTTTTTATTGTTATTGTTGTTCTTTTCCAAATTCACACTTCAGCTATTGATCTCTTATTTTCAAATAAGGAGCCCTAAATTACTGTAGACATTTTGTCTTGCTTGTCTTTTAAATCTTTTTCAAGCAGTTAGATTTGATGGCAGAATGGCCATTAGTGATTTGGGGCATATTTTAACCTTCAGACAACAGAAAAATATTTTGAAAGTGGTCCCTTTGCTGTCCAAACTTCTCCAAAGTCTGTAAACTGTAAACTATCAGGGGAACAGGGAAGAGGCTTGGCTGAATTTCTTCTGTAGCCCTTTCCCCAAGCCCAGGGTCATTTGGTACTAAGCTGTGTGTAAGAAGGTGGAGCGTCAAGAGCAAATAATTGCTTTTAGGAATGAGTAGGAGTTTTCAGGCGTAAACAATAACACAATGATGGAGGGGCACTATTGTCCTACAAGTGCTATACCCAAGGTTATCAATCCAAGTTTCAGGGAGATCTTTTGGGAGGTCACTTAAAATAAAAATCCTGAAACACGAAGACTTCCCATGGTGATGTGAATCAGAATCTCATCTGAGGGTAGGGGTTAGGTTTGAATATGAAGCATCCACCCCAGGTCAGGACTCTAATATTTCTTCCACAGCTGGTGGTATGATTTCAGGAGGGTCTGGAAGGCTTAGGAGCTGGGACCTGGCTGGACAAAGTAGGAGACTAAGAGGAGATACTAGTGGTGAACCATGTCTGACTGGTTGCTCTCTGCTCTCTGTGTGCCATGACATGAAGAGCCGTGCCCTGCCACATCTTCCTGCTGGCCTCATGGTCTAAGCAGAAACCTGGCATAAATTCCTGAATCTTTTCTTCACTTTAAATTATTTTGCCACGTATTTTGTCACTGAAACAAAAAACAAACTAACACAGGTGGACCAGATGTCTGCAGATCTGAAAATCTTGGTGGTCGTTTGACTATTCCCAAGAAAACCAGTGCTGAGTGATTTGAAGTTCCATCTATCTATCTATCTATCTATCTATCTATCTATCTATCTATCTATCTATCTATCTATCTATCTATCTATCTATCTATCTACCTACCTACCTACCTATCTATCTATCTATCTATCTATCTATCTATCTATCTATCTATCTATCTATCTATCTATCTATCTATCTATCTATCTATCTATCGTGTGTGTGTGTGTGTGTGTGTGTGTGTGTGCATGTGCGCCTGTGCATGTGTGTTTCAGGTGTGTGGGGGGCAGGGATTCAGCTGTGTAATGGCATCAAAACATCAAAGCTGGCAGACTTTTGGTAGAAAGTCTTCTAAGAAAGATTATCCTTTCTTCAGAGAACATCTAGGCTGCATACATCACTTCAGAAAACCTTTTACTATCATCAAATGGAAGAAATGCCACTACAACTCAGCTCTGAGCAGGCTAGCCATCCTGAGAAGAAACAAGATTGTAATCAAAACATGTAATAAGAACATCTGCCCTTCTGGCTTCAATCAGGAGCTTGCATCTGAAATCACCCACTTCCTTTGTTTGTAATAAAAACACAGCACTCTCAATATGTATCGCCTGTGTCTCCCTGTCAGCTCTTAAGAGGGAGCCTCAATGAGGCTCAGCTGTGGCTGCTCTCTTGTTCAAGGGTGGCTGTCACTTAGGGATGCCATTCAGGGCTGTTGTGTGCATTTTTATGCACGCTGTTCATCTTGTACTCTAAATCTCATTATCTTAGACATGGAGACTCTAAACTTTCCCCAAATCTATCTGAAATCTTACATGAAAGGCATTAGAAGACACAGAATGATCAGCTTAATATCATTTCCATAGATTATGTTTCTGCTATTTGTTTTGGTTTCAAATCAATCTTTAAGAGTGGCAACACTAATAATTGTAACATCAAAAATTCTACAAGCATATTATAAATTAAAAGCATTGTATAATCCCAAAGTTTGGGCATACCATGGTCCATGGAAGAGAATGCTTTTTGCGGACACACATATTTTTTTTCTTAATTGTTTTTTTCTTTAAAAATTAAATTTGTTCTTAGGTCCACACATGTGTACAGTGTATATTTGCTCCTCTCAGACCCTGCCTCCCTAGCATACCTATCCAGCCTTCTTCCCTGCATCATCCCTGTCTCAGGTTCATGACTATTTGTTTTATGACCCGCTGAGGTTAATCAGGCCTATTTGTGTGACTATGTTTATGAAACTACTTGTTAGAGCCTGAAAGGAACTGCAGAGGGGACACAACTAGGCAGTGATTAGTCTGTCATAGAATCCATGCATAGATCAGAATTAAAGCTTATGGCCTATTAAGCCTTCCTCTTTCTTTGATTCATGGTCAATAGTAGGGTCGGTCATTATTTATTTGTGTTGTTTAGAGTGTATATTCCCAAAGTCTGGATATACCATGTATTGTGAAAGAGAACATTCAGAACTTGATGACTCTCAACCGTATGTCATCAGTGATGACTACATGCTCTTGAAATTATGTATATTGAGGAGGTCCTCATTTTCTCTTGGGCCACCAGAAAATAGCAAATATCTGCAATTGCACACTGAGCTTTTATTTCAGAACACTGGAAGACTGAATCTCACTCCACTGCGACTGAGTTTAGTTATTAAATGGTAGCAGAAAGATATATGCTTTGCAGGACATTCTGCCTATAATCGCGATTCCTTAAAATGCAGTCATAGCCTTCTCTGTTCCCTGAAATGAAATGCCAGTCCTCTTGACTGACATTTATAGCTTGCTTTCTTGAGACATGCAATTATAAACAAGAAGATTCTTGGAGTCTTGTGAATTTAACATTTTTGTTTGTGAGCTTCACAGTGACCCCAAGCAATTTGTAATTTTGTACTTGATCATATATTTGATATGCACTTACATCACACTTCAAGATCATATAAATTATGAGTGGATTATTTACATTGATAGCTGGAACCACCTAGCATTTCCAGTCAACAAAACATGTTGTTTTCTGTTTCTCATTTTGGTGTTGTCAAAAGTCTTTATTGTTGAGCTTGAGACATGACCCAGTAGTTAAGAACACTGGGTTCTCTTCAAGAGGACCCAGGTTTTTCCCAGCACACACATGGCAGCTCATAACCTTCTGTTACTCCAGTCCTAGGGGATGTGACTCTTTCTTCTTGTCATTCAGTGCATATTTTTAAATCTTCCTATTTATGAATAGTTTGTAAAAAAACCTTTAACTGTAAATTTCTACTTTCATTGATATGATACTGAAGGCTATCTATGTTTTTCACTTGGCAGGATATGATTTGTGACCTGGAATGTTGTATATTTTAAAGAAAGTTTCACAACTTGAGAGAAATCAGTATTGTTTCCTTTGGAAGCAATTTTTTGTACTCATCCATTTGATCCATCAGAGTTTAACTCTGACTGAGGTCTCTTGTTTACTTTATGTCCACGCAACCTATCTAGAGATGAGACAGGTGATTGACATCACCCAGTAAGGCTGCATCAGGACATGCATGACCTTTCACGACCATTGGTGTTATCATCAAAACATTGGAAGCTTCAGTTTCTGGTACATATGAAATTGTTGTATCTTGTTGAATTGTTCCCTTCTTTAATATGCATTGGCTTTCTTTATCTCTTCTCAATAGTTTTCTGTTAAAGTTTACATTATTTCATATCAGAATAGTAACACCAGCTTATTTTCAGTTCTCTATTTTCCCAGACTTGATACATTGGCTTCCATCCTTTGACTCTCAGTCTTTACCATTGGATGTCTTTACCATTGTTTCTTAGAGACAGCAGGTAATTGGATTTGTTTTTCAATATAGGCTTTCAGTCTGTGTGTCAGTTGGTGAATTGAAACCATTTACATGTAAGGTCATTATTTCACTAATGTTCACTAAATAACATGATATCATTGGTTATTTTCTGCATGGATGGATTACTGTTTATTCTTTTCCTCTGTGCTCTATTAATAATAGTAAGGTTTTGTTGGCTACTTTGTCGTACCTTATGGACTTCTATATAGTTTTCCTATGTTCATATTCTCTTTCCTGATTTTGTGCTTTCATCTGCTCTTACTTTCATGATTGCTGCAGTGCATAGTGTTCCTTTGAATCTCTCCTGGAGCACTGACTTGGTTGTTCATAAACTGTCTTCATTTTAACTTACTCTAAAACATTCTCATCTCAGAATCGGTTATAGAAAGATAAACTTTCTGTGTGCAGCAATCTTAGTTAGCAGTTCTTTACTTTGAATGCTTGAAAAATGTCATAACTTGTTTTCTTGACTTAATGCTGCTGCTGCTAGAACTGATGATACTCTGATGTTTTCTTTTGTAAGTGAGATGTTAGTGTTCCCTTGCAGTTTTTTAAAATATATATTTTTTGCTTTGTAATTTTGACACTTACCATATAGTAGCTTTGATCATGTCTATGCAGCATTCCATGTCTACACAGCATTCTAGATGGACCTCTTGTTTGAATGTCCATTTCTTTTTCTGTTTGGGAATTTTTCTATTATCATTTCATTAAATGTATCACCTTTGCCTGTATTGATTAATCTCAGTTTCTTCTACACCCTCAATAGATTTGAACTCTTTATCATAGCTAATAGTTCTTGGACATTGTGGTAATATTCATTTTTTCCATTACTGTTGTTGAATTGGTCTACTGTCTCTTTCTTCCTTGATAAATTTTCTTGCCCCTGGTTAAATCTATTAGTGCTATGTTAAATCACTATGTAAAAGTGATTCTATTTTATTTTATTTTTTATTTTCAACATGTCTATTTGTTCTTTTTCTACAAAGTCTCAATTTTCTTGTTGAGTTTTTTTTCCATGATGATTACTTCTTTTATCCACCTTGCTAGTTTTCTCATAAATTGTGCTGATCCTTTCCTCTACACTAAACACAGTTGTTTAGTCTATATTAATCATAAACCCATTGGCCTAGTAGCTCAGGCTTTTTATTAACTCTTATAACTTAAATTAGCCCATAGTTCTTGTTTATGTTAGCCACGTGGCTTGGTACCTTTTTTGGCGAGGCAGTCACATCTTGCTTGCTCTGTGTCTGGCTTCCTTTGTGTCTGGGTCACGACTGCAGACTGAAACTTTTCTGTGCCCATAATTCTTGTTGATACACCTCTACTTCCTGCCTGGCTACTGGCCAATCGGCACTTTTTTAAAAATTATACAAGTGGATAAAAGGATAAAAGACCATTGTTCCACAGCATTAGAGGAAGGAGAAATTTTTCACGTTTTTCAGTATATGGTAGTAGTCTGGATCTTCTTTATGGGTCTTCTACCATTGCAGAATATATAAACCAGTCATGTGGATTATGCATGGAACTCCATTATAAGAGCCACACTGATCCCTAATCTTTTACACTGATCAAGTTATTATAACCACAAACTGTAAATCAATCTGACTTCATTTTCTAAGTGTCCAGGTGAAAATGCAAATAAAAGGAGAAAGGGTTTTTTCTGAACTTGTTAAAAATATATTTCTGTTCTTGATTAAGGTATTGTGTTTGTGCAGCTCATTTCAAAATGAAATGTGTAATTAAGAAATAAAGGTTAATAGATAATCATCTATAATAGTCAGGCTTTTAGTCATGTTAATTAGGTTTTCTAGATATACAGAAATACATTTCAGTTAGATAGGTATTCTTCAAATCTTTCAGAGACCTTAAGAAAATGGCACTTAAAATGTTTTAAGAATTTAGGACTTATAATGACAAAGAGACACATTTGCTCCTGGCCACAATCTACTTCAAGAGGAAGATGGTCATAGATGAGGCTCCTCATGGAGTTTGTTAGCCATTTGGGCAAGAAACTGCTCTTTCCTAGAAAGTTTGGTGAACTGGACATGCAGGACCCATGGAAAAAAATGACTGCTGAACTTCCCTAAAGGTGAGACAATCCTTTGGGGTTCCTGTTTCATGAAAGAGTCTGCAAGACATTCTTCAGGACACCGAAGAAAGCAACTGATGGACTTTGCCATTACAAGGCACAACAGATCTTCAAATCTCTTGCTTTATGCAAAAGTCTGCCGGATACTAGGGGCCAGTAGGCTAAAAATGAATGGCCCAACACTACAGAAGAACTTTGGGTGACTGTCCAAGCAGTGAAATGTCTCGCTCAATTCTATAGTATTGGAAGTTGCTTATGATGCACTTTCTGTTTGCTTAGGTAATATTATATCTTTCTGAGGTCTTTGATGGAGTTGAAGAATAGTTATATTTACAGTTTTCTTCATTATGATAAAAGATAAAGTAGATTTAAATATTGTAACTGCAATTCTTGCTTGATAACTGTTTTGTTGTATGTAATTTTATTATGTTAAAGTTAAAGCCTTTTTTATTTAAACAGAAAAGGGGAAATGATGTGAGAAGTCCTTCTGTATATGTGTTGCTTTTATTGGTTAAAGAATAAAGAAATGGCTTTGAGCCTATAGCAGGGCAGGACAGAGCTAAGTGGGGAAAACTAAACTTAATGCTGGGAGAAAGGAGGCAGAGTCAGGGAGATGGCAACTGGAATATTGGCAGTAGGCCACAAGCCTCATGCTAAATAATATATATATAAATATATTATTTATAATAGATATTATATAAATAATAGGAATGGGTTAATTTAAGAGATAAGAGTGAGCTACAAATATGCATAAGCTAATAGGCCAAGCTGTGTTGTAATTAATACAACTTCTGTGTGATTATTTTGATTCTAGGCAGCAGGGACCAAACAAATGGCCTTCATACAATTATGTAGTTCTAGCTGTCCTGAAGATCACTTTGTAATTCAGAATGTTCTTGCATTCATAGAGATCCAGTTTACTCTGTCACCCAAGTGCTGTAATTAAAGATGTGTTTCACTGTACCCAGCTGATGTTTCTTTTGTGTATGCTTTCAGAGATGCCCATTTAGGTATTAGACAACCAACTGGAGTGAGATTGTGCCCCCCAGGATTGTCAGAAGCTATACCCATAAAGTCTCACCAACATGACTGCTTAAAAATAAGCTGAACAGGATAATTGTTGCCTCATAAAAAGAGTTTGGCAATGTTCCTTCCTTGTGTATCTATTGTGTGGAACAATTTGAAGAGTATTGATATTAGTTCTTCCTTGAAAATCTTGTAGAATCCTGATCTTGAGCTTTTTTTTGGGGGGGGGGAAGATTTTTGATGACTGTTTCTTTAGCAGTTATACATCTATTTAATTTGCTTATCTGGTCTTGATTTAATTTTGGTAAGTGATATTTATCTAGAATGTTGTCCATTTCCTTTAAGTTTTCAAATTTTGTGGAGTATAGGTTTACAAAATATGACCTCATGATTTTCTAGATTTCCTCCATGTCTGTTGTTATGTCTCCCTTTTCATTTCTGATTTTGTTAATTTGGATATTCTCTCTGCCTATTGGTTAGATTGGATAAAGGTTTATATCTTTTGTTTATTTTCTCAATGTACCAACTCTTTGTCTCATTAATTCTTTGTATTGTTTTCTTTGTTACTATTTGTTGATTTCAGCTCTCAACTTAATTGTTTCCTGATGTCTAGTTATCCTGGTTGAGTTTGCATTGTTGCGTTCTAGAGTTTTTTTATGTTCTGTTAATTCACTAGTGTGGGATTTTTTTCCAGATTCTTTATGTAGGTATTTAGTGCTATTAAATTTCCTCTTAACGGTGCTTTCATTGTGTCCCATAAATTTGTGTATGTAGTGTAGTCATTTTTATTGAATTTTAAGAAGTCTTTAATTTTATTCTTTCTCTTTCTTTCTTTCTTTCTTTCTTTCTTTCCTTCTTTCTTTCTTTCTTTCTTTCTTTCTTCCTTGACCCATTGATGCTTCCTGTGAGCATTGTTTAATTTCCCTGTTTTTATGGACTTTCTGGAATTAGTGTTGCTGTTGAATTTGAATTTTAAGTCATGGTGATTCAATTAGATACATGGGGTTATTCCAATATTTCTGTATCTGTTGAGGTTTGTTTTATTGCCTAATATGTGGTCAATTTTTGAGACGGTTCCATGAGGTGCTAAAAAGAAGTTATATTCTTTTATGTTTGGATGGAATGTTCTATAGATGTCTGTTAAGACCATTTGAGTTATAACATATGTTAGTTTCCTTATTTATTTGTTAATTTTCTGTCTGACTGACATGTCCAGTGGTGAGACTGGAGTGTTGAAGTCTCCCACTATGACTGTGTGTTGTTTAAGGTGTGATTTAAGCTTTAGAAGTGTTTCTTTCGCATATGACGGTGCCCTTGTATTTGAGGCATAGATGTTCAGTATTGTGATTTCCTCTTGATGAATTTTTCCTGTGACTAATATAAAATGTCCTTCTTTGTCTCTTTTTATTGATTTTAGTTTGAAGTCTAATTCATTAGATATTAGGATAGCTAAACCAGCTTTCTTCTTAGGTCCATTTTATTGGAAAAATTTTCCCAACACTTAACTTTGAGTCGATGTCTGTTTTTGAGCTTGAGGTGTGTTTCTTGTATAAAACAGAAGGATGAATTCTGTTTTTGTATCTAATTTGTTAGCCTGTGTCTCTTTATTTGTGAGTTGAGTCCACTTATATTAAGGGATATTAATGACCAGTGGTAGCTATCTCCTGTTATTTTAGTTTTCATTGTTAGTAATATTATCTTGTGTGTTTTTCCCTTCTTTGAAATTTGCTGCTGTAAGATCACCTAGTGTCTGTGTTTTTGTGGATGTAGCCAACAGAACAACAACTGTAAACAATAAAGTAGTCAGGGGACAGGCCATGAAGTCTCAATCTGTGCAAAGCCTTACAGATAGTTATGAATGGGAGGGTGAGAGAGGAGCAATGGTTTTAATGTGACACTATATTAACTATGTATACTCATGAATTTTAAAAGTATTTTAATAGTCTTGGATGACAGAAGACAGAGTTTTCCCAAAATAAACTCAGCCTTTTACCCCCTTTCAGATCATCTTTGTTATAAATCAGATTGATCAATTTGTGAGGAACTTGACTCTTCAGGAAACACTGTCTCAAAAACAAGAGGGAGATACAATGTTTTTACCTGTCAGATTTATTATAGAGAACTTTAGTTAATATATGTGGAGCAAAGACAATTCTTAATACCCAATCAATGACAAATATAAATACAAATTTCTCTGTGTGTTCTAGAAAAATATTAGATAAATTTCCTCCCCACAAAAACCTTTTTTAGAATTGGTTATTTATATCACATATTCAGAACTTAAGTGCTTCCTTTATATATTAAAATTGAAGAGTCAATACCCTCACAAATTGGTTGATCTAAGGAGGACTTGAACCATAAGGCTGCTGCCTTTGCTGCTCAAGTACTCAGATTGCAGGCATACATAAGTATGTCTGGTTTTGTTTATTTATAGATGAATAAATTGATGATCAAAGGAGATTTAGTTGCTTGCATGAGGCAGTGAATGACGAAGCTGAGACCCTTACCAAATCAGTTTTAACAATACAGCTCCTGGCAAGTGAACCATACACCAACAGCAGGCTACATGTGCAGAAATTGGATTTGAGGGATATTCATTAAAAAAAGAAAGACATGAAGTTAGGTGGATGCACAATGAAAGGGGATTTTATCTGGGAAGATTGGAGAATTGGGGTGAATCTGGTCAAGATAGGTATGAAATTCTCAAATAACTAATGAAAAAACAGAAGGAAATACTATTTGGAGAGAAGCTGCTAACTGATAATCTAGATATGGTTGCATGCATGTATTGGTAACCATCTATCACCTTGTAGAAAGGGCCTACGTGATCACAAACATGTAATAGAGAAATAACAAAGCCACAGCATGAAGAGACACATCTCCTTGAAGTCATTAATTAACTCCATGGATACCTCCATACATGAAAGGAGAAGCATTTCTAGACTTGCTTAACCTAGTGCCAATTCAAATGAGTTATCTCCTTGGAAGCTGAAAACCATTGGCAACTACTTCTAGTAAGCTATTTGCTATAATGATAGTGTGCTCACTGATGACAAACATTTAATTTTTCATGAAGTTGTCATATAATTATGATATATATATATATATTTAATTTTTACATAATTATAAGTATTTCTTATTAACGCATTTTGGGTTGTTTGAGAGCTTGAAATATTAGTTCTGTATATCTTGACAAATATCGTGCACTTTTATGTGAAATAAATATCTATCGATTGTAGTTCCTATTACATTTAGTATATCCCCATTCTTCAAACAACAGACTTCTGTTTGTCCTCGTGTTGCCCAGTTGCATACATATTATGTCAATGAGGTTTTAAAGTGATACCTGATGAAATCCAGATAGAATACATTGTTAGGATTCAATTATTTAGGCTATTTTGTATGTTTCAGATTATACTAAATAGTTTTAAAAACAGAATAAACAATGCTGATTTTGTGACTATGGTCTAACAATGATTAGAATTTTCATTATAACAATTTCTCCTCATTGTGTTTCAATATAAACTTGTGTTATATGCCCATTCTATCCTGCTGAGAGAACATGGGGTCTTTGCTTAGTTATAATCTTGGATCTAGAGAATTTTTAAAACAAAAGTTACACTAGGTCTTCACATTGTTATTCTTTCTACTTTAATTTTTAGTGACTTCCTCTAAAGGAAATCCTCGGTGTTTTTTTCCCCATCCAACATAGTTCAAAGGAATGATATCATTTTAATATAAGTGAATGAAATGTCCTGTGGTAGAGACAGAGATCAGCTGTCACATTAATCAAGCAGGGAATTCTCTGAGGCAGTGGTCTGTGAAAAGTGAAGCCTTCCATGACAGAGTATTGCTCTAATTTTCTTCACTAAAACACTTCATCTGCCCAGAAGAGTGAGAGTAAAGCAAAGAGTATTGATGGCCTGTGGTTACCTAACTCAAAATAATGTTTTCTATCTCCATCCATCTGCCTGCAAAATTCAAGGTGACATTTTTTTCTTCTGTGTAGTACTCCATTGTGTAAATGTACCACATTTTCCTTTTCTAATTTTCGGTCAAAGGACGTTTATGATGAGCACAGTGCCAGTAGATTGAGTTTAGCATATGTAAGGCTCCAATGAGAAAGAATATCCTGTCAAATAGTCAACTCTCTTTGTTCCACTCTCCTTTTTTACTATTAAATAGTTTTTAAGGAATTCATGCCTGAAGTATGAACACAAATGAGAAAGAATTTTACCTTCTCTGAAAAAGAAATGGGAAACACAACATTCTACTTTTTCCCATGTCCCATAAAGAAACAGAAAGGTACAAAATACATCTTTCCCGGTACAGTTACATACATCCCTTTCTGTTTCTTTAGTGAGTTCATGGGCGTAGAGTTCGAATGCTTCCACCGAGGTTATGTCACTAAACAGTGCAAGTATTTTCCACAGTGAAGATCATTTTTTGACATTGTCTTTCAATATTTAACTGATGAATCTTCTACTATAATTCTATAAATATTCAAGAACCTAGTCACAGGTATAATTAGGCAATACACATTCTTTAAAAGAACACAGAGTTCAGTTGGGCAGTGGTGATGCACGACTTTAACCCCAGTACTCGGGAGGCAGAGGCAAGTGGATCTCTGTGAGTTCGAGACCAGCTTGATCTATAAGAGCTAGTTCCAGGACAGGCACCAAAGCTACACAGAGAAACACTCTCTCGAAAAACAAAACCAAACAAAGATTAGCAACAGAGTTCACCTAATGAAACGTCAGGTCAATGTTCTGTGTTGCAGCAGAAACTTTTCTAAATCTCTTTCAACATAAAAACCTCACCCTGGTTTAGGATACATTTCCCCCTACACCATTATTAAAATAATTTTATAGTTTAGTTACATTCATTTTGACACTATTATAGCCCTTATGATATATATTAGAGATAATGATTACATTATAAATATCAATTTATTAGTTAAATTTACAAAGTATCACTTTTAAATATGTGAGATTCCATGTTTCTGATATATTGATTTTTTTAGGCTGGGGGCAAAAACAATTTTATATGAAGAAGATATAAGTCATTAATCCATAAAGCCCCTATGTAGCAAATACATGCATATCACTGCTGCCATCTGCTATAGATATATCCTTATCCATAAGAGCATAACAAAAGTGTTTCAGATTTTGGATTGGTATTGCCCTTGCCCATAGCCAATAGACAGTTTTATTCAAGCAGTTGAATTACTGAAGTATATACTTAACTCTGCTAATCAACTGAAGCTTAATCAACAGGAATATATTCTAGAACAGTTTTTGAAAAACATGTTGTGAACTTTTGAGGGCTATAAATATGTCAGATAATTGCATTTGGGAAAAAAATCTAGTTAATGACTTATAATGCATTATTATTTTTTAATTATATTTAATATTAAAGTATTAAATGTAAGAGCAACAGTCAAATAAAAATTAGTTCTCCATTCATTCTGTTTATCCATATATTTATGACCATGAACAAAATGATTAGCCCATTTAATTAGAATTTTAGCATGCTATAGAAAGAGATTCAAAATTAAAATTATTAATGGAAGCTAAGAAATTCTAACCTGTGTAATACAAATTTTTGTGTTTGGAAAACAGTGAACTCACTGAATTATTTAAGGGAACCAAGAAAAAACAAATGTGATTACTTTTATGTCTTGTTTCTTCACAAATATGAAGTTCCATAGTTCCGGGGAATTGTATTGTTTGTTGTTGTATCTTTGTTGTTTGGCCAATAGTCCATAGCATAATATGCTGTTGATTGAATAAATTATTCATACAGTGTGCTGCTACTGAGAATCTCAACTAAAAAGACCCACACAACTAGAACAACAAACAACAACACAAACAACTTGGTAAGATTAACTTACAAGAATGTAAAGAGTGGAATTTTGAAAAATAATGATATTCATTTAGTCATCTTCAAACTAGAGTTCAAGAAAGAGCCAAAAATTCTGCATAACAAACAATCCATAGGAATATTAATTTATATGTTCAGTGACACTGTTTTATGTGAGTAAAAATATTTGTAAAGAATAACACCATTAAAATATAAATGATCAGACTTATATCTGTGGAGCAGAGTAAAAACACACAGGACTCAGACAATATAAGCATAAGAAGATAAATAATATGTATGGCAGTGTATCATGTCCTGGAATATTTAAGACTCTATGTGGTAATAGTAAGTGTAGGGATTCATGTGCTACGTTCATGTCATGTAAAGACATCGTTGGGGTGACTGCAACTTCAAAACACAGTAACTGATGACTTGACCACTGCAAAACAGTAACTGATGACTTGACCAACCAACCCAGTGCGTTTCACAAGAGTGCCAAGCCACATAACACACCTCTGAATCTCCAAAGGGAAAACAGCCCACTGTGTTGAGCCACAGTACAATGAAATCATTGTATAGAACTAAAGTCTAGAAAGAATCTGGACATAATTTGTCATCCTACCATATTTTTACATTTACTTTAGATTTTATGCAAGTCTTTTCTATACTGAAAATTAAAAAGATAATAATATATGGAGTTGTTTCTTTTAGTATACATAAGATTACTTGATCCTAAATTAGAGAAATTCAAAACAGTGATAAACAACTGACTGTATTATTTGTTCTGATATGGAACTTAAATGATTTAGGGTGATGGAAAGACTGGTATCCCGTTGACCTAAAGATGACTTTAAAAGTGCCTGTATAAAATCTTGGGAACTGTGACTTTGGGAACACTGGTGGTGGTAGTGATAGTTCGGTAGTTCAAAAGAAACACTACCACATTTTCTTCTCATAACATACCTTCTCTCCCACATACACACAGGCAAACGTACCTTTCTATAAACATACAGGCAAAAATCCCCCAACACTCATCCAGAAATTATTTTTCTGCTTTTCAACCAGTGTAATGTATTCACAAAATAAACACAAGGATAAACTACACCGCACCAAAATCGGCGTGACAGATTTACTTTAACAGCTGGTTACTTACTGGTACAGCATCAAGCAGAGTAGTTACAATATTTCTTCTTTTCCACTAAGCTAACTACACATTCCCAAAGTAGTGTTTTATTTTTTAAAAGCAAACACAGTTAAAACCAAGCAAATCACCAGTTAGGTCATACTCATAAGATTTAATACATCAAAGAACTGGCATTATATTTGGATAGACTTTCATGATATTTTAATGCCAAATAAATCTCTATGCAAACGTAAGAACTGTATAAACTAGGTGGCTCAAATCCTGGTCAATGTAGCTTTTATTGGTAATTACCTCTGTACATACTCATTTGGGAAAGAATGAGCATTGACTCACACACACATAGTAGGAAAAATATGAAGGTATTGCTCTTTCAGAAGATAATAATTTCATTAGCCAGTGATTTTCCATAGCTTGGTGAACACCAAGAAATAGCACAAAAGGGGCTGGAGAGATAGATGACTCAGCAGTTAACAGCATTGCCTGCTCTTCTAAAGGTCCTGAGTTCAATTCCCAGCAACCACATGGTGGATCACAACCATCTGTAATGAGGTTTAGTGCCCTCTTCTGGTTTGCAGGCATATACACAGACAGAATATTGTATACATAATAAACAAACAAATAAATAAATAAAAAAGAAATAGCACAAAAACAGCAGGCAAGATAATTTGTGCTCAGATTCTTTTATTTTATGTCTGGCCTCCATTAGGGTATATGCTTCCATTTCAGTACTATAACCAGGTCAGCTTTAGCCATGAGTACCACATCTGACAACACTATGCAAATGCAACCTGTCACAGAGCATAGCATAAAACAGATACTCTGAAACTATAGCACTTGGTCCTAGGAGACATAACCATGCCATTAGTCACATAACTTTTAACTAGTTTACAATAAGTACAGAGAGATAATGGATGTCACTCTGTGAATAATAATTTTATTTTGAGTGCATCAACATAGATTTGAAATTGCCATATAAACAATTTCTCTGCGTTATTGTCCAGAGGCAGAAAATTGAGGCACAAAGAAGCAGGAAAATGACTCAAGATCATGCTTGATTAACATCACAAATGAACCCTGTTTTCTGTTAGGGATCTTTCTTCCTACCATACCTATCTTTGACCAAAGGAATAGATGCAGGAGAAAACTATTCCTACTGAGAAAATGAACAGGATAAAGAAGAAACTCCTTGAATATCTGCCCTACACATGTGTAATACGATGTGAATTATTTGATATGTCAAGTTTGCATAATCCTCACCAACGTCTGTAATATTTCACCCTCCCTGTATTAGTACTGGAAGATCAACTACAGCCTTGTGCCTGCTAGGCAAATTCTCAAACACAGAGTTATACCCTTAGTTGATTTCCCCTACTTTTAATTATAACATTAAATATGTGTACATACACACACACACACACACACACACACACACATAAAACAAGATAGCTTGACAAACCCAAAATAAACTCTTTTCTCTTATCTTCCATTGCAAAGAAATGAAACACAGAAATAAATTTTTATTACTTCATGAATTTTTATACTTGTGTTACATGTTTACTCCAAATAGTATATAACAGTATTCAATATTTCTTAACATCCACATGTAGTATTGCTCTTTATTCCTTCAGAAGTTAGTTTTTTATTCAAATATATTATGTAGCTCATCATTCTGTTCATTTCACTATATGGCATGATTCAATTTAAATAAAATATCACATTTTATTTGTATACTCAGTTTTAAGCAAACATCAATGTCTAACCATTTTTCTTGTTGAAGATCTTTTTCCCCTGATGTCACACATAATGTTTCTCTCTATATCTTCCAACATTTTACAAGTGCCCATGTGTACCTGTGCAGAATAGTGTGCAAGATCCTATCTGAGGAACTAAATAGCTACAAAGGGAGTAGACATCTCAACCACACTAGTTATTGTCAAGTGTTTCAAATCTTCAATTGTATTGACTATTTCTAAATTGTTCTCCAAATACTACACCAGTTTTAAATGTTTCATTTACTCTACCTCCCCCCTAAATCAGTATTTTAAAACATAGAAGTACCTTGTCAATCTAATGAGCTTATACTAGAACTAAATTTGTTTTAATGCAATTTCATGTATTAGTGGAGAGGTGAAATATATTTCATATTATTCTGATATTAGGTTTTTCCTTCTTGTATCTCTGTTGCTACATTTGCTATTCAATTAGTCTCTCGATTTCTCACATCAATATGTTATTTCTTTTTATTTTAGAGATTGACTTTTGTTTGCTATTTGTATTGTCCAAGTCTTTTTCTAGTCTTTAAGCATTGTTTAACTTTTATAAGACTTCCTTATAAACTTTAATGAATATATTCAAATTTGTACATATTTACCATAAACTTTGTTCGTCCTGTACCATATTTTGTAGCCACTTCCCAATTAAAGTTCACAAGAAGAGTTTCTAATGTGATTTTTTTAAGGACGATAAAGTTTTATTATTTTTGTTGAATTTTTAATTCCCACAGAATACATCTGTGGGTATGGTATAGTTTAAGAGGTTTATGCCATTTATTCCCTTAGGAATTTTAAGATGACACACTACTCAAGGAGAGACCAGTGCATGGAATAATAACCACAATGTAGTGAAAACTTTATTTATTAAGCCAAGAAGATTGCATTTCATCCCAAGACCAATGAAAAACACAATGGAATAATGCAAGCAGAAGAGTGACTTTAAACTAGATAGGTAAGAGAGGGCAGGGAGAATGCAGGGAACAGGGAGTGGATAGAGGGAAGGAAGAGTAAGATGGGAGGAGTACAGAAGGCAGGAAGGGTACAGAGTATGGGGAGGAATATGGAAAACAGAGAAGGGTACAGACGGAAGAAAGCATACAGAGAAGAGGGCGTGGGCAGAGGACAGGAATGGTACAGAGAACAGTGAGGGTTCAGAGGGCTGGAAGAGTACAGAGAACAGTGAGGGTTCAGAGGGCTGGAAGAGTACAGAGAACAGGGAGTTGACAGAGGGCAGGAAGAGAACAGAGGATGGGGAAGGGTATAAAGTACAGTGAGGGATAGAAGGAAGGAAGGGTATAAAGAGGGAGCAGAGGGAAGGAAGAGTAAAAAGTGCTGGAAGGGGAAAGAGGGAAGGAAGGTTAAAGGGGATGAGAAGAGGTACAGAGAGCAGGAGTTGGTGCACTGTTGTGTAGTATTAGGTATCAGATAATGGAAGTCTGACCCAACACAGCAATGCAGGTTATCAGTGGTGTGTGGGGAGTTACAGGTAGCTAGGGCTGGGAGTTATAGGTTGTTAGGGCTGCAGTGGAGACCTCAGGGCCTTTCAGCAGCTTGTCTAAGTGTTTGCATGTTTATATGTTTCACAAAAAATTGTGAGTTTCTGAGAAGCAGACTGACATAGCCTCTGAACTACATTTTGGCTTAACTTGCATCATTAAAATCCACTCTATGTCAATAAAGCCTGTCCAAGAAGCCAAATTAAAACAAAAATAAGTCCAGGGGATAATTTAATCAATTCAAAGCAGTGTTTACTGGCTGAATGGCATCTGGGTATAGTAGCCATTGCCTCTAATCTTCCAAGGTAGTAAAGATAAGTGAACCAGGGCAGAGAGATGGAGAGCAGAGTGAAGGACTCCCTCTCAGGGGATGAGATTTTGTCGAGTTGGTCAAAGGAGCAGAGATGTGCTACTTCTATTATCCCTGGGACCCAATATACCCGACAGAAACAACTTAATGGGAAGAGAAAGATTTACTGTGATCAGAGTTTAAGTGCATCATTTCACAGAATGTGTTGGAACAGCTGACATTACAGTAGGTAAGAAGCCTAGCATAGCTACAATCCAAAGGGACCACAGCCATCATAAGACCAACACAGACACAATCTCAGTGACCAATGCCTCTAATGGCACAACTGTGTGAACACAGTCCAGTACCTCTCAAGAGAGCTCTCAAAGTTTGAATCCATCATGGATGAACCCACTCATTAGTTCAGAGCCCTCATGACCTAATTATACCCAAAAATGTCCTCACAGGCACACTCGGCTTTATGTCTCTGTTAGTCATTTTTCAATCTAATCAATCTGGCAATCAAGATTAACGATCATAAGAGATGATATATGCTGTAACAACTCCACAGTAGGGCATCTATAAAAAGCCTACGATGATTTTATTCTACTCTCTTCTTAAAACATACATTCAGTACCAAACATTGCAAATTCTATAGGAAGTTAGACAAACCCTAGCCCTAACTCTAACACTAAATTTAATGTAACCTTGTTTAATCATAGCCATAGATCTGGTTGGTGACATCTGCATAGAACCAGCTTAGATGCACAAGGCCAGGTGGAGAAGAGCGCAGAAGAGATATCTGGAGATGTCCTAGGTATGTCTGTTGTGGGGAAGCGGGCCCGCTATTTGGCCCGGCCGCCCTGCTACCTTAGCCCCGAAATAACCACACAGAAAACTCTATAAATTAAATTACTGCCTGGCTCATTATTTCTAGCTTCTTATTGGCTAACTCTGACATATTAATTTAACCCATGTCTGTTAATGTGGATGGTCACTTGACTGTGGCTTACTGGCATGAGTCTAACCAGCGTTCATCTTGGGCAGAAGAACCATGGCGTCTGCCTTTCTTTGATTTTTTCCTCCTAGAATTCTGTTCTATCTTCCCTGCCTACCTGAGTTCCACCCTATCAATTAGGCCAAGGCAGTTCCTTTAATAACCAATTAAAGGAACACAAATACAGAAGGGCCTCCTACATCATATGCCCTCGCCAACCATGATAATGTGAATAGAATTTCTATTTATATAGTAGTACCCTCTTAATTTCAGGCATGTTATGATTCTGCTCATAGCCAGACTCCATCCTGAATGATTCCTTTACCCCCAAACTGAAAGATTTCAACAGACAACTATGTAATGGGTTTTTATTTCACACAGATACCAAAGGTATTTTATATTCTTTACACCACTTAACACTTTAGTGTTCTATTTGATCACTTTAGTTATGTGTTCTGGTTTGAATGAGAATACCCCCCCTCCACACACACACCTTAGGCTCATAGATTTGAATATTTGTTTATCAGGGAGTAGCACTATTTGAAAGGATTAGGAGCTATGACTTCATTAAAGGAAGTGTGCCACTAGGGGTGGACACACTTGGAGATTTCAAAAAGCCCAAGCCAGGCCCAATGTCTCTCTCTTCCTGCTGCCTATAGATTTAGATAAAGAACTCTCAGTTACTCCTCCAGAACCATATCTGGCTGGTGCTGCCATTCTCCCAATCACAATGACAATGGACGAAAACTCTGAACCTGTAAGCAAGCCCCAATGCAATGCTTTCCTTGATAAGGGGCTGCTGTGGTCATGGTGCCTCTTCACACCCATAGAGCACTGATGAAGACACTACATACTAGAAATGAGAAAGGGTGCTGGTTTATTTTCCTGACAGTACCTCTTGACCTCAGAGAGACCATTGAAGACGACATACTTAGCCTGCTGCCCTACTGTCTACTCGGCCTGTTTAATTAAACTTGCCTTTAAGAAAGCAAAGTAACCAACTTTATTATGCCTTTGAATTCCTGCATAAGCAGCTTTTAAAACCTGAGCTAAAATACATACTTTTAATCTTAAATTATACACTCTTCTATGTTCTTTATACAGGATAATGTGTGTGTATGTGTGTGTGTGTGTGTGTAATCATTGGCTGAATGGGTTTAAAGCAACCTTAGACAGAATATCCACCACAAATGTTGGATGCAACATGTAAATATAGATTGAGAACACGCTTGCAGTTTGGTTTATTATTTGGGGTCCTTTGGGGTCACTGAAGTAACTTCTTCCTTTGTGAAGTTCTGTTTAATATCTCTGAAAACAATTACTTGTTATGTTCCCATACCATGTTTTCTGTGCTATTTAACAAACAGGATGAATCTCTGTGTTAGAAACAGGCATACCAGAAATACAGACATTCATGTTGTCAGACACACAGGAACAAGAGATAGGCTACAAACAGACTTTTAAGCACAGACTACGAACAGATGGAAACAGGAAGAGAGGCAAAGAATTCAGATTTGAGCTTGCTCTTGGTCAACTTATTCCAAAAGGAAAATTCTTTGTCTTTTTGTTCCTCAATACAACAAAAACTCAAGAAAATTATAAGAGATGAGCAATGACCAAGGAGAGTCACAGGAAACCCAATGTGGGATAAGCCACTTGGAAAGGTCACAATTAACACCTAAGGGTCAGAGGAGCCTACCCAAATATTCAGACCCTTTGGAGCCACAACTGCAAGTCTGGGGTGCTGCTTCAGCAAGGAAGAAGGCTGCCCTGGGTCAGGATAATTCCACTTCACCTCAACTCTCAGGCAGCTGCTGCAGACCCACCTTTGAAAGCACAAGTACAGCTCCCCCGCTGGAGAACTGGATTTTCCAGTAGGAGGGTGATAAAGGAAGTCGGTGGCTGATGCTAATCAAGCTCCAACAATGTGCTCATTGGCCTCAACCCAAACAAATTTACAGATACTGTGTTTCTCTTGATGTTTTACAAAATCCTGCCATCCAAATAAATAATAGATGAAGGTGATGCAACACTTTTATTTTTATCTCGTATTGAAAGATTTGGGTCAGAACAGTGAACAAATATTGCAACTAAGTCTATGAAAAAAAGATAAATAGTAAGGTTGCAATTTGAGGAAATTAAAACTCTACAATGAGGGACATAAAATACTGGAGACTATTTTCCTCCAGATGAAATAATTGTGATTATGGAAATTGGAGCAGGGTACAATGTGCAATTAGGAAATAGGATGAAAACAACTAATTCTGGGATAAACCATTGAGGAAAGTAAAATTAGAGCTTTGAGGGGAAAACCAATTAATTATGAAAAATTATTTGGAGACTAATAGTATTATTTTAAATAATGTGCTTTCCATGAAAAATGATCATATCATAAAGAGGATGTTTTTCTTTGACTCTTTTTTTGGCAAGCATTCTGAGGAATAAGAAAAAAATAAGAACATGGAAGCTTAGTAACAAGTTTGTCAAAGAGATAAGTGTAATGTAGTTCCTGCTCCTGGCTGGAGGGCAAGCCTTTCTGTTCCATCTCTGTTATCAGCAGCCATATACGGGCGAGCCGAGAAAATGGCCAACAGAATACTTGCCTTCGCTAGCTAGGTATTTATTTCAGGAAAGATTTCATTTTGTGTAACCTTTGTTTTCATTATCCTTTGTTAAACAGAGCCACTAAAGAAAATTTCCTCATTTCCCCTGCTTGCTTAATCCCTGTTTCCACACAGATAAATCTCATATAATTAGCTTGAGCATTGGAAAATAGTGTAGCCTAGCACACACGCAATGGAGTTTATGCCATGGCAGAGGAAGTTACAGCCTCTTGTGGGAATAGAAATGCTTTATTGGGATTGCCTTGCCCGTGGCTCTGCATGAAATGAAAAGAGAGCACAGGAAATTATTTTAGCTCTGAAGTATTTTCCCTAGCCAAAAGTGTATTTTATTCTCATTCATTTTCTTTGATATCTAATACCTAAGAATATCATTTTGACTATGCTTTAATTATGGCAGCAAAATGATTATACAGAAATTATTACAAGGGATCAGCCCAGATGTGTGCATTAGTTATTTCTCCTTGGGGCCTAGTACAAGGATTGGTACTCACCAATAACTGTTTTATGAAAAATGGAAAATAGTGGTGTAGCTCTCTGAGAACATTTCATGGAAATTCTTCTACACTTGCCTTCTGGTCCAGGTTTCTAGAAGAAGCTTTCTATCCCTGCCCTCATTACAGATATGGTTAGATGTTTGGATTTATTGTCCTAAATATGAATTGACATACTGAGGGGACATAATAGCAAGTTCAAAATCTGCAACAGTAAATCTACAGACACAGACACACACAAACACACACAGACACAAATACACACACTCACAGACACAAACACACAGACACAGATACATGTAGACACACACAGAGATGCATGCACAGACACACAAGAAAACCCATAGACACACACACACACACACACACACACACACACACACACACTGTGTACTAGGGAACAATATAGAGAATCAAGAACCAAAATAAGGGCCCAAAGAAGTATTTCATTCAATAGTTCATCTCATCATGCAGAAGATGTGTTAGTAGCAGGGTACAGTGGTACAGTGTACACATTTTCGTATCTGAAAATATTATATCAAATATATCTACTGTCATTCTATGGGATCCTCAGGGATTCAATCCAGAAAAACATGCATGTACATGCCATAATCCCCAGATAATGAATTCCTTGTAAGTAGCCTTGCACAGCCTTGTGAATTGTTTAAATTGTTTTAAGGCTACTTATAATCAGGAATATAAAGTGAACACTGTGTAAACAGTTGCTGTACTGCATTATTTAGGGAGTAATGACAAGGAAAGAGTCTGAACACGCTCCATATAGATGTAATTTCACTTTCCCATGGTTGATTGGACCCATAGATGTGGAAGTCGGGGCCAGAGGGAGCTGTTTATAGCATAAGATAAAAACAGAAAGTGTATTTCAGAATAAAAGACAGGGTGTCTGCCTCAGTTATTTAACTGCTAACGTTGTTCATTTTATGTTAGGAAAACAATTCTTCCAGTTGTTTAAAAACAACCAAGCACTGAGCAGTGGTGCATGCCTTTAATGATAGCACTCAAGAATGCAGAGACAGGCAGATCTCTGTGAGTTCAAAACAAAGCCTGTGAGTCCCAGGACAGCCAGAGATACACACAGAGAAACCCTGCATCTTTGTCACCAAGAACTCCATAGACTTCTACTGTGTCTAGGGTTTGAGAGATACTCATAAAGACATTCTCCCAAATTATTTTGTGTGTAAAGTGTATATTTTGAGTAAAGATTGGTAGTCAATTAAATATCCATGATTTTAAAACACAGAGACTACAATGCTTTAGGAAATATTGTCTCATAGAAATAACCAAAATTTGAGGTGAACCATGTTCCAACTTTTAAGTGTCATTTTTATGTTTGTCCCTGGAATAGCTGATGCTTTCTCTATATATCCACACTACTCTATCTTCTAGTAAGTGTCTCAGGTAAGACAAGAGGAGCATGAGCTAATTTTTTGCTGAGGGTTCTTCTACTTAAACTGAAAAAGATATTCTCTTTCCTTGTTCATTTTCTTAGCAAGAGCACGTGACGTAAGAATTGCCCCCAACAACACTCCTTGCTAAGAGATTTACGGTGTTGTGTGTGTGTTCGTGGGCTCTATTTCCAGTGTAGACTTCTTATAACTCCAACTTCGATTGCTGTAGTTGGTCTGTAATCGCTCTGTGTACAATCTATGGGTTTATTGAACCAGATTCCTGATTTCTGCCAAGCACTGTTCTCAAAACCACTTCCCTTTTTTTCTTTTCTAAGTACACAACACCGAAAGCAACTATCGACTCAAGGAATTCCTGTATAAATTACAGTCTGTTTTCCTGACTCCCCAAATCCAACGCATTATCAAGTCCCTTCTACCCTATTTGTACCTTTAGAGATACAAATGTATCATATTTTGACCAGTTTCATGACAGCTTAGAGCGTTTAACTGAGTCCAAACAGCAGTAATATATAAAGTCTTTGCCTTTCTGTTAGGTTCCTTGCTTCCCCTCTTAGGCATTTGCAGCCGTTCACCACTACAGTGACACTGATCAAACTTGAACCTTATTTTTTGGCTAAAATCTTTATGTGTCAAAACCCAGATAACACATTTTTAAAATAAAAGTGTCTTTTCTTGTTTCTGTGACCAAAATAAACTCAAAGGAGAAAGGGTTTATTGCAACTCACAGTTCAAGGGGACAGTCTTCTCTGGCACTGAAGTCAAGACCGCAGGATCCTGGATGTCATATCGCATCTACAACCAGGAATCAGAGAGGGATGAAAGCATTCTCAATTGTATGCAGCCCAGAGGCCCATCTCAGGGGATGAGGCCACCTAAAATAAGTGACTCTCCTCACTACATCAAAGTTATTCTAATCTAGATAAACCCCAGAACACATAGATGTCCCCTCACAGGTGTGTCTGGAGGTGCTTCTGAGTCCTGACACGAAGATTGGCTAGTAGCACTAAGCACACACCTATACTCCTTGCTAAGTACAATAAAGACCTATCCCTGTATAACTACCTCAGTGCTGCTGGGAGTTCTATTGCCCATCCAGCTGAGGGTAGTTTTTGTCCCTTTCTTATTCTAAAATTGCTTTTGTCTGTGGTTCCAGGGAGAGAACACAGGACCCTGTACAAGCTGAACAGAAAGTTTCCCGGTGAGATGTGTTTCCTGCCTACTTTAGTTTTAGCATCTTTATGATTTTCCAGCCTCTCTTTCTAGAGTTTTCTAACATATACTTCTGTTTCCATAAAGTTCACGTTTCTTACCTCAAGTGCCATCTCACCTTAACTTAATGTCTCTTCAGATAAGTGCCCAACCACACTATTCAAAGTACTGTCTTTTATGTTCCAAGAATAATCCACTGTTTTTTTCTCCCTGATTTCTTGGCATTTTTTGGTTTGTTTCCCATTGAATTCTTTTATTTTTTATATGTTATTTTAACAAGTATTTGTCAACATTTTTTCCCTGCAGTTAGCATTAATGTTTAAATGTTTGTAAGAGAACAAAAATATTGCATATTTCTGGTGCTGAGGACTAAACCTAAGACCTCTTACATACTAGGCACAATTACTGCCACTGCATTGCATATGTGGCTCCAGAAATCCTCTTTAATAATGGTTTAGAGCTGAAGTTTGGCTTAGTGATAGAGGCACAAAGTCTTGGGTTCAATCCCCAGTTCAGCAAATAAATGAATTAATAAACAAAAATAAATAAGTGATATGTTTCAAAGAATGATTTAGAGAACACAATTAATTTTTACTTAGCCATGTTTATTTCTGTATAATAGAAAGTTATTTAATCTAGTAATTCTGGGATAAAATGACAGTCCAGAATGATATACATTAACAGTATCCCGAGCCTACCAAGTTAATATAATATTATAAATCAAATTAAATGATCTCAAGCAAATTAGTTCCTAAAGTAATAAAAAAGGAAGTCAAAATAGAAAATAATACATTGTAAGTCTTGTAAAATAGAATGGTTTAGATTTATCTAAATGCACATAAAAGAGTTTTGTAATCTGAGATTTATTCATGTATGAATTGATTTTTAATTTAAACTCTGCAATGACTTTTTAAAAAGAGTGGTGAGGTCTTGTAGATTGCTATACTCTCATATGTAGAGCTAATCCATCTTGAATATCACCAATGCCTTAAGTCAGTACTTAGTGAATTTTTACAAAATGGATTACATAAATCAATAAGGTATGGCTACACATGGAAGAAGAAAAATAAAGCCTATATGCAGAGATAGAAACTTGACGTCTCTACTTAAAGATTCGTTCAAGACCTCTTGTGTTTCATATTCCTTCTCTTTCTACAATGCTATCAGAAACAGTAAAAATGTCAGAATAACAAAAAAAATGCTTCATTTCACATTATTTCCTACTTCCAGCCATATAAAGACCTGAACTGGCACAATTGTTTGTCCTACAAATGTCTTCAGTTACTATCCTTGTTAACTTGGCCAACTTGATGCAGTCTTGAGTCATCTGAGAGGGAAGTCTTCAGAGAATTATCTAGATCAGACTGGCTGGTGGGCATTTCTGTAGGAGAATAGATGTGATTATTAACTAATGACAGAGGCTCCACCCTCTGGCAGTGACACTGTCTCTTGGCGGGTCATTGTGGGATGTACAGAAAAGCTAGGTAAATGTGAAGGAATCAGAAGTGAACCATAGAGCCAGCCCGCAAGCAGTGTTCCTCCATGGTTCTGCCTCTGTGTTTCATTCCAATTCCTACTCTGCTTCTTTAATAATGGACTATGACCTAGAAGTTAGGCCAAAGAAATCATTTCCTTCCCTAAGAAGCTTTTAGTTAGCTTTTTAAAATTATTATTACAGCAACAAAAAGAGAATCAGAAGACAGATGAAAACAATTTTAAATTTGCTTCTTGTACTGGAAAACTTCTTGAGATCTTGGGACCTTTACACACTTTGGAAAGGATTTGTTATCATTATCATTATTATTATTGCATATGATTAGGAAGAGACTTAATCAAATCTTTACATGTCCAGTCCAAAAGGTTAGAGAATTAGCTCTAGTCTGCTCACCAGTTCAATAGTCTAAAGCCAAATTCAACTTACTTATCTAGACTGGTTATTAAAGTTGGCAGAAGAATATTTCTTCCAAACAATTAAACCGAGTGTATAGTCACTTCAAATGAGAAAATATAGCCAGGTGTTAGTAGCCTTTTCAAAATAAAATAAAATAAAAATATATTTTATTCTATCAAAATATATTACATTTGTTGGATTAGCTGTAATCTTAGTCTGTCTTAATGGAATTATAGAAGCAGAGTCTGAGTCATTTTAAATTAGCTGAATTCAGATTCTTATATTCTACTGCAAAAAATAAAGAATAACGTTCCTAGTTTATTCACACTTTTCTATTCTAAATGCAGTGTCCCAGCTGTTTGTAAAAGCAAATCTTCCTGGATGCTCATACTTTCTCAAACTTTGCTGTCCTTACTAGAAAGGGACATATGTTTGTTTCTTCTTTGCATTGATGTGTCCTGCTCATGACTAGACTGTTGGCTTGAATTTCACCTGTCTCAGTTACTGTTCTATTTATGTAAAAAGACACCATGACCAAAGCCTTTTATAAAATAGAGTATTTAATTGTGTGCTTTCTTGCAATTTCAGAGTGTTAGTCCATGGCCATAAGAGTGGGAAGTATGACAGAAGGCAGGCAGGCATGAGGATGGAGCAGTAACCAAGGGCTTGCATTTTATCTACAAGTATACTGCAGAAAGAGATGGAGATTGGTTCTACTGTGAGATTCGGAAACCTCAAGGCACACCCCTTGTGAAATACCTCCTCCAACAAGGCCATATTCCTAAACAGTTCATCAGCTGGGAAGCAAACATTCAAACATCCCCTATGGGGATCACTCTCATTCAAACCAATACAGACTCCTTCTAAAACGCCTTTGTCTTTTACTTAACTAGGTCTCCCATCACTGGCCACACACTACTACATTCCTGTTCTCACAGATTGTTTACAATTTGTAATTAGTCTGTTTATTTACCTGTTTATTTGTCATGATCTTTCATTTTTTACTAGTAAGAGGACTGTTTCCTATGTTCTCAGTCTATCACATACCCATTTCTTCATAGACTCTTCAAAGCTTATCTGAGATCACAGAGTGTTATATGAGGCTGCTTGTTTGTTCCGGGCTGCTCAGCCCTGAAATAATCACACAGAAACCATATTATCTGCAATACTGTTTGGCCAATAGCTTTAGCATATTTCTGGCTAAGTCATATCTTAACCCATCTCCATTAATCTGTGTATCACCACGAGGCTGTGGCTTACTGGGTAAAGTTCCAGCATCTGTCTCTGGTAGGGCTACATGGCTTATCCCTGACTCTGCCTTCTTTCTTCCAGAATTCAGGTTAGTTTTCCATGCCTATCTAAGTTGCCTTGCTAAAGGCCAAAGCAGTTTCTTTATTAATTATGCAATAAAAGCACATATAAACAAAAAGACCTCCCACACCATTTCCCCTTTTCTGTTTAAATAAAAAAGGAAGGTTTTAACTCTAATATAGTAAAATTATATATAACAAGACAGGAATCAAACAAAAATTACAGTTACAATATTTATATATACTTTATCCTTTATCATAACTAAAGAAAACTATAACTATCTTTTCTTCAACTCCATCAAAGACCTCAGATGAATATAATATTGCCTAAGTAAACAGGAAGTATATCATAATCAACTTCCAAAACTCTAGAATTGACAGAGACATCTTGCTTCCTGGACAGTCACCCAAAGTTCTTCTGTACCATTGGGGGCATCCATCTTCAGTCAACAGGCCCATAGTATCCAGCAGTCTTTTCCATGAAGCAGGAAGTTTCAAAGACAGTTCCGCTGCATGTATTGGCAGATTGCGAGTCACTTTCTTCTGTGTCCTGCAGAATGTCTGGCAGACTTTTTCATGAAGCAGGAACCCTGAAAGACTGTTTTGCCTTTTTAAAGCAACTTCAGCAGTCATTTTTCTGTGGGATCTGCATGTCTAGTTCATACAGCATACCATCAAGCAATCAAGGCAAGAGCAGTTTCTTGCCCAAATGGTTAGCAAACTCCATAAGGAGCCTCTTTGATGCCCATCTTTCTCTTGAATTAATTGGTGCTACCAGAAGCAGATGTGTCTCATTGTCATGAAAAATCCTAACTTCTTAAACCATTTTAAATGTCATATTCTGAAAGATTTGAAAAATACCTATATAACTGAAATATATCTCTATATATCTAGAAAACCAAACTAACATGACTACAAACTTGACTATTATAGATGACTATCTACTAACCTATATTTCTTAATTATATGTTACATTTTTAAGTATTATTAATATTACTTCTATACTACTACTTGCTTTTTTTTGAGACAGAGTTTCTCCGTGTAGTCCTGGCTATCCTGGAACTCATTTTATAGACCTGGCTGCCCTGGAATTCACAGAGATCTGCCTGCCTCTGCCTCCCAAGTGCTGGGATTAAAAGCATTCACCAGTACCTCCCAGCCACATTGCATCTTAAGAACTGAATAAAATCTTTTATTGTTTTCCCTGGCAAGATAAGGGTTTGTTGGCCTTTTCATCCAAGCAGCCATTTATGTTATCAATGCTTTTCTTCTTCACAAGTTGAATTTCAAGCTTTACAAATAAAATGCAGTGGTTTACTGTGAACTTTCCATTATCACAATGTCTGTATGTTCAATAAAGCTATGCCATTTCAGGAAAATTACATGAGCCCTCTAAATTTCACTTTTCAAGTCTGTGAAGTGGGGAAAATAGTTCTGACTATTAAATGAACAACTGGAGGCAGTGAACTTAGGAAATGGCTCGAGAACTCTCCCTATTACACTCGTTCATAAAGAATAAAATCCTGTCACTTAAAGTTAATGGATGAGGTTAGAGAACATCACGTTAACGGAAATCCATGAGACACAAGGAGACAAGCACAGCATGTGTATGCATATGGAAAGTGGGAAGAGACTGACTCAAAGGTGTAGCAGTCGTCAATAGTTGTTAGGAAGCAAGGGAGATGAGAGACAAGATTTGATCAGTTCATGTTGTGTGTGTTATAGAACTATCACATTGAGCCTAACTAATAAGCACAACTGATATATGTTAACAGGACAACATTAAAAACTGAATGAAAAATAGATCTCTACCCTTGCTGCTCTCAGCCAGTTCTATGACCTTATGTTACTTCTGTACTGATAATGCCCAAGACTTGTCTTTAAACTCCATATTTAAGAGGAGCACTTATTTCCCAGATTCACGACCAGCCTTTTCTGTGAATAGGAAATGTCTTTGGTTCCCTGTTGTTACTGCACTCCAGCATCTTTGCTGACACTGAAAAATCGAAGGTTTGACTGCTTTGGTAAGTTCTGGCATTTATCCTGGTGGTATGGATTCTATGAGCAGTATACCTGTTGTTTCTGGTTCCATTACTTAAAAGTTTGCCCAATGCTCAGGAAAATACTGAGTCAGTTTTATATATAGTTCCATATAAAGTGTTTTTGGGGACACCTAGATTCTTAAACAATAATAGCACAACAGAAGTAAAAATTTTACTTTGAAAATTAAATGATCTGTTTTCAAAAGGTATTTATAAATTACCAAATTTGAATTCATTGTGACAAATAAACTGTTTTAATGAAGAACTGTGTAAATAGTTTAAGCATCTGTCAGTGTTCCAACAAGCATACTAATATAGACAATTTAAAATTTTCAAAAAAATTTTAAGAACATAAAAATCTGTTCTTGATTCTCATGTGGGTCAGTTGTAAGAAATTTTTCCTTCAGATATGAGAGCAAGGAAAGAGATATCTTGATTGAGGGAGCCATTATTGGGTTAACAAGAAACCCGGCTATAGAAAAATTCCCAGGAATCCTCAAGGATGACCCCAGCTAAGACCCTAAGCAATAGAAGAGAGGGTTCCCGAACTGACCTTGCTCTGTAGTCAGACTAATGATTATCTTAAATGTGGGCAGAGACCCACATTGGAGCACTGGACTGAGCTCTCAAGATCCAGTTGAAGAGTAGAAGGAATGTGAATATGAGCAAAGAAGTCAAAACCATGAAGGATTCATCCACTGAAACAATTTACCTGAGCTATTGGGAGCTCACCAACTCCAGCTAGACTAGAAAGGAACAAACATAGGACTAAACTAGTCCCTCTAAATGTGGTTGACAGTTGTATGGCTGGGGCAGACTGAGGGGTCACTGGCAATGGTAATAGGATTTATCTCTACTGCAAATAGTGGCTTTTTGGGATCCTATTCTCTTTAAATGTATACCTTGCTCAACCTAGATGTGGTAGGGAGGGCCTTGGACCTTCCACCAAGCAAAGTGCCTTATCCTCTCTTAGGATTAGAGGGGTGGGGTCAAAGTGTGTATGGAGGGAATAGGAGGAAGGGGGGAGTGAGATTTGGGATTGCCATTTTTTAAAAAGTCTAATAAATAAATAAAACAAAACAAAAAAGACAAAAAGAAATTTGTCCTTATGGATAGCTGAAATCTTGCTGTTTTGTGGGGAATATTGATTTGACCTCAGCTATTTAAATCCCAAGGTAGGTGAAAACATGACGTTATCTTAGAAACTACAACTCAAGGACCTGTAGGTTAGCTCAGAAGGGAAAGAAAGGTACATACTTGCCACTTAGCTTGTGTCCCTGAGTACATTCTTTGAGATCCACAGGGTGGAATAAAACAACAATTGCAGGTTGTTCTGAGACTTCCACACACAGGCCATTGTGCACATGCCCACATATAAATCAACAAATAAACAAACCCCTTGAAAACAAATAGGAAAATTCATCACAAAAGGTATTGGAGGAGATCTCTGAATGCAACACATGGGCAATTACTCCTACCACATATAGCAGTCAGTTTGATGAGGCAGGTCACTGTCAAAACTGGAAATGTCATTGGTGACCTTAGCAGGCTAATGTTATTTTATCCTATCTGCCCTGCTTTCTCATGGCTTCATTCTCTCTGAAGCCTCTCCCACTGAGGATATGGACTATACATCATCCCTTCAGAACTCCTGAGGAATTGCTCATTTCCTCACAGTTCTTCTACCTCAGAGTCAGATTGTGGAGTTTCCCCTCCACTAACCTCCAGCTCCTTAGACACACAGTTCCTACTGGCATGATCCTTCCATCTAAACTATCTCCTGCGGAATTTCATATTAGTCTATACATTTGGAACTATATCCAGGGAAAATTTTACTGGATTAAGGGGGTGTGGGTGGTTAGAACAAGAGTGAAATATTCTGGCTTCGTTCATTTGACTATTTCTCTTTAACTTTTGAGTTTTGACTTTGAGTTTCTTGGAGCTGTCTTGTCTACTCAGTTGTATTTCCCAAAAGACTGTTGAAAAATATGGAATTTAAAAGAGATTCAATGAAGGGTTATGGGAAATACTAAGCTTGTCGGATTGGCATCATTATTAACATACATGTCATAGCAAGTTATTTTTCAAGCATACTTAGTGCAAGGTAAGAATTTCCTAGAGCAACTTAAATGTCTTGATTCATTTGCATTCCCATAACAGCCATAAACTGAGTCTTATTATTGAAGATTAAGATGTTTTGAACCTACACAAATTTACTTCACTCCAGCCACTTAAAAACAGTAGCAGTTGTATTTAGACAGGCATTTGTCTATAGAGCTTATAATCATGATCACCTTTCTAAAATATTTGACAAGAGAGTCTTCATCCTTCTTAGCCCTGCCATGAATGCTTGGTCATTTGAACAGACTTCCCATGGAGCTTATCCAGCCTTCTTGGAGCCTCAGCCTCAGAAAGTAGGGGCTGACCTAGTGAGGACCACGTGCTCTGATGAAAAAGGAGAAATTACCTCCTCAGGATCAGACAATAATAACAAACAGAGTAGTCATAGGGTTATGTAATGTTCTTGCTACCCAACACAGGCCTAAAAGAGGAAGCATAAATAAAAGAACAAAAGAGAATGAAGATAAAAAGCATAAGCAATCAAACTTCAAAACTGAATAGTGCAACCAGTATGTGAATGTAGGGGTATACTCTGAAAAAGGAAATTCAAATATAAGTTTGTGTTAATTAGAAGAAATGAATGGGGATTCAGAAACCAAAGCTCTTTGGGAGATTCTAAGCAAGAGATGGGGGAATAGGAGGTGATGGGGACTGAGTAAGTTAGGACAAGGTGATGATAATATTTGTAACTTAATGTTGGAAACATGTATGCGTTCTAAACTCAATGCATAGGCAAAAATACAAATTCCATTTCTGCACATGTCTCAAAATTCTTCATGAGTACATACAGAAGTGAATTTATATTCAGGCTGTAGCCTATATTCATGCTGAGTTGGTAGGGTAAAATAGAAGAAACAATGCAGCATAGAAATGAAATATCAAATTAAGACTTTGGCCAAGGAGGTGGTAAGCTGAACACAGATCTTCAGCTGTCCATGTGATGTTCCAAGTCCAATACTCAGCCTCATCCCAGGTCTAGAGCAAAACACCTGCTGTGGCCTCCCCTTCCTCTCTGCTTCTATCTCCACCCTCTCACACAGATCCTCTCCTCCTGGCGGTCCTACCCCACTCATTGCTTTACCCCAAACCCCAATCTCAGCAGCCATTCCCAGGAAACCTGTAGGCCACTATGACCAGAGAAGAAGGTAAAAACCTGCATATCTTTACATTTTCTTCCTTTCCTCCAAGTCCAATCCCCTAGTCTTATCCTCTGCTAAGTAGCAGAGTATTTGCTATGGCCTCTCCTCACTCTCTGCCCAGAAGAAAAAGCAGATCATGGTAGAAGAGCTTGCTCTTAATCCTCTTGTGGACCCCCTCAGCACCCCACTTAGTTTATCCCCATTCTTGAGTGTCAGTCCCTAATAATAAAAATATATTTTATCTGAAACCCCAGTGGACATACCATCAGGATCCCAGAAAAATGTTCTAGGAAACAACACACAGCTACCACATTCTTGCAAAACAAGAGAGGGCAACAGAAATCAGGGAACAAAATGCTATCCAACAAAAACAAGACCAGATATCAACACTTAAATTGGAATCTTCCTAAACCCAGATGACCAGGCACAAGCATAAAAACACAATAAATAACAGTCGGGACAATATGTCTTCCCTAGAGCCTAGAAACTTTACCATAGCAGATACTGAGTATTGTAACATAGCTAATGCACAAGAAAAGACCTTAAAATACCCTTTATGAAAATAACAGAAATCCTTAAAGATGAAATGAATAAATCTCTTAAAGAAATACAGGAAAATACAAATGGTAGAAGGAAATGAATAAAATAGTTCAAATATCCAGAAATCTTGGATTTTTTTTTAAAAAAAAGACCATATAAAAGAATAATTGGAATAGATGAAGGAGAAAAAGCTAAGATTAAAGGCACAGAAAAATATTTTCAATAAAATCATAGGAGAAATTTTTCCTGACTTAAAGAAGGAGATGTCTATCAAGGTAGAAGAAGCATTCAGAACACCAAGTAGATTGCACCAGAAAAGACAGTCCATTGGCATATAATTATCAAAACTAAACACATAAAACAAAGAATATTAAAAACGGCAAAGGGAAAAGATCCTACATCCTACCTGACTAAAACAGATTAAAGCTAAATATTAACTACAACAGAAAGCTAAAACTCATGAAAGCTGAAAAGCTCACTACTGAATGAAAAATGTATCAAGTAGAAATTAAGAAACAAATAAAATAATTTTAAAATTGAATGTAAGTAAATACACAACATATGGAAACCTTTCAGACATAATAAATGTACTTCTGTGACACAAGTTCATAGCAGTAAGTGCCTACATAAAAATAATTGAAAAGATATCGTGTAACTTACTATCACACAAGAACATTCCAGAACAAAAAGAAGTCACAATCAAAAGGAGTAGATGTCCAGAAATAATCAAACTCGGGGCTGAAATAAATACCACAGAAAGAAAACAACAAAAAATTGCAAAGAATCAATGAAACAAAGAGTTATTTCTTTGAGAAAATCAATAAGATAGATGATCAAACCCTTAGCCAAATTAACTAACAGGTAGATAATGAATGTTGAAATTGCCAGGTGGTGGTTGCTCATGCTTTAATCATAGCACCTGAGAGACAGAGGGAGGAGGATCACTGTGAGATGGAGGACAGCCTGGTCTACAGAACTAATTTTAGTTCAATCAAGGCAACATAATAAATCCTGTTTCAAAAAAGAATATTTGTATTAGATAAAATTAAAAATAAAAGGGCAATATAAAAAACAGATATGGAAGAAAGCTAGATAATCACAAGGGCACACCTTAAATACCTGTACTCTACAAAATTGGAAAATCTAAAAGAAATGGATTTTTTTTGATAAATCTATATCAAGATCACATAAGTAATTTAAAAAGATATAACCAATAACCAAATAAAAGCAGTACTTAAAAATCCCCCCCCAAAAAAACCCCACAAGAATTAGAGGGTTTTATTGAAGAATTCTATCTGGCTTTCAATAAAGGTTTAGTGCTTAATGCCAATACTCCTAAATTAGAAATAGAAGGAACATTGCCGAATTCGTTTGTTTAGGCCACAGTTACCCTGATACACAAACCTCATAAAAACCCAACAAAAAGAGAATGACAGACCATTTTCCCTTATGAACATACATGTAAAAATTATGAACAAAATATTTGCAAATTGACTCCAGAACGCATAAAAAATACTATGTACCATGATCAAGTTGACTTAAACCCAGACATACAAAAGTGTTTCTATTTAAGTAAATTGATAAATGCAATTCATAATATAAACAAACTGAAAAATACAAACCACATAATCACCTCATTAGATGCAGAAAAAAATCCTTTGTCAAAAGCCAACAACACCACTACTTGATAAAAGTCCTGGGGAGATTAAGGATGCAGGGACCATACTTCAGCAGATTAAAGGCAGCGCACAACAAGTCCATAGACAGTAGCAACTTAAACAAAGAGAAACTCAAAGAAGTCCACTAAAATCAGAATAAGACAAGGGTGGTCACTCTCTCCATACTTGTTTAATATAGTACTTGAAGTATTGCTAGGACAACGGAGCAATTGAAGGAGATTAAAGGGATATAAATTTGAAAGAAAAAAGTTGAAGTGTCATCACTCCACTGGAGAACTTATATGGTTGATAAACACTGTCAGCAAAGTAGCTGGATACAAAATTAACTCACAAAAATTAAAACCTTTTTCCTATAAACAAATGATAAATGGTTTGAAAAAGAAATCAAGGAAACAACAATTTCCCAATATCCTCACATAAAATAAAATATCTTGGGATAACTGTAACCAACCAAATTAAAGACTTGTATGATAAATACTTTAAGACATTTAAAGAAAGAAATTGAAGTTACAGAAGAAAGATCTCCCATCCTCATAGATCAGTAAAAGTGGCCATCCTATTAAAAAGAAATCTACATATTTAATTCAATCCTCATTAAAATTCAAACATAATTCTTTATATATTTTTATTGGACAATTTTCAGTTTCATCTGGCAACCATACCCACACACATATACATAAATGTATGTGCACACACATAAACACACACATACATGGATAGCTAAAATTGTCAGAAAAATAAGCAACTGCTGGAGATATTGCTGTACCACATTTCATGTTGTATTAAAGTGGTATGGTTATAAAAATAGAATAGCATTGGCACCAAAAACAGACATGCTTTTCAATGGAATTAAATTGGATACCCAAACATAAATCCACATACCTGTGTACACCTGATTTTTTTCTAACAAAACCAGAAAAAAAAACCCACTGGAACAGTATTGCTGTAGAATAATCTTGTGCACTGCAAAGATTTAACTTGAATTAATTTAATAAGATCATGATTGGCTAGTAGCCAGTCAGGAAGTATAGGTGGGGTGACCAAACTAAGGATGATAGGAAGGAGAATGGAGGAATTATGGTTGCCAGTCTGAAGCAGAGGGAGCAGGAGATAAATGTGTCATCCTAATAAAGGTACCATCATGTGGCAGAGTATAAATACGGAATATGTGTAGTTGTAGGCCATTCTCCCAGCTGTTCACAACTGAAAGAATCACTCAGAAACTTTATTAATTAAATCACTTCTAGTCAATCACATAAGTGTATTGTTATCTAGCTTGTATATCTTGAATTAATCCATTTTTTATTAACCTGTAATAAGCCTGAGCTATTGGCCAACCATTCATAAGAAATATAGGAGTCTGTGTGGTAATTTTGAGACGAGGCTGCCAGGTATTTGGGAACAGGTGGAAGGAACAGGAAATGTCTGTTTACACAGTATCTTCAATAAATGATGCTGATCAAAGTGGACAGATGTATGTAAAAGAATGCAAATTCCTCTATACTTATTACCCTGCATAAAACTCAACTTTAAATGTATCAAAGACCTTAACATAAAACCAGATACACTTAAACTGATGGAAGCAAAAGGAATAGCTTTGTACTCATTGGCACAGGAAAAGACTTTCTAAACAGAATACCACTAACACAGCAACAAAGATTAATAATTGATAAAAATGGAACCTCATGAAATTGAATGATTGTGCACAACAAAAGAAACCATTATTTGGACAAAGTTGTAGTCTAGAGAATGATGAATTATTTTTGTCAATTACACATCTGATAGAAGGCTAATATCTAAAATATACAAAGAAATTTTTAAAAGCCTAAATATTAAAAAAAAACATATAACCCAATCAAAAATGGGGTACTTATCTAAAGAGGGAATTATCAAAAGAGGAAACTCAAATGACTGAGAAACACTGAAGAAAATATTAGTCATCCCTAGCCATCAGGGAAATGCCAATCAAAACTATTTTGGGATTTTAGTTTACACACATTAGAATGACTAAGATCAATAAAATTAAGTGATAACTCATATTAACAAGGATGTGGAGTAAGGAAAACACTCATCTATTGTTGGTATGAGTGAATACTTGTACAGCTGCAATGGAAATCATTGTGGTGGTTCCTCAGGAAGATGGGAATTCCTTACCTCAAGATGCAAGATTCACTTAAGAGCATATACCCAAAGAATGCTCCATCTTACCAGGAGGAACACTTGCTCAGCCATGTTCCTTGCTGATCTATTCATAATAGCCAGGAATTAGAAACAACCTAGAAGTTCCTCAACAGAATAATGGATTTTTAAAGCATGGTACATTGAAATAACAGTGTATTACTCATCCATTTAAAGAATGAAATCATGAAATTTGCAGGTATACAAGTAGAACTAGAACCAAATCATACTGAGTGAGATAACCCAGACCCAGAAAGCCAATTATGATACATATTCATTTAAATGTAGTTGTTAACTTTTATAACACTAATAACTGAGCTGCAGTCCATAGAACCTCAGAGAGTGGGTATAGAGTATGGGTTTATGAGACACAGACAGAACTCTTGAAGAAAGTAAACTAGAGTAGTTATGAATGGATGGAAGGGCTGGAATGGGAGGATCAAGTGGGGAGAAAGAGGGATGAGGGATCAAGGGAGTGAATACAGAGGAGATAGCTAAAAATAAGGGCCATTTGGGGGCTAGTAAAAAAAACCTAACACAACAGCTTTTTAAAATATACATATATATGAAGGCAATCTAAATTAAAACACTAAACAAATGGGGGAGACAGAGCCCCAACTGTCATCTCTTGTCATCAAACAAAACTTTCAGCACTGAGATTGTATTACAAGTAATTGAATTGTCCAAAGAGTCCCACGGAAATCCCTATGCAACCCAGGCTGTAGCCAAGAGTATAGGTTGCTCTCCACAAACTGGCAGCAAGTCACCGTTGCTGAAAACAACACCTACACAACTCACGGAATATGGAAAAATTAAGCTTGTGTCTACATAGAACCTTCACCTCTTTATGCTACTGTGCTAGAATCTTTGACATAGGAAAGTCTTCTACACAGTACCAAATGACAAATGTAAATATTAAGCCAGACACAATCCCTTTGATCTGCAATGGTGTCCTGCCTATAAAATGTGCTAAGGCAAATAGTGGCATAAAATTTGTGGAAATAGCTAACCAATATTTGATTTGACTTAAGACCAACTCCGTGAGATGGAACTCCTATCTGACATTGCTTGGGTGACCACAAACCCGAGACCTAGGTTAAAACCAAATACTTCTGTTCTGCTAAAACAAAGTCACAATAAAATGACTCCTAATGGCAGTCTGCTATACTCATAAATTAGTGCCCTTCTCAGTCATTGTTAGAGAATCTTCTTCTTCCATCAGATAGGGACAAATAGAGAGACCAACAGCCAAATATTGTTCTTGGAACATGCCAATCTAAAATGGATGCTCCATCAATTCCTTCCCTCCAGGGTTCAAGGAACCCTCTGAGAGAGGAGGAAGAAGGATTGCAATGGCCACCAAGGAGGAAGAAGGATAGAGGACACCAAGAAAGCTAGTCCCTCTAAACCAACATGAGCAAATTTCATACTAACTCAGAGAGACTGAGAAAGTATTCACATGACCTCATTGGTCTGCACCAGTTCCTTTGCATTTGTATAATAGATTCCAGTTTAGTGTTTTTATTACTGAGTGTGTGACCAATGAATCTGTTTCATGTGCCTTCTCTTGGGATTTTTCAGTGGTTTGTTTTCTCCCAATTATGATGTGGCAGTTTTGTTTTATCATATTAATTATATTGTATTACATCATTTTATTTATTATATTAAAATCCCTTCAAAGCCTGCTTGTTTTCTGAGAGAGAGAAAGGGAGCAGATCTGTATGGGAGAGGAGAGGGAGAAACAAAAAGGGGTAGAAGGAGGGGAAACTCTAATCAGGAGAAAAAATATAGTTTTCATAAGGAGAGAAAATTTAAACAGAAAGTACAAAATTAGAAGACTTTGAAATCATGGGAGCAAGACTTCAGTTCATGTGGATTCACAGGTATGTGCTGAAAGCCTGCCAATGACACTTTATTTATTGACTGATTTTCTTAGGAAAACTCACAACAACTTGTGCAAAATGAACCCCTATTTGAAAATACGGGTGCTCCCTAAATGCACCTCATAGTTGGGGCAACCTACACGGTATTTGTTCCAAATGTGCTTTCCTCCTGAGTCACTGGTTAGTGGGAGTTTGCCACCTGTTATGGAATTAGCGAGATATTTAGTCCTCTACATTAAAAAGGGTGCTATGTCAGTGTACAGGAAGGTGACGTCAAGTTGACAAGCTCTGGATGCTATGGAGATGCCATGATGCATCCTGGAATTACAGTATGCTAAAGTTTGTGAGCATTGACATTGTCGTTGTTTCTACCAGGAACCAGCACTAAGCTTTTAAAAAGTGCATAGAGAAGCTATTTTTTTTTTTGGCAATCTTCTTTTCAATTCAACTTGTTTATTGAAAATTCCTGGAAGCTAAAAAGTGCCATCTGTTTTCTTATCAAATTTTACCCCCACAATCATAGAAAAACATCACTGCTTTTTTTATTCAAGAGGTTGCTTAGGAACAATGCAGTTATATTCATGGGTCAGTTTCTATTGAGTCACTGACGATAAACCAGAAGCAAGTATAAAAACATGTCTGAGTCTAGAAACTGCCTGAAAATCAACTTCCACTCCAGAAACATACCCCAGAGTAAAATCCCCAAGGCTACATTTTATACCCACATAACTAGAACAGTGTCTTTTGAATGGCCTGTCAATAACTTTGTGGCTTTTGATAAGGCATTTTCCCGTCAGCTGGAAAATTTAACAGTAGGTTCCCATTTTAGGTGGCCATCGCATTGTTAGTCTTACAAAAGATGTAACTGTCTGTGCAGAAGCTCCCAGAAGAGTCCCTGCAGATATGGACATTGTCGGCTGAAAATGGCCAGAGCATCCTTCAGCTCTCCAGGAGAGAGTCAATATTCCAATTCTATCAGCGTCCCTGAAAATGAAGGGATATGTGAGCAAGCAGGGCCGAGTATTGGAATAAACGTTCAGTAAAAAAGGTGGTGGCTACAGAGAAAGAAATAAAAACAAAGAAAAACATATGACTATGTTTCTAAGAAAAATACCAATTAAAAAATGTACATAGCTTTTTATTTTAATGAAAAGGTTGACCTGATAAATATCACCCACCCTCTTTAAATGGTCAGAAAAATCCTTGGCAAGTTCACAAAGTAGGAAATGTCCATCTTCATGCAAAATCTTAAAAATGTTATGCTAGACCTATGCTGGCATAAGCACTATTCTGAATAATTGGCAGAGAACTGAAGTATCAGCAATCAGTAAGATATTTAATCTATTCTGAATAATGTGATCTGTTAGGTTGCATGCTAAAATACTGAATCAGTGGCACAGGTCTTGCTAACCAAGAATGTCCTTTAAAACATCAGCTCTCTTCTTTCAGACTCGCCACCTTTGATACATACCCTACAACTTTGATAACATCTGTTTTCCCATATAAACTTACTTAACTTCTGAAATTCAAGCTGTGCATCTTCAATATGCCAGGCTCTACACTAGGTGCTCTGTGGAAGTCCAATGTCCCCAGTGACTCCAAAGCAAAATTATAATCTACTCTCCCAAGCTAGGAAACTGACAGTCCTTACCATAGTCATTTTTTTTCAGTATTTGTTTGACCATAACACATACTTCTCTACCAAACCACAGAACAATCCTTTTGTCAAAATGCTTGGCAGCAAGCAAAATGAGGTCTAGTGCCCTGTCACTTGTACCGTATCATGTTCAAGAATTTGTAGATCAGAAGTATAACCAGCGTGAGTCAATCAATGTGGAACCGTGTTTACGGTTAAGATACACCAACAAACTACACATATCTAGAGTCATTCGGAAGTTCGTTTGCAATTGTATTGAAACTACATTAGAGTTTGCCAGGCATTAGACTCAAAAGGGACCAGACAAGAAACTTCACTTTCTGCTGGATGAAGAATAGGAAGAAGTGCAGCTTCAGGACTCTGGTGTTAACATCTGCAAATAAAAAAATAATAATAAAAAACTAGTCTGTTTTTGCCTCCAGCACGTTTACTTTTTACCTCAGATTTACCTATGGAATAGGGTGTTGCATATGATGCTGAAAGTGCTAGCAGGGAAGTATGTTAATTTCATATTCCAACGTTAATTAAGCCACACCACTGACTTAGTAACTGATCCCAATTGCATTGTTCTGATCTTGTTCTTTTTCTGTTCCCGATGTGCACAGGTGGTAGAGAGGAGCCTTTTCTTCAGTTGTAAGTATGGCTGTTTGGCATGCCAGCATTTGAGAGGCCTTTTATTTTTAATGTTTTAATTGTTTTAGTTGGCCAAGGAACAAAGCATGTTTTACTCTTCCAAAAGAACACTGAAAAAGAAACATTGAGAGAACTGCTCTGGAGCTTCTATGACCAGCAGATGAGAATGTCTTTCTAATGGAGAAGCAGGGTCTCTTTCAAAGTCAAAATATGTTAGCCCTCTGATCATCTAGTCTGCAGACAGGTATGAATGCCTATACCTTTGTAGTCATTAATGTCTCTAATCTCTGACAAAATTGAAAACAGAGCACCAAATTACAGAAGCCACGCCAGTTATAGCCACCCTTTAATACACATGCACTCTGTGCTCTTTGACTGATATGAAAAACAACAAAAAAATGCTACTCTTTCCTCTGGATTGTGTATTGGTGCAACCAGGATCACATTGAAGGACATAGGAAGAGTCCTTTGCCCTATTTCTCATTTCAACTTCATTTCCCCCTCTACCATTTCCTATATACTTCTATTTTTATCCTGACTGGTATTTGTCTGTTATGTCAAAATACCATTAAGATCAAAGCTTCTTCTTAGAAAGGAAAATTTCCATTACATAAAAACCCTTGCTATAAATGCCTGCCTCGTATTGTCTTATAATAGGTGAATTATGTCTTTCCCAAAACTGAGAAATGATTGAGCAGGATTAGAGACAGAGATAACGGCCTTTGATAATGTTCTCTAAACCCAAGAGTTATGTCCAGGTGGGCAAGATGATCTCAGGGTGCCTCCCTAGTCAGATCAGATGAGTGGTTAGTGGCTATGGAAAAGTGTCAGTCTGCATCTTCTGGTATCTACAGATTCTTTAAATTTCGTGACAGCAAAGGAAGCCAGGGGTACACATACTTTGTAACTTAGGCATACATTTATTAATCTATACACCTAAGAATCAGACTGTTATCATGTATCTACCACCTTCAAGTAAGCAACTTCTGGGGAAGTAAGAAAACTAACAAACACTAAGAAGTAGAACAATGATCAAAAAAGCCAGTACAAGCAGTAGGGATAAATCCTGGTGCCACTGCCAGTGACCCCACAGTCTTCGCCAGCCATACAACTGTCACCCACATTCAGAGTCTAGTTTGGTTGTTTTTGGTCCTTTTCCTGTCCAGTAAGAGTGGGTGCGCTCCCATTAGCTCAGGTAGACTGTTTCAGTGGGTGAATCCATCATGGTCTTGATCTTTTTGTTCACATTCTCACTCCTCTCACTTTTCAACTGGATTTTGGGAACTCAGTCCAGTCTCTGATGTGGGTCTCTGTCTCTGTTTCCATCAGTTGCTGGATGATTGTTATATGGTGACATTTAAGATATTCATCATTCTGAATACAGGCAAGGCCAGTTCAGGCACCCTCTCCTCTGTTATTTAGGGTCTTAGCTGGGGCCATCCTTGTGGATTCCTGGGAATTTCTCTAGTGGCAGGTTTCTTGCTAGCCCCATAATGTCTCCCTCAATCAAAATATCTCTTTCCTTGTTCTCATCTCTATCTTTCTCCATCTCAACTATCCTGATCCCTCTTCTCCCTCCCGTTTTCCCCTCCTTTTCCCTTCCAACTTCTCTTCTTTCCCCACACCCGTGCTTCCAATTTTGTCAGGCAATCTTGTCTATTTACCTTTTCCAGGTGTTTCTATAGGTTTTTCTTAGAGTTCACCTTGTTACTTGGCTTCTCTAGGATCATGGAGGATAGGTTCATTATCATTTGCTTTACAGCTAGTATCCACTTATGAGTGGGTGCATATCATGTTCATCTTTCTGGGTCTGGATTTCCTCACTCAGGATGGTTTTCTCTAGTTCCATCAATTTTTCATGTAAAATTCAAGCTATCTTTTTTTTTCTTAGTCGTACTCCAGTGTGTAATGTGCCATATTTTATTTATCTATTATTCATTTGAGGGGCACCTAAATTATTTTCCAGGTTTGAGTTATTACAAATAATGCTGCTATGGACATAGCTGAATAAATGTCCTTTTATTGAGCACCCTTTGGGTATATTCCCAAGAGTGGGTCCTGAGGTAGGTTGATTCCCAATTTTCTGAGAAATCGCCGTACTGATTTCCAGAGAGGTGGCACAAGTTTGTATTCCCACCAGCAATGAAGGAGTGTTCCCCTTACTTCACATCAATTCTCTTAGCCTGTGTCTTTTTTTACAGGTGAATTGATTCCATTGATATTAAGTGATATTAATGACCAGTGATTGTTAATTCCTCTTAATTTTTGGTGGTAGTGTTTGTGTGTTTCCCTTCTTCGGGGTTTTCTGGTGTGAGGTTATCTGTTGCCTATGCTTTTGTAGGTGCAGTTAGCTTCCTTGGGTTTGAATTTTTTCCTTCTAAAACTTCTGTAGGGCTGGATTTGTGGATAGGTATTGTTGAAATCTGGTTTTGTCATAGAATATCTTGTTTTCTCCAGTGATGGTGATTGAAAGCTTTGCTGGATATAATAGTCTGGGCTTGAATCTGTGGTCTCTTATTTTCTGCAGCATATCTGCCCAGGACCTCCTGGCTTTCGTAGTTTCCATTGAGAAATCTGGTGTAATTATGATAGATCTATCTTTATATGTTGCTTGAGCTTTTCCTTTGCATTTCTTAATATTCTTTCTTTATTTTGTATGTTTTGCATTTTGATTATTATATTGTAAGGGGACTTTTTTTGGTCTAATCTATTTGTTGTTCTGTTAGCTTTTTGTACCTTCTTGGGATATTCTTCGTTAGGTTGGGAAATTTTTCTTCTATGACTTGTTGATTATGTTTTCTGTGCCTTTGATCTGGAGTTCTTTTAGCTTTATTTTTTTCAGGTTTGGTCTTTTCATGGTGTCCCAGATTTCCTGGATGTTTTGTATTAAGAATGTGTTCGATTTAATATTTCTTGGACCAATGAATGTATTTCCTCTATAATATCTTCAACACCTGAGTCTTTCTTCCATCTCTTGTATTCTTTTGGTTATGCTTGCTTCTGTATTTCTTGTTCATTTACCCATATTTTCCATATCTGGAATTACCTCTGTTTGTGTTTTCTTTATTGCCTCTATTTCAGTCTTGAAGTCTTCAGCTATTTGCTTCACCTGTTTGATGGTTTTTTCTTAGTTTCCTTGGGTTTCCTTGAGAGATTTATTGATTTCTTCCATTTTTTGTCGTTTCCTCCACTTCTTTAATGGAATTTTTCATTTGCTCTTTAAAGGTCTCCATCATCCTCATAAAGTTACATTTAATTTTTTTTTTATTCTGCCTCTTCTGTGTTAGGATTTTGAAGTCTTCCTGTTGTATGACCACTAGGTTCTGCTGTTACCATGCTGCTTTTTAGGTTGTTGGATAAATTCTTGCATTGGCCCCTAACTATCTTTTCCTTCAATTGGTGCTGGCAGTGCCTTTGCTTCTTGCTCCAACCCTTGCAGTGGCTGTCTATGTCTTTGGGAACTGTTCTTGGTCTGCTCTGTACTGTCAATACCTGTGTCTCAGGGACCCACTGAAGTCTCTCTTGGCCCTCTCTATTGGCCTGCTCTCTTGGTTCGCTCTCTTGTTCCACTCCGTGCAGTCACAGCTTGTGCTTTAGAATTTCCATCTTGGTCCTCTCTGTGTAGTTGCAGCTTGTTTTTCAGAATTCCTATGAGGTTGTGTGTTTGGGGAGGGGAATTGAGGGTCTGGGGGCAGAGTGAGACTGGTAGCTTTCAGGGTCAGATGGATGGGATGGGGGTATTGGAGACAGAAACTATATTAATTGCAACCCTGTTGACTATTAGCTCAGGCTTCCTATTTAGCAACTCATACATCCTAAATTAACCCATTTATATTAATCTGTGAATCACTGTGAGACTGAGACCTATGGGTAAGGTTCTGGGCTGTCTCTCTCTTTTGGCAACTACATGGTGTCTCCTTGATTCTGCCAACAATCTCTTTATATTGTTGTTTGGTTTTCCTACCTTGTTATATTCTGCCCTGCCATAGGCTGAAGCAGTTTCTTTATTAGCAAATGTTAATAAAATATATTCACAGCATACAAAGTGGAATCCCATATTAAGAACGGAATTTTCTCATATTAATGTCAAATAGCAAAGCAAATCCTGTGTACATGAAAAATACCATGGAAGATAAATATAAAAAACAAGCTACTAAAACATGTAAGCATGTCAAATTTAAGTCTCTTATTTAAAAGTTCTGATAGAAACAGAGCGGGAGTCATTCCTATAAAGAAACAAGCATCACATTAGAGATATCTTAGTATTTAAGAACATGGGTTGCTATTTGAGAGAACCCACATTCAAGTCCCAGGAATCACATGGCAACTCTCAAACGTCTGTAAATAAAGTCCAAGACAATCCATTTTCCCATGGCTTGCTTCAGGGTCCCAGACATGCATGTGGTATGCATTCATGCATATAGGCAAAGCACCTATACACATAAAATACAACTAACTAAATAAATAAGCAAATAAATAAAATTCACTCTCTTTCTTCTTAGAAACAGTACAAGTAAAATGAGAGTGGAATGAAATATTTACTGACACAAAAAAATTTTAGTGTGTCTGAGGGGGTGTCACTGTGATGACCAAGTTTCAAACATTGAAAGTCTGTCACTGGGCAGTTTATTATAGGCATATTTAAGTACAACACAAATTGCTGAAAATTTTCCTGGTGATAATTAATTCCTGTGTGCACAATAGCACAATAAACTATGACTACATAGCCCCTCTTTGTAAAGTATATATGACATCTTCCATAAAGATGGGTACTATAGATTAACTAACTATGTGTGACATCTAAAGTGTCTGGAGAGGATGTGGTATGATCTGGATCATAAAGATAGAGCAAAGGTCACCAGACTGTAAAACCACTTCTGCCCCCTCCCCCCATCCTTCTGGGAAGAAAACAGGGTAAATATATTTCCTTTTGAAGAGACACCCTGTGTGTTTAACATACCTGGATTACCATGTACTTATCTGTGAGCACAAGAACCTCTGTGCCTTCCACAGAGCCTCATCAACCTACATTTATACAATGTTCAAAATTCTTCTAACATCAAAGAAAAATATTTCCTTAGACAGGTATTGAAGGAATTTTTGCCTGTAGAAGTGTCTTTAAGAAATGCTAAAAACATTATTTTGATGGGAACAAAAATGATATAGATAACAAGTTCAGGCCTATTTTTATTTTAATTCTTTATTAACTCAAATTAGAATTATAGAATTTTTATGCAAAAGCATTGATTTTAATACTTATACAAAGAATTGTATTGAGGCCTTCTTGGAACTTTTGATTTTAGTTTTTAAGTAAATGAGCTCAACAGGAGAAAAATGAAAGAAAAGAAAAAGGAAAAAAGATGAAATAATGAGGATACTCAAAACCATAAATTGCAGAAAGTACAGAATGCAAAATTAGGAGCCAAGAACAGAACATAGAAAACAGTTATGACATGCTAGGTATTAATCCAAATGCATCAATAACTGCCTTAACCTTCAGTGATCTAAACACAACCTATTAAGAAATACAGAGAAAACCCTGTAGACAATCTGTCTACGATAAGCACAAAACCAGATAAAAAAATAGATAACAAGAATAAAAATATGAAGAAAATTATATCATGCTAGCAATAATAAAATGGAGGTAGTTATATTAATATAGCTATATTAATTAACAGAGCATATCAAAATCAAAGTTATTATGACTGAAAAGGATTATAACATAAGGGCCAAACTGCTTCTCTAAGAAGTAATCTTAATATATGTACCCCCCACTTGAGAGTTGAATTTTGTGAGGTCAAACTCATTAAGGAAAAGGAGCAACAGAACCTGCCATTACTGTTGGATACTGTAACACATTTGCTTCAGAAATAGATGCAACAGATGGGAAATCATAAAGCCATGCTTGAAATCTATAACTCCAATGATGAGCTGAATATAACTAACATGATAAAGCTTCTTCATTCAACTGTACAGAATACATGTTCTTTTTGATTTGGGATATTTACAACCGACCATATTAGGTGTCAGTAACATATCTTTAGAAAATCGTTGTGTATGTTTGCTGTTTGTGTGATGCCTATTCATATATGTAAAGTTGCACATACATGTGAGTGCATATATGTGTGTGAGTGCGGGCATGAAGGAAGAGACTGAGATGAGGCATCTTCCTGAATTGTCATCCATCTTATCTATTAAACCAGGATCTGTCACCTGAACCCAGAACTTCCTAACTTGCCTAGTCTAGCAGTCTTCTTGCTTTGAGGATTATTGGCTATGAATACAAACAGGTCACAGCGATGTTGGAGATCCAAGCTTCCTTCCTCATGTTTGTGCAGCCAACACTTTCCTCACTGAGCCATCTCCCAGGCTTTTAAAGAAGAGAGATCATGCACTGTCTGCTATTAGAACACAGTAGAATTCACTTGAATGGTAGTGGCTGACACTCACACTTATCTGGGAGAATTCCAACACTCCAGGACATTCGCAACACACTTCTACATCACACATTGGTCAAAACAAATAGTAAAATAAATTTCAAGAATATGTTAAGCTAAGTTAAAACCCATCTTCCAAAATGTGTGCAAATCAGTAAAAGCACTGTTAGAGGAAAATTTATAGCACAAAATATTTATGAAAATAAATGCTATAACCACAACAACAATAAGAGTCTATCATAGTAAATTAGGCAAAGAGAAGAAAATTAATTCCAAAGTAATCAGGTGCAACGAGATAGCTGGAAGGAGGAAAGAAAATTATGAAATTAAAAATAGGAATTCAATAAACAAAAGCAGTAGAAATAAAGCTATTTGTTTCAAAACATTACTTCAATTGATAAACTTCTACACCATCTAACAAAAAGGAATACTTGACAGAGAGACATCATTTATGATATGAATATGATTACAAAGATAAAAATTGAATTATAGAAAAACTTTATGTTCGTATTTGATAGCCTAGGATGCAGTGAACATATTCCTTAAAAAGTTCACAGTCTGCCAAAACTTACACAATACACAGTGGGAAATGTTCAAAGGCTTATTTCTGTAAAAGAAACTGAGATGATAGTAAATAATTTTCTAAATTGAAAGCAACAACGCCAGATAGATTCAATGAAAAATAGACTTCTAGAAAGCACTTAAGAAAGAAAACATGTCAATTGCTAGCAATATTCACAACTATTTTCAAAGGATACAGGCAAAACTATGGAGACAGCACAAAAGGTCTGGGAAGGAGAACCTAGAGAAGCCGCAGAGGATTTTCAGAAAAGTGCAACTGTTCTAAATGGTTCTAGAATGGTGGATGTGTGCATTGCACGTTTGTCTAGATTATCAAAGGTGACCTAGACGTACAGTGATTGATGGACTCTTGATGATGTTTCATTATAGGTTTACTGACTCTAACCAAACCAATAGTGGTATGAGATATTGTAGGGTACAAAGTAGGTTATGTCGGGGGACAGGGTATAAATGAGACAATTCTTTGCTTCTGTCTAATATTGCTGTGAATCTAAAAAGTATCTAAAATAAAATGTATCCTAAAATTAAACTTATGTTAACATAAAAAGTCCCGTCCAAAATAAGGTACAACATTGAATAGCAACTGTTAAATTAAATTAAGCAAGAAATTAAAACCTGAAACTAAAGAAAAGTCATGAAGGGAGACTATAATACAATCCACAGAATGCTTAACCAAGAGTTGGGGGGACATGAGTACCCACATTCCTCACTTCCATATTTAAGTAGAGACTCAAACAGCTATTCTGTGTCACTGGATAATAAAGCCTTTAGAGTCTATAGGGAATTTGGGAATACCAAGCCCAGATTAAGAGTTACTCATGAGGCATATAGCTCCCTGTAAAATGAAGGGATTAAATATATATTTTAATGGAGAAAATATTAGATGAAAAAATTTAAAAAAATTCGAATGAATTAATCAGCATAGAAGATAATATGCTAGGTGAAAAATAGTTCTTACAGGGTGACTTGTAATAGTCCTTATCAAAGGTTTTTTTTTTCAGACTAAATAAAAAATTAAAACATGTCTTCCAAGGAATCACGGGAAAAATGTGTCACCTTAAACCTTCACAGTGAGTGAAGTGCACATCAACTTTTTCCATGAACTAAAGAATGTACAGGGTGTTGTCATGGCTAATCTTAGTTATAAACTTGAGTGTTTCTGGAATCAGTTAAAAGCCAAGATGCCAGACACTCCCGTGAAGGATTCTCTTATTCAGATTATTTTAAGAAGGAAGTCCCACCTTCTATTTGTGCCACACATTCTGGTGGCAGCCCACATAAAAGGACTTGGAAGAAGGCAACTTTAATTTTTAGGGCTTCTTGCCCTTACTCTTTCTGGCAGGTTCTTCTTCTCTGTTGTTGTTGTCATTAAATCCTTCTTTAGACTTCCGGCTTAGAGTGAAGGCCAGACTGGGACTGCTGAGACATCCAGTTTGGTAACTGCACAACTATCAGATTCCTGGTGGCCTTTCGGTCATGAGACAGTCATTATTAGATGACTTAGATCACATCCTGTAAGCATTCTCTTACTCCTTTTCCTCCTCTAAAGCAGCAGTTCTCAACCTTCGGGTCTCAACCCCTTTGGAAGTGGACTGACTTTCACAGGGGTTGCCTAAGAACATTCACTGGAAAATGCATATATTTACACTATGATTCATAACAGTAGGAAAATTACAGTTATGAAGTAGCAATGAAAATAACTTATGGTTAGAGTCAGCACAGCATGAGGAACTGAATTAAAGGGTTTTGGGAGTTTGAGAACAACTACCCTAGAAAACCCTGACTAATACAAGCCCTTTCATCATACTCTTCTCCTGTAAACTTGGGACGACCAAGGCAGTCTGAAAAGCTTTCTTTCGGACTAGAGTGAATCATTGAGATCCAAATCTACTTTGTTAGAGAATTTACCTGTAGATAAAACTGAAAGGTAAGCAGACTTACTGTTGAGAGTATGATATTCCGTAATTGCTTTTCATGTTTCTGATTCATAGCTTGGAAGTAAACTCAGGTGGGCCAATGAACATACCAGAATCTTATGCCATGGGAATTTAACTATCTCAGAACACCACCTGTTTTTTTTCTTGGAGGATGTAGGGGTGGGGGAGGATCAACAGGCAAATGAAGAATACACGAATCCTGGTTACTGAAGGCTTGACAAGAAGTGTGATCTTTAAACTGACAATGGTTTAAGCTTGTTATAACTAGGAACTGTGAAGATGAGAGTAAACAGAAAAGTGCTTACTGTACTCTTTACTGTAACTGATACCACCTCACAAGTGTGCACACAAGCAATCACATATCCAAGGCAAGGCTGGAGGTTTTGATGTGACATTGATAATTTTACAGATTTCAAAGTTCCAGAATTGTTGCTAAGTTGTCATATCTGTTGCTTGCTTGCTTTTTTCTAAATCTTTTATGTGACAATAGTTTTGCTGAAGGTCTATGATTTAAAAAATAAATAAAATGAAATAAAAAGTGTTTGTTGACTGGGATATTTCACACAGCAGCAAATACACACAAGGAAAAAAAAGCTGATTCTAGAACAAAAGTTTAAGGTACATTAAAGCCAACTAATCAATGTGGCTCCAATGTTTTCACTACGTACTGATTAAAGTTGGGTTTCTTGACATTGCTAAGAATTCAGATCACTAAGTCAGAGATATGAGGAGAAGAACAGGGCAGGGGTTTCAATCAATTCCTAAATCAAAGTTAAGAGAATATACTCTGTTGATGAGTACCAACTTCATCTAGTACTTCTTGGTCAAGCTGAGTCATGACACAGAAATTGTAAGAGACAACCAAATGGGAAACTCTGAAAAGCATCAAGAAAAGAAATCTATTGTGGATTCTAGAACAAAAGGAAAAATACAGCAGCACAACATCCAAGAACTCCCTTCCAACAGAAGAAAACCCCTGAGATAGAATTGCCCAGTTCTCAACACAGCAACTGGAGAAAGATGAATTAGGCTAACTCTGCTGGATCCAGGAAGAGACCCCTGACAGGAAAATCTGACACTATTAAACAAGATGCCACCCCTAAGTAAACCAGATAACAGGCTCTTCTTCCATGCCAGGCCTACGACTTCCTTCTGCTACTGAGAAATACCCAAGTGATAGGCTTCCAAGTAGGAAATATCCACACTCATGGAGAACGATTTGGTCCAGACAGCCTTTCTGTCAATGAGAGGCCCCAAGGCTTTGCCTGCTTAACCAGTTTCTCCAGCATTTTTTGTTAGAGAATATTGGGGAAACTGCCTTCTCCATTTGAATGGCTTTAGCACATTTTCTAAATCTGTGTTAAAAAGATTTACCTCGAGCTATTTTTGGGTTTCCTGTTGCTAGCACTGGTCTAGTACAGAACACAGTCACCAACAAGAAAAGCATTGTCCTTTAATTCTTCCTTGTAAAGATTCTTTTATGGATTCTAGAGACTGTGGTTTTGCATATAAATTGAATTTGTCTGTGCTTAGAAAAAGATTTATTATAGTTCATATATTTTATAAACCATAAGTGACTAATTGTACTGAACATATTTGAGTGCTTTATGTAATCTGTGTCAGACCAAATGAAACAACTAATATGATCTGATTTAGAAAATAGGCAAAGAATAATACTGATAACTCAACAAAGATACAAAAATGGCCAGTAAGCATATTAAAACAATTGTTCATTTGGGGAGGAGGGTATGAACCTACAGTTGGGTGGCTAGGGAGCTTGGGAGGATCTGGAAGGAACTAGGTAAGGAGAAAAACATGATCAAAATATATTACATGAATTTTTAAAATTTTTTTGCATGAAAAATTTTAAAATAACAAGAAATCAACATCACAAACCATTAGTGGATTATAAATTAAAATGTGCAGTAGTTGCATTTCAAGTGTATTTTAACAGGTAAAGACTGCCTGAAGATCTGGGAGTTAAACAGTCCCACTGGTCAGCCTTATAGACCAGGTTATGGTCACACACACCTTTAATCCCACTAGCCATAATATCATGAACCTAATCCTAGTAGCCATACTAGTTGCCATAGAAATCGGGCCTTTAATCATGGTGGTTCATGCCTTTAATCCCAGCCCTAAAGAGAATCATAAAATGGGAGGAAACAGCTCTCAACACAGTCTCATTCTGAGATTCCAGGAGGCAGGATCGCTATTTCAGACTGAAGTCAAGGTAAGATCCATTGGCTGGCTGTTTTGCTTTTCAGTCTTCAGGTTGAACCCCAATTTTTGACCCTTAGTTTTTATTAACAGTGCTTCAATGTGCTTTTAATACATACCTATTAAAAAAGGCTCGAATCAGGTATGGAGGAAGTGCAGTACAGGAAATGATCTGGCAAACACCCGCTCTCATTCTTGATGTAACTGCAGCAATTACTCAGAAAATATTCAGTTTTTCTTCCAAATCTATTCAGAAAACCATTTTCCTTTGTCAACTAGTTAAGTGAGTTGAAAACTTGCCTGTACACAGAAACTTCACAGATACATTAACATACCTAGCTTCCTTGATAATTGTGTAATCATGAAAGCAACAAAAATGTTCCTGAGTGAGTGAGGGATATATAAGTTATGGAATGTTCACAGAATGACTTAATATCCAATGTCAAAACCAAAAGAGTTATGGAGCCAGGAAAATATATAGGGAGATTTCAATACACTTTCTTATATGAAGAACAATCTGAAAGGGTAAATGCATGCCATATAATTTCCAACTCCGTGACTCTTTGGAAAGCAAGACTATGGGCAGAGCAAAAAGTTCAGTGCCTTCCAAGTTTGAGATAGAGACGGTTGAATAGTCCAGGCACTAGAATTTTCAGGGTGATGTAACACTATACCTGACCTTAGGTCAGTAGCATAACACATTTTTTAAAACCCACATAATATGTTGTGCCAAGTATAATCCCAAAGGTGAATTATTGATTTTGGTCATATTGGTACATAAAGTATGCTCATTGACTATCAATTGTGCTGCTGCGGTACAAAGCATCACCAGTATGGAAGGATGCAGGGAGTGTGAGGACAGCTATACTGGAGCTCTGATCTGTTCCTCTGTCTTGTTAGGAAGCAGTGAAGTTTGCTAATTTTGTAAGAACCAACAGTTAAACAAGCCAAACAGTTAAACATAGGAAAATTATTTGAAGAAAAAGCATTATCCATAATGGTATGTATAAATGCAAAAACAAAAAGAAAAACACATCAAAACAGGCTCAAAATCATTTCCTGGTATAGTTACTAATAAAATCTACATAAATTACAAATAAACCTAAGAGACTGGCTAAAAGAGAAAAGAATGAGGCAAAGATATTGAGGTACTGGTAAGTGATTTAATGCACTTTGAAATTATAATGATGAGACACAGTTGAAACAGTTTGTTATATTCCCTGTAAAAATAAATATTCATTTATCATAATATTCAACAATTGCTAACTTTTGTATTTATTACAAAATACCTGTAAATATCACACACAAAATTTACACATTGCTGCTCAGGAAATCAATTCTTTGCAATGAAATAACTCAGTTTTTAATAGGATAGTGATTTGACCAAATTGTGATGTGCCCACAGCAGGCCTGGATTGTATAAACAAAGGTACTATTGTAACAAAGTATTGTTATATACCAGAGCATAGACAGATCTTTAAGAATTGTGTTGAAAAAAATGTTCAAATTTATAAAGTTATATACCAGTTTGATCAAAAAAATATAATTATGTATGAATAAAAGATAAAAGTATTTTAAAGAGTACATATAACATGATTGGATTTAAATCATATTCTTAGAATTCAAAACTTTAAAATATGGGATCATCTTACCGGCTGCTGTTGCTTAGGAATGAGAGTGCAGAAATGAGGTGTCTGGGAAGTGTTGATCCAACTGTTCCACTGCTTGACTGTGGTGATGGACACAGTAGTGTACATAAGAGTCGACTGTGCGGTCCATAAATGCACAAGGAAAGCTGGAGAAATTCTGACTAGTACTGGCGAAGTCTTCCAATAACAGCACAGGTTGGGATATTTTATAATTCGTCCATGGATTCCCTTTTAATAGAATTGAGGAACCTTTGCATTAGACTCCTTTGTATAATTCTTATAAATGCTTGGGGTTTTATTAATGTCCAGTTAAAGTAAATTAGTTAATGAGATTAGAAACTGGAAATGTACAGAACACAGTAGATAAGATCAGGATTGTGAAGGTCACAGAGGTGTGAATGATAGGAGTCAAGGTTAGAATACTCCCTGGATTGTCTCCAAAATGGATATTCCCATAGAATAGTAAAAATCACTTCTTAAAAAGAATACTTTTATTCATGTTGCTGCTGATTTATGAATAAAGCTACTGATGTACACACACACACACACTTTGGCAATATTGAATCTTTTACCTCCCACATTTACAGATAACATCCACCTAATATAGCAGGCTGGTGTGCCAAATGTATTCATAATGAACTCCATCAGCAGTGGTCTAAATTTTATTTTATATTTGGAAGAATTTTCTCTTCCTCATTTAAGAAAATTCATAGAAAACAATAAAAGTCATATATTTAACAGATTAATCTGACTGTTTTTTTCATGTTTTGATGAATTTAAAGTAATGACAATGCCCTAATTGTGGCAAATTTGTCTGTAGCAGCCACCTCTCCTGTATTTCATTAGTGTCTTCCTTCCTAACCTTTCATTTCATATAAAATTGGAGTCATTTGCATGTTTGTGCCCAGAATTCTGTTATGTTTGTTATTATTGTCTTTCTAAAGAGAGTCAAAGAAGAAAGAGGAAAGTACCTTAAAAGACTTATTTTATCATTTTACTTGATGGAGAATCCTGAGGATAAATTAATGGAGCTGGCTTTGCAAACATTCTGACATTTTATTTCTGAAACACTAGTGAATATTAATAAGGCTTTTAATGATTTGTCAGAAAAATTAGGAAGAAATAGCAACAGATTGTACATTGTGAACCTTCAGGTTAAAATGAAATTATTTCCATTTATACTCAAGTAAAAAAGTGGGCTGAAGTATTGCCTCCATATTAGATTTTCCTTTTAATGATAAACATGAAAGTTTAAAATGAATATAAAATGATCAACCCTGAAAAAAACGCACATGAATAACATCATACAGACTGAGTAGGTTATATTTACACATGGATATATATATGTGTGTGTGTGTGTGTGTGTGCATATAAAAATAAATAATGAAAAAAAATGGCTGACCATTTGAGAGAAAATGGTCCAAAATGGATTGGCGCTATTAGGAGGTATGGCTTCTTTTGGAGTAGTTTTGGTCTTGTTGGAGGAAGTATTGTTACTCTGGGGGTGAGTTTTGAGTTCTCATCTATGTTCAAGCCACACCCAATGTCTTAGACCACTTCCTGTTCTCTGCAGGTCAAGATATAAGAATCTCAACTTCAGAACCAAATCTGCCTTCATGCCACCATACTCCCAGTTGCCATGCTCCCTGCCATGATGATAATGGACTAAAGCTGTAAACTGCCACCTAAATCAGATATTTTTCTTTATAAAATTTACTGTGGCATTATGTCTCTTCACAGAAATTGAAACCCTAACTAAGACAACATCTATAGATTTGAAAGAGAAAAGGGCTGTAAGGATGGAAGAGAGAAATGATATAATTATAATCTCAAAATTAAAATAAAGAATTACAACCTTTAAGTACAGTGCTCCATGTTCTCAACTGTACAGATGCAGTACACACATATACATATGTGTGCAAATGCACGCACACATATACACACACACCACACACAGGGAGGGAGAATTGTTTCCAGCTTAAGGCTTAAGGAGCGTCAACATAGCATTAATTAAAGAAAAAAAAAGCTCAAATAAGATTGCTAACTCTGTTTTCTTTCTAACTCTTTATCTTAGCAAGTCTACTGACTTTCTGGGTTTTCTCTGCTCTCATTCTCCCACCGTGCAGCATTTCTCAACAGTCCTTGCTCAGAATTGGTCCTCCCTCAGTGAGGCTCTTTTCATATGTTTTCAAGCCAAGCAACAGTGGATAACAGTACCACATGTCTTTGCCCAAATCCATTTGCAAAAATAATTTAGGCATGCACATTTGATTGTGCCTCTTTGATTCCGGGTGACCTCTTCTGAGTTTTGTCCTAATGGCTTATGTCATGGCTATGACCAGGAAAATCACATGTGTTGAAGTTATGCCAAAGGGAGTAAAATCATTTCCATTAACCTACATCCTTGGAAAATTTGTAGTGTTTCTAGCAGGAGGAGAGGAAAATGAAAAAATGAAACTGTCACTCCAGGTCATTTATGATGGAAAGAAAAACTAGGATTCCATCTCTGAAAATGACACAAAGAAGAGTTGAAGTAGCTTGTTTCTAGTCACAGAGACCAGTGGTAGTTTTCTAACTTATTAAAATAAAAAATTTAAGGCTGAGTTCAACTTTGAATTTTTTTGATGTTAAACATATTTGAAATAGTCTCATTTTTCTTGTTTCTAAATTCTTTTTGATCCTCTGATTAGAATTCCGGGTCCATGTTTAACTGGTTGAGTCATTTAACAATGATAATAAAGGATAATAAAACAAAACTCCCAATATATGCTGGCATTGATTGTGGACTTGTACATCAGTGTCAAGAGAACACTCAGATACTTCCTCATGAATTCCCATGTGTAAAATTCTCCCTGACATTTTAGACACCCTTGTAGCCCAATAAAGAAGATGTATGGACTTCTCTGCAAAACTGAAAGCAAAAGAATTAGGTGTTTATACAATGCTTTTGAACTAATAGAACCAAATATATCCCACTTAAAAATATCTTGATATTTTAACAGATACGTGCAGAACTAATTTGTTGTGACTGAAAAATATGCAACCAAATGTCTCTTTCTGGGCACCAGTGGTAATTTCTGTTCTCTAATTGCTTCATTTAGTTACTCACTCAGTAATTAAGTAGTTCCTATTTTTGAGAACTTCCTTATCCTGGGTACTGAGAATATGGAGATAGAATAAAGTCACCAAGTCAAACTCCATTGGTTTAATATAAATATTCAAAAATAATTCTTTACTAGCATCAGATAGGGGTTTGAACTTGTGGATTGGCTCTTAAATAAATCAAAGAGTGACTGACTATTCCCAAGAACCATTATTGGATCAATGAGCAGGTCTTACTAGGAAAGTCATTGTTGTAGCTCACAGGATTCACAGGTGGTTAATATTAGTGATTCCTTTTTCTTCTTGTGATGTGCATGGCTTCTTTCACATTTATGAGAGTTAGCTAATAGGGATAAAGATTGCAGGTGAGTACCAGCTTGATATTTTTTATGTTCTATGACACAAGTATGTAGTATCTTGACCAAAGGGTCTTATTGTCAAGTTATAGAAGGTACTTAAGAGCATTGCCAATTACCCTCTAATGTTGGAGGGTCTATGGTATCTCAGTGGTCAAAAACTGCAAAAGTAGTATTCTATTCCCACTACTGACCTTTTGGTTATTAGCCAGTGGTGTCTTGTAGGAACACTGTTACCATGTTCTTGAGAAACTCGTAACTAGACAGGTCATGTCCCTAAAGAAGAACATACTGTTATTATCATCCTTGATGGAAATAGTATTAGCTTGATTACTAATGGCTTACACCATACTCATGGATCAGTGACTGCCTCAACCTCATCAGAGTTGCTTCTTCTTTGCAGGAGGTAGTGATTAATATAGACGCACAAATTGTCAATGGGAAAAGAACAGAGAAGACTATGAAATGATCAACCCTATGATCAACAGAAAAACTCTATCATATGTGGTCCTGTCAAGGCTTAGGGATCATTGTCGAAAGAGGGGACCATTCAATGACTACAAGGAAATGGAGCTTAACTGACACAGCAGAGTAACTCAACATATAAACTCACATTAGTTAAGGTAGCGCAAAAACTACACACAAGCCCAAACCAGACAAAACTGCAGTGTAGAAAGAGGACATGGACACAAATTTCTGCCCCAACCTCTACTATAGGACCTATTGGCAACTGACAGCTTCTATGAGAGAGAATCCCTTAGTCTTCTCTAAGAGTTAGACCCTAGTAAGTAAACCATGCTCCAATGGAAGGCCACATGTATAAGAACACTTGGGCATCACACATTAGACTTTATTTTCCTTTTTTAAGGGCTAAGATAAAAAACACAATTTCATATATGTGAGGAAATGGAGCAAGGGAGACAATCCACCACTGCTGCTGGGAGTACAAACTTGTACGGGCACTATGTAGAGTTTCTAATTTTTTTGTCAAAGTTATTTGACAAAAATATTTGAAATATGAGCAAAGAGCTGTGAGAAGTTTAGAGTACAAAGTGTGTTTAGTAAGTGTCAGACTTTTCATTTATTATAATGGCCAATAATTATACAGCACTTAGTTTTTTATTCCTATTTATCTGGACTCAGAAGTGTCCAAAGAACTGATACATTTACTATTTTATGAATAAAAGTATATATGCATCAAAAGATGATATTGCATGAACTTTCATGGCAGACTTGAGTTCTTCAGCCTCCCCATTCCTCCGCATCATTTCTTATTGGGAGAAAAACATTACAAATAGGCTATATTTGATCACATTCAGATTTACTTCTGATGAAATTAACTAGGTGTAATTCTCTTGTCTGTGATTTATAATCAAAGTAAAATGTTGTCAGTATATCCCCATTTGGAATATTGCCATGTGTGATTTTTTATATCAAATGTCTATTTTATGATAATGGTCATAAAATATTCCATCTTACTTAATACCAAGAAAACCTTTTTCTCTACCAAGCATATCCAACTTTTGGACATTGTGAACCATTGCTTTCGCCTACAAAGTTAACACTTGAGAATCATACAATACAACGACAAACATAAATCCCTAAAGTATCTCACAATGCTGAAATAAGTTTACAGTTTATCTTATGGTATCCTAAGATGCATGCAGATTGCAGGATACTCAGGCTCATCTACTCAAATGTGTATGGTTTTACATTGGAAGTCCTATCAGGTGTACAGTTGATTACTTTTTCCTCTCCTCAGCAATTCAGACTCAAAATTTCTATCCACTCATATGGAAAAATATGAATCAAGACTGGTAGACTGTGTGTCCTAATTCTTACTTTCTTTTCCAGTGCAAATACTGCTAATCAAAGATGGGACTACTACTTGCCAGTGTGGCTTAAGACTCCTCTCAATGAGTGTTGAAAAGTGAATTAAACCAGACTGGCATGAGTATAACAAAGTATCATGGCTGGCATTTTAAGCCTCTTTTCTAGCAATACTTTATGTTCTTGTTTCTCTCAATCTTCTGTATATTTCACCACTTGGAGATTTCTGTCATCATTCATATATTCATATCTACAGGTAATTTCAAATTCTGCCCAGTCCAATATTGTAGAAATCAATCAAAACATAGCTACTTATACTCTCAATGAGCTTGCAGTATTTTGATCACCAAGATAAATGAATAAGCCAAGTTTCAAAAAGTATGGAAATTGCTCCACTAAATTAAAGTATAGAGTGATTATATTGATGTCAGAAAAGGCATAACACCTATTTGGTAGAGTTAGAACTAACAAGATCGGTGAAATTATGACCTAAGTCTACATGGTTGAAAGAGTATCAAAAGCTTGGCAAAGGAACCTTGGATCCTGGAGGTATACTGGGTGAATTGTAGGGTTTGGGATTGCATTATTCATGTTTTGCCTTTGTGTTAAAGTACTAGCTTTTAAAGTGCTATGTATATGTAACAGTAAGAAGACTTTTGAAATCATCTTTATGGCTCTTTTAGTTACATATGGCATAAAACTCCAGATCATAATGGGTTTAGATAAAACATGAAAAGAAGAAAAGCCTGGGCTACTTGGGTTTTCTGTGTATATGTATTTGCAATTCTTACCTCTAAGAGTTCTGATGTGTTAGGGGTATTTTGAAGGTGAGGTGGCGGCACTGAGTCAAGTCTATTGAAGTAGCACTCTAGAAGTTCTGGTATGGTAGGGCTCAGAAGGAGATGGCAATTCCTTCTCATCTACTCAGATCTATTTCCAGATTCTTCTCTTTCTTACTCATAAAACTTACAGAACAGAATATCTATCAGCTTAACAACCACAAATTCTGTGAACCATGTTTTATATTTGACCTTTATAGTTACAAGGTATAATTCACAATGGATCAAATAAATATATACCCTAGATAAGCCTTATATATTGCACAAGCCATTCTTTCCTATGACATTCAAAGACAATGAAATTTAAAAGAATAGCTAGCTTCCCAATGTCCACTCCCAAAATGTATCAAATTTCAAAGCCATGACATAAACAACAAGGACCTGCCTTTCTATAGGGTTTCTATAATAAATATAGAGACTTCATTCATTGATTATTTCTAGAGATTCTATGTATGACACATGGGGAAGAGAGTGATGTTTTGAGGCACAAAATGATGACATTACACACAGGCAGAATATCTGTTTACTTTTTATTATTTACAGATTTTAATACAAATTTCATAGAAATGCAAATCCCCAAAGATATGAATCATAAAGCATATATTCTCTCTCTAGAATGAGGCCTTCCTGGCACTATATAGAAGCTGAGAAATATACAAAATCCAGTAAGAGGCAGAAGATGGAGAGGAGATATGTGAAATGCTTTCTTCTAAGAATGACATGGCTATGGAGCTCAGTCACTAACAGCAGCTATGGCAACATGGACAAGACACACATTACATGAAGTCAAGAGGGCCAAAATTCCAGCAAAGACAGAAGAGATGTTCCACATGCCCTATCCCTTACCAAATAACTGCTCTTAGTCCAGATATGTTGGTGGAAGAACAGCAATTCTGCTTTGATGATGTGGTCACAGGTAGGTTTCTCGGTGCTCTAATTGATGGCCCTATACCCATGCACATATGGGCAACAAAAATTGAACGAGACATTAATTTTGTCAGAAGGTCATATAATGAGGAACAAGGGGAAGCTGGAGGAGGAAAATGGGAGTGGATGATCATGTTTTCATTATACACATGCTAGAAATTTACAAAGAATAAAAAATATGTAATAAAAAGTCCAGAAATGTTTAACATTGGATTTACAATGTGAACAATAGACTCGAATTTTCAATGCTAAACAAAATAACAATGAAAAGAGAGCTTTCCCCTATACAACACACACACACACACACACACACACACACTACACTATGTGGTGGCAGAATATTGAGAAATGAATGGAAGTAGGTTTTCAGAGCAAAGTCTATAACATCAAGCAAATCAGGAGATCTGAGTGAGGTCCATGAAGCAGATTCTCAGAGGAACTTACCTCCTCTGAGTTTTTTTATTTCCTCTTAGGATGGAATGAAGGTGGGTACTGCTCTAGAGAGAAAGACACTGTTGCCAAAGGAGTCTGATAGGGAATTAGGACATAGAGCACTACCTTGTCTCCAAATCCTCTTTCAACAATGAAGCAAATGGGTTTTTGATCCTACTGCATGTACTGGCTTTGTGGGAGCCTAGGCAGTTTGGATGCTCACCTTACTAGACCTGGATGGAGGTGGGTGGTCCTTGGACTTCCCACAAGTCAGGGAACCCTGATTGCTCTTCGAGCTGATGAGGGAGGGGGACTTGATCGGGGAGGGGAAGGGAAATGGGAGGTGGTGGCGGGGAGGAGGCAGAAATCATTAATAAATAAATAAATTTAAAAAAAATAAGCAAATGAATACTTCTAAAATGATGTAAGTAGGAGAAGAGGGCTGACCTGATACAGATTTACAAATGCAAATATATTCAGGCAAAAAAGCATGCTTATCAGTGGAGAAACTGCCCTGGCCCTGATAAGAGAAGTGCTCCCAGTAACAAAAGTAAATAGAGACATGGGTATTAATCTTCTTCCTGGCCCTAGATACACAGATACTAAGAATCATGGACAGACAGAGACCTGGGATAGAACCACTACTGGAGAGAGAAAAATAATGCCAATGTAATAATGAATAACTATATCCTATTACACTCATAGATTGGTGCTTAGCCTCAGTTGTCATCAGAGAGGCTTCATACAGCAACTGATGGGAACAGATGCAGAGACCCACAGCCAAATATTAGGCTAAGCGCAGAAAACCCTGCTGAGGAGAGGAAGAATTGTAGGAGCCAGAGGGGTCAAGGACATCACAAGAAAAACCACAGAGTCAACTAACCTTGGCTAATAGGAACTCACTGAGACTGAACAGCCAACCAGTGAGCCTACATGGGACTGATTTAGGCCTTCTATATATATGACAGTTGTGTAGCTTCTATTTTTTTTGGGGGGGGATTCCTTAGAGTGGAAGCAGGGGTTATCTCTGACTCTTTTGATGACTTTTGGGACCCTATTCTTTATATTGGGTTGCCTTGCCCAGCCTTAATACAAGGGGAGGTGCTTAGTCTTACTGCAACTTGATATACCATATTTTGTTGATAGTCATTGGAGGCCTTCTCTTTTCTGAATAGAAATAGAAGTGAAAAGTATGGGAGGAGAAGGCAAGTGGCAGGTGATTTGGAGGAGATAAAGGAAGAGAAATGTGGTTGGAATGTAAAATAAATAAACAAACAAACAAACAAATAAATGGATCATGGGCAGAAAATGCAATCACTCACTATACCAGAGAGAAGGCTACAACTAGTTGGAAGTGGACTGATGGTGGGGGCACATTACTAAAGTGTAACAAACCCCACTAGGACAAGAAACTTCTCAGATAGTTGATCCTGAGACAGCAACTTAATACACCAGAGAAACATTCTAAACAATTTTATTTATATGGAGACTAAAAGATCTCTCCCCACCCACAGAACCACCTGCCAAAAATATAATGTAAGGTAAGGAAAACAGACTCATCAAATAAGAAATATTGACTTATGATAAGTTTTTATTTTGTTTTATGTTTATGTGGATTAAGCACACTAGTGATTGTGTCTCCAATGACCATCAGTATTGTATTACCATCTACTCACTCATAAATGGTGTTTAGACATAACATAAAGAAAACCAGCCTACAAATCACAATCCCAGAGAACCTAGACAACAATGAGGATTCTAAGAGAGACATATATAGATCTAATCTATATGGGAAGTAGAGAAAGACAAGATCTGCTGAGTAAATTGGGATCATGGGGACCATGGGAGAGGGTTGAAGGGGAGGGGAGAGAAAGGGAGGGAAGCAGAGAAAAATGTATAGCTCAATAAAATAAATAAAACAAAGAAATTAAAGTACTTCAATTTGGTGTAATTTAACCAAGTGTTGGCCCAGATTTGAACTCTCTATTCTGTGTTCCCACGTCTTACATCCCCTGTCCGTCTATTGTATGAATCTGAATCTATGTCTGAAGGCTGTCTTATGATATGGCTCTGTCCCTTTGTGTCTGTCCCTGTGTCCCCACCAGTTCTTGTGTGTCTATTCCTAACAAAGAGCCTCATTCTGTCTTTATTGAACAGCACAGAAAGCATCAGATGAGATGCTTTGCAAAATCTTTAAAATATTTATTGATTTCAACTGACCCCATCTCACCTCAATAGCAAACAGTATTATAAACATCACTGTTCATAAGCAATATCCACATGTCATGTTTAACATTATCTGTAATGTTATGTTCATATTGCTGTGGGAAATATTCATTTTATAAGATTGTGTTCAGCCTCTACATTTTCTATCTGTAGAAACTAGTACACATACCTTACTCTGAGTCAGGAAGTAACTGACTCAGAAGAATAAAGAATATATAATTTAAACTCACAACTATTCATCAGCTTAGGTTGTAAAAGCTGATTACATGGGGAATCCAAGACAAGTAAGGTTGTTCTCTTAAAGTCAAATTAAACAGAAAGGCAGAGTGCTCAGTAGTAGCAATCTTAAGTGTTAAGAGACCCCAATGTGAATTGTTAACTTTGGCTTTGAGGTCCAGCAAAAGTTCCAGTCTCTTATAATATAACAGATATTTTCATAACATTACACTACTTTTTTCTTGATTTGCATGTCTGTGTTTTAGTCGTTTGTTTTATATAGTTCTCCCTCTTCCTCACCCCCTCTCTCTTGAATAAATTTTAGGGTATTTTTTTTTTCGAGACAGGGTTTCTCTGTAGCTTTGGTGCCTGTCCTGGAACTAGCTCTTGTAGACCAGGCTGGCCTCAAACTCACAGAGATCTGCCTGCCTCTGCCTTCCGAGTGCTGGGATTAAAGGTGTGCGCCACCACCGCCCGGCTTTTGAATAAATTTTATAATGCTTTTTTGATGTACCCATTTTTATGACTTTTTGTAGCTCTACTTTATACCTCTCTTTTCCCCTTTTCTGTTTTTTCTTCATTTTATTTCATAATTATTAATGCCTCTAGTTTACAACTCTTTAATCTGCCATTGTTTTGGGAAATATTCACAACATTAATCTAGCTTCCTTGTTTCTGAACCACACCAAAAGTATAATTTATGTGACAAGTGTTTTCTCCTTGTTGTTGTCTGTTTCTGCATTTAATATCAGGATTATTGCCAAAGCATTGTTTCTGTTACTTCTACCTGCCTCATCCATCAAAGCAGTAGTGTAAATTAGAAGCCTGCTTGAGGATTTTAGATAAATAAGACCCACAGATAAGAAAACAACCAAGAAAATGATGAGCAGAATAAAAACCCTAAAGCACATTCTTCTCAGTCTTTCGGAGTATTATAAAATGAGGGGGACTCTTTCAGGGATTTGCTCCACCAATCATAGTCTTAGACGGTCCCAAACCCTCTAGAGACCTCAATTTCTGCCTTCCATTGAAACTGCCCTGGTTCCTGCCAGGGCAACTGGTAGTCTGATCCACATCTCTCCTTCTGCTCCTCCAGATCCCCTTTTCACCTCTTTACCCAGCTCATCCCCTGCTCTGTTGCAGAACATCTGCTCTGGTCTCCTATTCCTCTCAGACTTCATCCCCAATGAATCACAGAGATCTTCACCACAAACCTTCCTTCCAGCAAATCATACCATTATCCCATCCTCCGATACCAGCAGGTGTTCCCTGTGAACACAGCACCTGAGTTAAGATGAGGTAAGCTAGCTGAAGACCTTCACTATTCCCTGCTCTTCTTTAAACCCAATCCCCCACCCTTCCTTCCACCTCTGCTCATGTCTCCTGTGGATCCTACAGACCTACATACTTGTTCTACCTTCCCATTCCCCACTTGTTGCTCTCTCCTATCAACTCCAGCAGGCACTCCCCACTAACCCATAGACAACTCCTGCCAGGGATGCAGGTAGACTATTTGTAGATCTTCCCCTCCTCCCCTTCTGTTCCTTTAGATTAGTGGTTCTCAGTCTTCCTAATGCTGTGACCTTTCATACACTTCCTCATGTTGCAGTGATCCCCAAACATAAAATTATTTTAGTTGTTACTTTGTAACTATAATTTTGCTACTGTTATGGATCATAATGTAAATATATGTTCTCCAATGATCTTTGGGATTGTGATCTACAGGTTGAGAATTACTGTGATGATGTGGGATGCCCCTCCAGTATGCTGTAAATATGTTTTAATAAAATTGGTTACTAAAGAAGCTGCTTTGGTCTATGGCACAGGAGAATATGGCTAGGCAGGAAAGCAAAATGAAATATTAGAAGAAAAGAAGGTGTAGTTGAGAGAAATGCCAGCAGCTTCCAGAGAAGTAAAATGTGAGGTTACAAGTCACAGACCTCGTGGTAAAATATAGACTAAGAGAAATGGATTGATTTAAGTTGTAAGAGTTATTTAATAATAATCCTAAGCTAACAGGCCAAACTGTGTCATCAATATTAAGCATCTGAATCATTCTTTTAAAAGCAGCTGTGGACCAGACTGGACAAGAAACCTCCAGTTACCCTGCTCTAGATCCAAGCCCACAGTCTGCTGGAAGCTTCTCTTCTGAGGACTGTCTCTCAAAGTATTGGAAGATGCTATGTAAGATGCCAAGTGAAGGGAACAAACAGTATTTCTACCCAGCTGAAAAACCTACAAATCACAACTGTCTCAACAAAATAGGCTTAACAATGCAATATTGTCATTTTTATCTTAGCATAACTAACAGTTCTCTAGCTGATCTAACGGTTGGGTTAATAGGAGGAAATTCATGCCTGGTATTATAAACCAAGTAAAAAACTCATGGTAGTCATAAACCTAAGAATTAAATATGCTAGCGCCATTTTCCTAAGTTGATATAATTTCTAATATTTTAAGTACTTATTATCATACCTACAGATGAATGTAGTTCTCACCAATCATCAAAGAGGATTCTTTTTGAAACATTTGTAGATTATTACAGAGATCTGAAATGAATCACAATAAAGAAATTGTGGGGTGTTCAATACCAACTGATATATATCTGAAAAGCATCCCCATATCCAAAGACGAGGCAAAATTTCAAAAGAAGGTGGAAGTTATAATTACTGGAGGTCCAGCTTGCCTGTTGTTAGATAATATCTCTAGACATGACAGGAAAAATTTATCCATGAAATCTAAATAATATGAATAAGATGTTGACATGTGAAATTTCTACTCTATATGTTGGCATGTCAACATCTTATTCACGTAATTTAGATTTCATGGGTAAATTTTTCCTGTCATGTCTAGAGCTATTCAATGATTGCTCAGAGACTAGAATCAATCCTCTTTATGGACCAGAGCCTACATGGGTTACCCAATCCCGGTTGCTCAGCTCTAGATCATGCATATATGAGCAACATTAAATGGATTGAGTAAATTATATATACATGTACACACACGCGCGCGCGCACACACACACACACACACACACATATATAAACCAACAATAATAATAGAAGAGACAAATTGGGTTTTGATCATGGGATAGGTTTGTGAAGGAGGAGTAGATGTGTTGTAGAGGCAGTGCTCATGCATGAAGTTTTCAAAGAATGTATATTAAAAAGTCCACAAGTCTTCTACAAACTTTATTTTACATAGTGTCTAAACAAAACTACCTTGTTTTTAACTCCCTGTGTGTTAAGTATGCTTCTTCTTGCACCATCACAATTTTCCTATCTACCTAGAAATCAACAATAATTGAAATGTAAATTTCACTCACTTTTTCATCCCTCTTGTTCTTGCTCTCATTTCTATCTTTTGTTAGGAAGTTTCTGAGTTTCCTGACAAAAGATGGAAAATCTGGACTTGATGTCTCTTCTGCAGTTTTTATGACATTCAGTTCCAAGTCGCTAGCATGACAGTAGCCATATTCAATTTATTTTCTACTTCAGTTTTTGCTTCTTTCATATGTGGAATGCAGCTAATGCTTAATGAATATTTATTAGATTTAGGGATAAGTAATCAAATATGAAATGTATAAATAAGCCAAGTGAAGTCATTCTTTCAAGAACAATAAAATATTTTTAGTACATCCTACCTGTAAAAGCCAAGAAACAAATTTATCTTGGAAAACTTCCAATGACAAAAAAAAAATGATAGCAGAACATTATTTCTAGACATTTAGAAAAGTGAAAATTTTATGGCTAAAGTTTGCTTCTTGTATTTGATATCATGTGTCATCAGATATCTGTTCCAATACATTTTGTGTAGATTTAAGCCTTGTTATGTTATGAATTAACTGCAGATGTACGTTTATTTACAAAGAAGTATAGTTTTGTATGACAATTTTTTTGACAAAACTTTAAGGTTTCCCAGAGGACCAATCCTTCCCCCAATATTAGGCTATAGTGACCCTTACTTTGTGTTTTACTTTTTATACAATGAATGAATTTGGTGTATGGTGAAGCTGCATCCATCTCTCACACTGTAAGTCTTTACAAGCTACTTATCACAAGACAGGAACAGAAGAGAGGAGTTTAAATTACCGGGAAGCATCTGGTTTGCCTTATAACATTAAGCACACATCTAGAGTTCCTTCTTATCTGCTCCCAACCCTGCCTGCTCCCAACCCTGCCCACCCCCAGTGTGGGTTTACAAAATAGCAAGCCAGAAAAAGAGCTTGAAGCTGCATTTGAGAGAGAGAGAGAGAGAGAGAGAGAGAGAGAGAGAGAGAGAGAGAGAGAGAGAGAGAGAGAATGATGAGTTACTGCTTGGCCCCATTACACAAAGGCTGTTTCAACCTTGACTGTGGCCTTTTATTTGAATGCATTACCATATGCACTCAAATTGCTGTGTAAAGACAGATTGTTCCATAGTCTCCTATTAATATTTTGCCTGGGAATAATGTTCACTTTTATTTGTCTAAAATGTTCCAAATTACCAAGTGATTTTTAAAATAGCTGTTATATTTCCTTTGGAGAACCTGCTATTCCATGTTTGAAGAATATGGTTGAAGTCATGAAAGAATCATAATTTGAGTTATACTGTATACTAAAGGACAGATGACAACTGTCACATCTCAGTGGAAGGGTCTGGGACTTAAATCCAGAAAGCTGGCTTTGATTGTGATTTTATTTCTTCTTCTTTCTATTGCTCCACTGTTCATATTCAGCTCATTAGTCTTGAAATAACAGAATGGAATGATCTTTTAGGGAATTTAAATCTTTGAACAATACATTTAGGAGTTTCCGGAAAGGGTAGCATATGTTTCACTACAACTTTTAATATTATTGGTTTCCATTCTTACTTTATTTTATTCACGGAAACAACCAGTTTGACTGTGATCCCAAGGGTAGAGAGAAGTTGACTTGAAGAGAAGGCCACAATTCTCCTCCTCCTCATGCCTGCTACCCCTTACCTGCCTTGTTGCTCTGCTCCAAATGAAAGTATCCAGTCCTATCCAGCAGGCATAGCCTGTGAAACACTGCAGATCAGCTATTATGCAAGAGCATTAGAATGACAAAGCATTAGAAATGTCCTTGCATATACCCACATGCTGTGCTGTAATACCCTCTTAGTAAAATATGGATTAGGGTACATGTGAGGATTAAAATGGGCTTACCATTCACTCTTCTGCATTAATGGAGCACTGCTAGAAATACTGCTTCCTGGTGGTCTTGTTCTGACTTTCCTCAAGGAAAATGGAGTTTGGTTGTTACTCGTGTTTCCATTCCCTATTGAAGACGGAAAGGCATAATGATCAAAACATGAAGGATAACAGGGACCCAGACAGTTAGAGGGAAATAATAAACACTAGTGTAATTCCAGTTCACAATAGCTAATTATTAGATATTTTATGAGTAACTCCAAGAGGGGAACTCAAAATCCCTAAACAAAGTAATTCTAAGGAAATGGAAGCATCAATTACCATTATTTTTATCAGTCCATCCAATTTATAAGCACCAAAATATCATATTATATTTCATAATGAAATTCAATTGTTGTATTTTAATAAAGTATTAAGATAGGAATGCTGATAACATTAAATTGGTCACTGGGATTTATGTAGCTATCAAATTACCATGTTGTACTCCATAAGCATGTGCAATTAAATAACTAAAGTTTTCAAATTTTGAAAACATACTTACTAGAATAGGAACCTGCCTATATCACTTTATAGTTAAGCTATCCAAAAATTTCCCTTTTGCAAGATGGATAAATAATGGGGCTACTTCTCTGGGGTAATGTGAGGATCATATGACATTTTCACATAAAGAACATGGCTTTCCATTTACTTCATAACTTCATATTCAGTAGGAGCTTAGCCCTAATGACAATACAATAGTAAGAGACTTTGAACATAAACACAGGCTGAATACTTCAATGCATGTTTATTTTTCTCTCCTAAGTAAAAAAGAAAAGATACACATTTGGGATTTTTGTATAGATTGATGTTTAGAGATATGCATGATTTACCTGAGATCAGATACTAAAAATTAGCAGAGCTTAGATTTAAGCCATGATCTGTCTGACTTCACTGACTATGCTTGTGATTGATTTGCCACTTTGACACCATAATCGTTTCACACTTGGTACATGAGTGAATTCTTCACAATACATTAAAAAGGCAGCATTCTAAATCTGTGCCCCACATCCTGGCATATTTTCTTGCATTGATGACTTTTATGCTTGAATGCTAGTCATGTGACTTTCAAGTAGATTTCACTTTGTTTTCTCAGAGGAGAAATGTGATATCACAATACTAATCGTTATTTTGTAGAGTTGTTAAGTGGACTGAATATGTTAGTAGCCTAAAATAAATTAGAACTTTATGGTAACAAACACTACACATTTATCAATTTCTACTAATGTCAACGTGTTGTTATCATTGTAAGATAAATCTGAAAGCACCAAGGAAATACTTGGGAGATAAAAGGGTAGCCAGTATTCAATTAGAAATACTTTCAGAGTTGAAAAATGTCCCTTTTGACTTAGATTCTATGATTCAGTGATAACTTTTGGGGGACAAAGTTCTTTATGTCTTTTATTAATCTGTTATGTTTAGCATGATGCTCTTTGATTCTCACAGCTTTGATATATTTGATAGGCTCTTGCAATCTTCATCTATATTCAAACTACTTAGATGCAGAAGGGATGATAACCAAAAAAATTTTCTGTATACTGTGACTATGTGCTGCTCCCATTGGTTAATTAAAAAGCTGACAGGCTGGTAGCCAGGAAGGAAGCATAGGTGGGGAAGACCAACAGAGAGGACTCTTGGATGAAGAAGGAAGGATCCAGGAGAGATTCTATCCAGGTACCTAGGAAGCAGGACATGTGGAAAATGAGGTAACAAACCATGAGTCATGCTGGCCCTTTTTGGAGAATTAACACTTGCCAGCATCCATGATTTCATGAGTCAGTTATTTAATATAATACAAATTCTTTGTTCTATTTGTGAGGGGTATCTCAATAATGTAACACCCTAGGGTCTCATCTCTGTCCTCCCTTCTTTCCTGCATTTCCCCCATGCTTCTTCCTCTTCTCCTTCCTCTTCTTCTATCTCTTTCTTTTTATTTCTCATTATTTCCCTTCCTTTTCCCCTTTCTCTTTTTCACCCACATGTTGTTACCTTTTAAAAAGAATGTTGTTATGAATTCCAGAAACTTAATTCTGCCAACACTCAAGAGAGCTTGGAAGTAACTCACTGGAAGCAAGAATCATTGCCCATTTGAACTTTCAAATGACAAGGCAGTCTGGTACATATCTTGACTTCAGCCTTTTGAGATTCGACGTAGAAGATCCAGCCTACCATATATGACTTTCTTGTTTCTGGGAACTGTGGGGTGATGCATGTATGTTAATCTAATTGTCTAAGATTATGGTTATTTCTAATACAATGATACACAATTAACATTTTTATGCCAGTATTAAGTCCTAGCAATTTATTCAACTTTGCAATTTTGGCTTCTACCAACTCAGGGGATTTAGTTTCTAAGGCTTTACATTTACTGAGATTCCAGAAAGCAAATGAAACACGGAGTGAAAAGCAAAAGAAAAATTTACAAATATTAATGATGTGAGTAGTTCAGAAATGTATCATAGCTGTATGAATTTATGCTACCTTTAATAGTGATATACTTATATACAATTTTAATTGTTTTTAAAATATCTCCTCATTATGAGTTGGTCATTGATATCTTACCTCTCATATCTCTTTGTCTCAGTAATAGGTTTTTCAAATCAAGAGGGGAACTCGAAACTGTTGTAATTCATAGAAAGGCATCAAACCTATAGTGGCCACCGTTTTGGGTAATTCATATGTCTCCAGGCAAATGCCTTATATAGTCACTCATATGAGACTGAGACATGATGAGAAGAGTCAGAGTAGTGCTATTTTTATTTGGAATCTAATTATGAGAGAAGAACAGTAACAGCATCATTCAGGATGCATTACAGCTCTGGTCCATACCTGAAGGAGTGAAAACAGGAGAGCCAATGATGTAGGTCTCCTCTGTATGTTCAAAGGACCCAAAAGCAAGAAATACTGGTGTCTGAGAGAAGAGGAAGATAAGGTCCCAAGACTTCTCTATCACTTCAGCAGTACCTTCTCCAGACATGGTGCTGTCCAGATGCAAATGTACTAGGTATTAGGGATATTGATGCTAAGTCCAGCACTTAATTTGAAGGGAGCACTTTTCTATTTCTCAGATGTGGTCATTTATATCTTAACTTTCTTAGATATCTGAATATGTATGTAAGTCCTAACTCGTATGTTTAAACTCCCATTGTGATAATGTATATGATGGGTTTTTTCATTTTATTTTATTATTTATTTATTTATTAAAGATTTTTGTCTCTTCCCCGCCACCACCTCCCATTTCCCTCCCCCCTCCCCCAATCAAGTCCCCCTCCCTCCTCAGCCCGAAGAGCAATCAGGGTTCCCTGCCCTGTGGAAAGTCCAAGGAACCCCCACCTCCATCCAGTTCTAGTAAGGTGAGCATCCAAATTGCCTAGGCTCCTACAAAGGCAGTACGTGCAGTAGGATCAGAAACCCATTGCCATTGTTCTTGAGTTCTCAGTAGTCCTCATTGTCCGCTATGTTCAGCAGGTCCGGTTTTATCCCAGGCTTTTTCAGACCCAGGCCAGCTGGCCTTGGTGAATTCCCAATAGAACATCCCCATTGTCTCAGTGTGTGGGTGCACCCCTTGCGGTCCTGAGTTCCTTGCTCGTGCTCTCTGTCCTTCTGCTCCTGATTTGGACCTTGAGATTTCTGTCTGGTGCTCCAATGTGGGTCTCTGTCTCTGTCTCCTTTCATCGCCTGATTAAGGTTATTTTCTAATGAGATCCAGACATATACAATATTGAAAGTGGAGGAAATAACATGTTAGTATGAGTTCGTATTACTTGTGGGTATTATGTCTTTGGATTCATGTATCTTGGCTTAAACCCACACCAAAAACATCCGTAACTTATTTGATAAAGCACCAGCCTATGTGCTGAAAGGGCCCTCCTTTGTAGTAGAGGGCAAATAATTAAGGAGAGTCATGATTTGGCTTCTGCATGCCTCTTGACAAGATGATTTGTTGCTCGTGGGTATAATGGAATGTCATCTACAAAGAAAGCAGACACTTTGAATGACAGGTGAAGATTTTTCAAACTGAAGTTTTGGGTCTGTGATAAATTACCTTGGAGCTTGAGAAAAGTTTGTGTTCATTTATTTCATTCTAGACAAGTTGGCTCAATAGGACAGTTCAGAGTCAGAAAGCACATCTCCACCTCGTCCAATATGTCAAGGGCCTTTGGAAAGTCCTTATCTGGCCGAGTAAGGCCGTTTGTATTTGCCAAAACACTGTCCCTTCCACTTACTTATGGATGCTCTCCTTGAGTGGGTGCTTGGAGATCAAGATACTGCAAGATTTGTGCCATTCAACTGTAACTTAATACCTTGAGCAAGTTAAAATTTAGTGTGGAAGGAAAATAAACTTGGGGTTTGGACTTTAACCCTATATAATATTACTAATTCTCTTGGTACTATTTCTAATAGGATGGGAAGGTCACCTATTTCTGAGTACCCCAAATTCAAGGTGAAATATGTTCAACATGTCATTATTAAAATTATATCATGTTTTAAAACAGATAAAGAACAAAACTCTTGCCACTCAGAAAATACTAAGCAAGTCATATATACGGTTATTAACAATGGATAAAACTCTTTTATACAACCCACCTAAACTGAATAGAGCCCATTGTTCAGATTGTTTAAAAATAAGAAGAGAAACCATAAAATTTGAAGCTATGTGTTTAATTTTGACTACTGGCTTAATTTTAAAACAAACATGGACTTAAAAGTAAAATACATTCATAAAATTTCAACAGTTATAAATGTACATATTACTAAACTGTCACAAAAATGAATCATTCATGCAATAATTTAGATTAAAATATTACAGCTACCCCCACCTTCCTTCTTTCCTTTCATATCTTTTCTCCACATCCCCCACCTTCCTTCTTTCCTTTCATATCTTTTTTCCACATTCCCCCCCCCTTTTTTTGGTTTTTCAAGACAGGGTTTCTCTGTATAGCTTTGGAGCCTATCCTGGAACTAGCTCTTGTAGACCAGGCTGGCCTCAAATTTACAGAATCCCCCTGTCTTTGCCTCCCGAGAACTAGGATTAAAGGCGTGTGCCACCACTGCCCCGCTTTCCACATCCCTTTTTAATGGTAACTATCATTTGGCTCTACATCTAAATTAATTAATTGTAAGTGCAGCCATAATCATTTGTATTCTCTTATGTATGGTTCTTTGCCCAGTATTTTAAAGGTCTTATTAATGTTGTTCTATTTTCTAACAGCTCCATTTTAATTGTTTCAGATATAAATCTATTACATGCTATTTATTCATGTTACTATTTATGGGCAGCTAGATTGTGTTATTATAAATAAGGTCCCTGCCCTGAGCTGTTATAAAATTTAGTGCCTGAGTACTGAGCATAGCTGAAGTTTTGAAACCATGTGGTGGTATCTTTGCCAGCATGGTTCATTGGAGGGCATGATGCTCCTTTTCTCTCGGGGAGTACTTTTGGTCACACACCAAAAGTCAAATAACCTCTTATAAAGGCATTTCTATGTTGCTCTTTTGTCTGTTAGCAAAACAGTAAACATGAATCATCGAGTTTACAAGCAGTTTTACAAATCTGGCCTCATTGAGATCTTATATTCCTCATTGTGCAGACATCTCATTGATCCAAGTTCTGCATTCATTGGTTAATGTATGTGTCTTTGTCTAATTTAACTGAGATATTGTAATGAAGGTTCTGGTACTAGTTGATTTTATTTTATGGGACAGGCATAGAAATGACTGTCTGGGAAAGACAACAGACCAAGTTGCAAAGAGAGTGAGAGAGGTAGAAGAAAAAGCTTTATGAGTCAGACTGACATTTGGTGGGTTGAGGCCGGGTGGTGCACCTTGGGTTAGGCATTTTATAAGTTGTCTAGGGCCTTCCATCTTTCATATAGTGTCACCTAGGTGTTTATCTCCAATGGCCCTTTCCTCCCTGTTGTCTTCTCATAAGGAAAGGAAATGTCCACTAAAGGTAAAATCTCAGCAATAACCTGCAACTCCCTATCTAGGGTAATGAAACCTTGACTGTTTATAAGTACATGCTTCCTTAAGTCCCATGCTTCTTAGTTTTCTTTTCATTGATTTACATATGTTTGCTTGTTTTTTAAGATTGCTATATATTTTTGTACAAATATAATGGGTGTATTTATGTTTTAAAACTTATAATATATGGACTATTAATGCCACTTTCTGCTTGCTGGTTTGCTGGGCCAGACCAATCTTTCTGCTCCCAATGTCTAAAACTGTTTAAAATCATTTAAAGGAACTCAACATTTCAGGCATTGGACAACAAACACGATAGCAATTTCTATAAGAAAAATGTCTCATCAGGGAAGTTTCTCTTTGATCTTATCTTCCTTTCTAGGTATGGTTTCTGAATATTGCAGAAGTGGTAGGCAGAGACACAGCATGAACAGCTGTAGGTGAAAATGTTGGTTCATTTCCCAGCTGCCCAGGCCCGAATAATAACATAGAAACTATATTGATTATAATACTATTTGGCCAATAGATTAGGTATATTTTTAGCTAACTCTTACATCTTAAATTAACCCATAATTCTTGTCTGTGTCAGCCATGTGGCTTGATACCTTTCATCAGCGAGGCATTCTCATATTGCTTTCTCTGGGTCTGGGTGACAACTGCAGACTGAGCCTTTCCTCTTCCCAGGATTCTCCTATTCTGTTTGCCCGGTCTATACTTCCTGCCTGGCTACTGGTCGATCAGCATTTTTATTAAACTAACACAGGGTATAAGACCATTGTCTCACAGCAAGCAGTGACCATAGGAAGCAGAGTTATAGTGCCAAAATAGCTGAGCTAGACAGGAAGAACTGCACAGACTCAAACTTGGAGGTTTAGGAATGTTAGCGTGTGTGCTATTATTGCAAACACTAACCCCGAAGTGACCGCTATCATGTTTCATGAAAAATTGACACAAAGGAGACAAGAATGGCCAATTAGAGCTGATCGTATGCACATGAGTGTGAAGTTATACAGTGAGGGTATAGAGTTGAGAGAAAGATTGGTGGTAGGGACTGTGGGCAATTGGAGGCAGAAATGATGGGTGGATATAATCAAGATACATTGTATGAAGTTTTCAAACGTTAAATGAAAATTAAAATTGAAAAAGAAATAAAAGATGGAGAGAAATATTACTTGATCTAGGCCATGAGTAGGCTTCACCTATTCATCTCATTGTAGCTTCACGAAGAACAGACATTTAAACCAAAGACCTAGAGTAGTGTCTATCCTAGTAATCTCCTATCAGAGGCCATAGTCAAACGACAATAAAAAAAAAAGCATGGTCACCAAGACTTGGCTTTGGGTCTTGCCAGAAGGAGTAACAGAATATGTGCTGATTTAAGCGTCTCTTATAGATACTCTGATTAATGAACAGTTATGTTGCAGAGATGGTTGCCAATGGATATTTTACTAATTTCCCATATCCACATACATACTTCTAGTAAAAGTTGACTGAAATCCTTTGAGTCAATTAAAAATGGCTGACTGCAATTTTGCCAGGATTAGTCAGCACTTGGCATCATGCTTATGTGAAACTAGTTGGGCTCTTTCTCTTCAGAGACCTTGAAACCCAGGTTAAATAAGCAGAGAATACAGTTGTGTGAATCATGTCATCACTGACATCCTAGAACATTAGTAACTTGCGCATTCAAAAGTGACATGAATATATTCTTACATTGTTGATCCTGCCTCTAGATGACTAGCCTTAATTCTTTGTTTTGGGTTATACTATAAACATAAAACCATACTAACTTGGGGTGCTGACTTCCTAGGTGTGGCTTGTGACTACAGTAACTTAGTTGACGTAACCACAAGAGCTATCAGAATTCACTGACAAGTATTCTACACCATGACTTATCATCATTACTTAATTTTCAAATTTTACTTTATAATGCTATCAAAGTTCTTTTTGCAGTGGATAGAGACCACTATCGAAAACCACAACCAAAGTACAGAGCTGTGAAGCCCAGTCTTAGAAGATACATCCACAACACAACTCTTGCATGTTAAGTTCAGAGATAATTGCAAAAGAGGTAACAGAAAGATTGTAAGAGACAGATGATAAAGGAGTTTTCTCTGAGCATTTTTTTTAATTTTGAATTTAGTTTATTATCGTGTATCTGAATATGAGGTGTGTGTGTGTTTGTGTGTGTGTGTGTGTGTGTGTGCATGTGTATGTAAGTGCTGTATGCTCATGCCGTGTTGAATATATGGAGGTTACCACTTTCAGGCATCAATTCTTGTTGAGTGGGGACCTCTTTTATTTTTGCTGCTGAGTCATGTAGCCCAGGCTAGCTAACCCCTAAGCTTCTGAGCAATTCTCTTGTTTCCACTTCCTGTCTCACCATAAGAACATAAGACAACAGATGGGTGCCAACTCATCCCATTTCTTTAAGAAGCAAAAATTGCTTTTTTATGTATTTATTTTCTGTGTGTGCATATATACATGTGAGCATGTGAGTATGGTGGCAATGACAGGGACAACCCATGGCACAGAGGTGGCCGTCAGAGGATAACCTGCAATTTGCATGCGGTGGTTGTTTCTGGGTACCATGTGGATCTCTGGTAAAATCAGCTCATCAGCTTGGCAGAAAATTCCTTTACCTGCTAAACCTTCTTATCTACCACATCTGTCCATTTACATGTGTTCAAGGGATCTGAACACAGGTTGTTAGTCTGACATGAGAAGAGATTTTGCTTATTGAGCCACCTCCCTGGCACTCAGCTCTGTATATTAAGAATTCAGGGAAACTTAAAATGAATAGAAAAGTAATCTTAACTGCAGCTGAACGCAAAGAGGGGTTATCAAAATTAGATAACCCAGAGGTCTCTTAGCAACTGAATGCATTCTCTCTCTGCTTTCTACAGACCCAACTGCTTTAGGCTCCTCCGTTTAGCCCAGCCTCAGTATTAAAGCAATATAACAAGGTTTGGGTGAAGATACTGTTTTCCTACATCTTCAAAGGCAGATTACCACAAATTCCTCACTCGAAGACTGCAAGTAAAGACTAATTACTGTAACCTCTGTGTTCCAAGTGTTCAGAATAGAGGCTTTATTTTTATTTCAAAAGCCAAATTATATTTGGGTTGAACAACAAGATGATGGTAAAAGAACCACTTTGAGCTGGCTACTTACTTACAAATAATACGTTCTAGTGCTAGGAGTAATTCTGGACACCAGGTATGTACGTGGGGGTGACCGCTCAAGAGTTGTTTGAAATGGAGACTGTTCCAGGAAGAGCTGGGGGCATATTCTTGCTCTTTAGCTTTCGTTCTCAAGGAAGAATCTGCCCGTTTTTAGTTTTATATTATCACTGTTTTCTTTCAGCTATCTGTATTCACACACACCACATACACGCACATACACACACACCTACATAATACAGACAGATAAATATAAATGAATTCTCCCAAAAAAGAGGGAGCAGGAAAGCATCTTTTTTTTTTTTAATCTAGGAAACAATCACCATTTCTGAATTACCTCCTGGTCAGAGAGCACTTTCTCTTTTAGCTTTGGTACAATATAAAAATTCACTATTTTTAGCTTCAGAACAATGAACATAATCTTTTAGTGCTCTGCTATCTTTTCCTGTAAGATGATAAACTTTCATGGGAGCCATGGGCTCTATGCTAGGGTTTAGCCTCTATATTTTCAAGCACTATGGTTGCCTATAGCAATTGAGTGATCTAAAAATTTTCTCATGGCTTCTAGGCCTTTAGCTAAGATCAAGTATAGAAATTTTTTTTTGGAGTTTTCTTTTCTTACATAGGAAAAGAAGGCATTGTCTGTCTTCGGGTTTCTATTGCTATGACGAGACACCATGACTACAGCAACCATTATAAAGGAAAACATTTAATTAAGGCTATGGCTTACAGTTTCAGAGGTTCACTTCATTATCATCTCAGTGGGGAGCGCATCAGTATGCAAGCTGTGGGGGCCCAGAGATATGGATCCTCTCTGCTATTCTTGCTCTTTCAAAGTTATCGACAACAGGTGTGACTACAAACAAGATTTTCTGACCTTGGGTATGGTTACTTGGTTTTTTGAGTATTAATATGACTCGTAGAGGTGGATTCACTGCACTGTGACCAAAGATCTGAATATTCAAACCTATTTCTCCTCCTTCAAAGAGATCACAGGAGGTTTGACTCAGGGAGTGGCTCCTTACATGATCTCACCACATGTGTGGTCGTTACATGTCCTGTCTAACCGACAGAGTACTTAACTAAGGATATAATTGTTTGAAGCTTCAAGTATTGAAACAGATGATTCCTCTGCTTATTCCTTGCATCATGCTAACATCCTTTTCCTTCTCTGCTCCCCCTTTTGAATTGGGGTATATAAGTGTATGGAAAATAAACATGGGCAATTTTCAGTATTCACTGAATTTCCTTCCTGATGCTATCCTGTGCTTGTGTCTTTTCTTCCATACTCTGGTTTTTCTACCTGCCAGTTCTTAATTCTTATGTTTCCCTCCAAGCATGGACAAATAAGCCTGGTAGGACCCGGCTGATGGTGTCACCCAAATGCAGGCTACAATAGCAGACATACATACTGTATGTAGCTAAGACTATAGGAAGTTGACTGAGATACTGGGTGGTATCCTGAGCATAGGAAACCTCAAAACCCACTCCCATAGTGACACATAAGGCTGTACCCAACCCAACACATCTATACCTCCTAATAGTACTAATGCTTATCAGATTATGGGGGCCAATTACATTCAAACTACCACACTATCGTTTCAAGATTTTTTATTATTTTTACATTGATTTAGAGTATTAGAAAACAGCCCAGTTTAAACATTTGGTGTGGAGTGATCTGATGGTAATTCCAGTCAATATGGTTGGTTGGAATACTGATGTGTTCCTGCTGGTCCATTTAATTCAATTCGTATAAACCAGGCCAAGAAAGGTAAAGAGGAGGAAGGCACACCACTGAAGGAAGCGGCCTTAGTAAGTCACAGGCATATCCTTCAGTTCAAGAAGGCCTGCAATGAGTTGGCATTAACGTTTGCTAGACAGACAATTGTCTAGCCCATCTGTGTACATCTCTCTATTGACTGAACAATTATTTTCAATAACTCAACTAGAGTACTTTAGCTAAAAATCTCTCCTGGGAGTTCTTTATCAATCCTGCCCTCTTTGGATATTTCTGAAGGGATACCCCTGTTTTTCTGAATCATGAAACTATTACCCTGACAAGTTCTCAAACACAGAGAAGTGACTCATTCTGTGGCTTGCCCTGTACATTAACATCACCCGCTTGGTGAAGTGGTGTGGGAGTTGAACAGGAATTCATGGATTCATGTTCCCGATCAAGCTGAATCTCTGTACACCCCACACCACATATCCTATCAATGCTTCTCTGTGTCATTATTTCAGAAAATTCTCTGCTTTCAATCATGAAAAAAATTACCTTCAATAGTAGGAATTTCTTTTCACAAGCTTAAGGAGACTCACTGGAGATAGGACCTTGGGCATTTACTTCCATCATGATATTTTATTGCCATACTATCTTTCATTTAGTAAAAATTTAAAGGGGGTAATTTCAGATCTGAGGGCTATGTTGGTTGTTTCATTTCTGATTACGTGCTTGAAAATAATCCAAGGGTTTTAACATATAATTGGAAGAAGACAGAATAGAAAATAGTATCATTCTCATAATTTGGCACTATTTTCTGAATACTATTGGTCTATCACAAGGCTAGAATGAGTAACAAATTCAGCTGGGCTGATTCAGTTGTGTATGAAGTCATCCGAAAGAAAGAGTGATTGGCACAGCAAAGCAACATGATGTGTCAGCAAAGACGAACGTTTGTGAAAATAGCACCCAATGACATACCATACATACCATTTGCCACATCAGTCCAAGGGCTTTTATTTTGATGCAATCCTTTTAAAATCCTATAAAATGGATACTAAAGGGTAAAGAAAGAAAGCATAATGATTTTTCCCAATATCCATCACAAATAAACTGGTAGACTTTTCAGACTGCACCTCAGGAACCTGCACTATTGTGTTTTCCTTGCTGTGCACATCATCCCCCAACTAAGTACCTGCCAACCACAGCGCTGCTCTCACTCAGCACTGACTTGTAGTTGGAGGCAGTTTGTTTGTTTCTTGGCCATGCAGACTCCCAAAATAATCACACAGAGACTATATTATTTATAATCACTGCTTGGCTAATCACTTAAGAGTATTGCTAGTTAGCTCTTATATCTTTGGTTAACTCATTTCTATTATTTTATATTTTACCATGAAGGACTGGTTCCACATGGCCGATAGCATCTTATTTCTCTGGCAGCTCCAAGGCTTCTCCTTGACTCCTCCTTTTTCCTCCCAGCATTCAGTTTAGTTTTCCCTACCTAGCTCTGTTATGCCTTGCACAGGCCCAAAGTAGCTTCTTCATTAACCAATGGTAGTAAAACATATTCACAGCACACAGAGGGGAATCCCACATCATTGACTAACTTGCTATGAAACTCTACATTGAATCTTTAGTGAACAATGTGTAGCACTCAGTCCCAGCATCACTTTTAACATGATTTTATGTGGAGAAAGAAATGCTTTCAATGTCTTCTTTTTAATGTAAATAGCCCAGAAGGCTAAATCGAAATATGGTGGAGATATTCTCTCCCATGGGTGACAGCTGAGGGTAGCATTAGGGTTAGCTTTAAGAATGTTATCTATACATAGAAACTGAATGGATTGAATATCTCCATTTCTCACTCCTAGGCACTGTTATTTTCAAATAACTTTTAACCAACAATGAAAAAAAGCCATGGATTTGAATGGAGCAAGGTGGGTATATTAGATAGCCTGTGGGATGGAAAGGGAAGAGAAAATGCTGCAACTGTATTATAATCTCAAAAATAAAGGATAACCTTTAGCCTCAAAAGACTTGTTAGCATTAAAAAAGGTAAAACTGTTTGTTTTTTTGTCTTGTTTTGTTTTGTTTTTCAGTGAATTGTCCCCATCAGGAAGGGAGAGGGTTGGAAAGGAAGAAACATTTTCAGAATGTAAGAGAAAAAAAATATTTCTGGGATTTCATCAATCCTCAAATTTGTCCTTAAAAGTTAAAGGTAAAACAGAAAAATTTAAAGAGAGAATTAGATGTGTACTGTCTATGCTGGGGGATTTATTTATTTGTTTAGAAAGTCTCTACAGCATGTGAATTTAGTCAAGTGAAAATATTTTTAATTTTTTTTCCAAATTTTATCAGTGTTTCTTTCAGGAGTACAGAAAAGAGTCTTACATGAAAAACATTAGGGATACAGAGGTCCTCCTACTTACAGAGAAGCATTAAGAGAACCAGGAATGTTAATCACATAGGGGTGTCTCCTCAGTGGAGGAGATCCAAATAAAATCCAGCATTCCATCCAGAAAGCTGAGAGTGGAGGTTCTTAATAACCTGATGAACTTGGCTGTTTGAAGGACAGACCTCACTCTAGTTCCCCAGAATGAATATTCCAGACTCTTCCCTCCCTGGACCGTTACTCTTTCTTAATGGAGATGTCACAAGTACTTTATAGCCTGCTAGCCTCTACATTATTGGTCAGAGACCACACTGGATTCTAAGCCTTTGAGCTATAGATCCCACCCTCATGGACTTTGTAAAGGAGTCTCTATGTCGTCACACCTTAAGCTTCATTGTGCACCTGGAAATGGACTGATTGTTGAAACCTTTTCAAAAATTGCACTGTGGTTTAAATATGCTGACAACAAACCACGTGGAATTAGACTCCCCAAAGTCTGATACAGGCTCTTGAAATCAATCTGCACTGGGTTTTCATCCCCATCTCTTCATGGGCTTCCCTGTATGACACCTGTGGGGACCCCCTCACTACTCTCAATCTAAAACTTCTGTTCTGTATCTCTTTCCCCGCAACTTTGCAATCAATATAATCTCAGATATGAGACACAGCTCATGACTGTTATGTACATGCCTTTGAATATCTAGAATGAGAGGGAGATAAAGAGAGAATGTGAGGGGGTGGGAGAGATAGAGAGAGAAACAAAATACAATACAAACAGGCAAGCCACATATTCACTCCTCTAAATGATTCAAAATAGGTCAGAAATATTAAAATACTACAATTGTGTGGCTTACACTAAACTTCAGATAACACCGGCCTTCTTTCCTACACCCTTATTTTACTTCTGGAATATTTCCTCCACCATCAGCAATTATTTCTGACTTGATCTTGAACCAAAAATTTCAGTAAGAACAGTAATTTTTTCCTTATTTCAGTGGAAGATAAACCGCTAACATTTTAATTCTGTTTTAAAGAAAAGTATCTAATGTGAATTGTATTTTTTCCTTAGCATTCCATATCTGTTGATCTTTCTGTATACTGTTACTTTGTTCAATTAAGTTTAATTGAGGCATAAATCTCAGTGAACTTTAAAATGAAATTATACACATACATGAAATATATGTGAATCTGTAAAATGTGTCTCCTGGAACAATTCTTTTCAACCATAAGGGAATACGTGAAATTTTTTAAGCATACTTACTGCATATTTATGAAGGTCTTTAATTAAGATCCAACTCATGTTTTTACTTATCTGCTGAAAACATTAATAAATTTTTTACCTACACATTCATTATCCAATAAGTATTTATTATTGTTAATATAAGCATCTGTATAAAATGGTATTAAATATTTTAACAAAGTTTATTATAATAGTCATGTACTGCAAAAAATGTTTTTAATTTGTTTACCCTTACACTAAAATTTAATCCTCTAATAAATAAATATAATGGAATTTTCTCGACAGTGATAAAATTTCACTAGGTTGAGAGTGAAGCAAGACACTTCTTAGTAAATTTTTCATGACTTTCCAAATTTCTCTACACATGGGGTTAATAATTTCTTAATGTAATGGACACTTGTGTAGCTTGTGGAGTAATCTATGCATTTTGTACAGCATAGATAGTGTGTTAGCAGAACTTTCAATGAGGCGATGATGTTGCTAAGAGGCTCATAAGACAGTGTATGTGGCAATTAAATGAGAATCATTTACATGCAGACAGATGCAGGCTTAACTCAGATTTGCTACCACTTGCTCTCCGAGTCTCCAGGCAAGTTGATCAACCTCTGTGATCTTCAGTTTCTCCATCTATAAAATATGAAGGAAAGCAGCACTCAGTTCATAGGGACTTAATGAGGGTCAATTGACATGGTGTTTATGTAATACTTACCACATACTTAACACACTTGATGTTAATTAATATTGTTTCTAATCATAGTGCTATTATTCTGCTATCGTTGCATTACCCCCCAGCATTAATCATTCATCAGATATTTTGGGTACTGAATGACTTAATAATTTCATAAGATAATTAACATATAATCATACTCATACACTAAGGAAGTGTTGAAAAAGACAATAAATGTTGTTAAATGTATTAACAATATTAAAATTGATCACAACCCCAGATTACTACCAATAAGAACTTTAGCTCATATATTTCCGGATATTTTTTGTAGTAACCTATTTGTGTACATGTCCAAATGTGTGAACACACAAAAAATGTTTTAAGAAACTGAGATAATATTGTGCATAGTGTTACACCTCCTGTTTTTTAATCTCTTAATTTCATATTTTATGTCTTTGATATCTAGATGTTTTTCCTCATTGATCACAAGACTCCTTTGTAACTTCTTTAAATGCATACTTAATCATAAATAGTAGCACACATCTTATTATATCCCTAACCATTCTTTTAGGCAAGTAATTTTTTCTTTATTGAAAACAGATTTATTTTCATAAGTGTATTCTAATTAGAGTAGCAGTCCCCCTACAACTTTAATTCTTCCCCATCCCATCTAGATTCACACCCATTCTCATTCTCCTTAGAAAACAAACTGGAAGCTATAGTATACAACCAAAGTTAGGGAGAAAAAAAAAAGAGAGCAAAGAAACCAAAACAAAAATGCCCTGACTTCACATTATGAGACAAAGAACTTCCAAAGATGACACTGAGTTCATTTTGATGTCCATCTACCACTGAACATGGGACTTATCCTTAAAAGTGGCTTATTCCCACAGTGAAACTTCTTTTCAGAAAACAAATTTCTCATTTGCAAGCAGTTATCAATAGGAGATAGCATCTGGTTAGGGGTGAGGGTATGTGTCCACTTTTCCTTTCAGCTCTAGAACTCCATCTGGTGCAGAGCATGTAAACACTGTGTATGATCTTTTTGAGTTCATATGTGTGCAGCCCTGCTGTATATAGAAGGTCTTATTTTCTTGGTGTTTTCTGTTTTCTGTGCCTCTTACACTCCTTTTGCCTCCTGTTCTGCAGTTTCCTGAGTACTGAGAGGGAAGACATGGTGGAAACATCCTTTCTTTGGACTTAGTGTTCCAAGTCTCTCACTCCCTGCATATGGTATGGCCTTGGGTCTCTGTATTTGTTTCTACCTGCTGCAGGAGGAAGCTTCACCAATGATGATTGAGCAATGCACAGATAGATGCATATAGGAGAATGCATCTGGCAGTCATTACATTGTGTTCTTTTAGCAGAACAGTAGTGTTTGTGTTTCCCCTAGGTCTCTGGACTATCTAGTCTTAGTTGTAGGCCACCAAATGAGTGTCTGGTATAAGGTTCATCTTATGGAGTGGACCTTAATTTAAATCAGATATTTTTTGATTACTTTCAAAAGCTTTGTGACACTGTTTCTCCAGTGTACCTTGCAGGTAGGTCTGTCTTAGAGAGCGAAGACTTTGTAGCTGATGTTTCCCTTCTTCCTTTGGTAACATGCAGAGTACCTTCTATCCTGTAGGGGTGCAGGCTGGACGTCTCTCTGTTCAATGATTTATGTAGGTTGTCAGCAATAAGGTCTTACTGTCCATTTGTGGAGTGCCACCAATAGTATTGGCAATATCATAAATTCTCTGGGAATCCCCATGGGAACTGATTAGATGTAACCCATTCTGATACTTGAAGCTTGATTTGGTGACAAGAGATGTCCATTTGGGGCTCTAGTTCCCTGTATATTTGGTGATTTCAGTTAGATCACCTTCTTATATGTATATATTCTCGGAGGCATTTACTATGATTGGTTTCCATATGAACCCTCAAATAGCCCTTAGTTTTAGCTATCCTTTTCCATATTCTCTGCCTTGCCCCTGACTTTCCCTCTTACTCCATATTTGATCCTCCCATTCCAGTCCCCATTCCTCATCAATCCATAACTATTAACTTTAGTTCCCCTTCCTAGGGAGATCCTTTCCATGATACTTCTTATATCAGTAAACAATTCTTTTTTTTTTTTTGATTTTGAGTACTTTTGTAGCCCTGTATGGATGTAGGAAACTTTATTGATGAGATAAGAAAGAGAACAGGGTTCTCTAAGTGCTTCTACTTTTGAATGTAGAGGATTGGAAACTCTGAGGGAGAATGTAAAATGTCTTGGCTGCTAAGGTGAGTGTGGACATCACCTGAGTGTCATCACCTGAGGACATTTCTTCCTCTTGTATTCTTTCTGGCTTGGGTGGTCCAGGGTTTCTAACTCCTTGGAGGTTGAGTAGACTATGAAGTCCACCATGCTGTTGCTATAATCAAAGTCAGGAAAACATTTTGACAAAGTGTTAACTAAAGAAAGTATCATAACCAGCACCAAATGTGTAAGGGTAGTTGTTGCTAGCAGAATCACATGAGACAACCTGATCCCCGGTAAAGACCAGGATGCCTCTTAGAGTGCTCTCTGATATATGACTGATTGATTGGTGTCACCACATTTGTCAACTTTCTCTAGGCACAGGACAGATCCCTCATGGGGACTTTGGAGCTAAGAATGTAAAAAACTGTGTCAGCGAGCTTCCTGTTCACCCCTGGGATGGTCTTGCCTGAAACCTTGACAGCACCAGGAGATGCTCTGGAACCTTCACTACTAGGACATCAGTTTCCCAAGTGGTGGTGATGTCATGGACTCTGCTCCTGAGTATTTCCACAGTGCTGAAGTTGGCATGAGTGAACTTTAGATGTATGCAGGGATGTTGGGGGCAGGGGTATGTAAGCAGTTCATGGTGTAGGAGGCATTACTCATTATCTTAAGTGTTCTTGAGGGAGTTGTCATAGTTCTTATGGTTTACACTCATCACAAACATGGTAACATCAATAGAAATGGGTAAAATGTAAACCCCTTTGGCTCCTCTCTTCAAGTATGATCTTCAATATTGTTCACAGTAGTAAAGACATCAATGGAATACATGATATACTTAGCACTGCCCTTATAGGTATTGGTGGGACCTTACTCCTAGAAGATGGAGATAGCATCCTATTGATCAAAGTTTCTGTTCAGCCTTGACTCTGACATGAAAATTTTTGTGGACAAAACCATACTAGAATATGTAGACCATAACCATGTGCTCGAGACAGTAAAATTTATTCATCATCATTTCCCGAGTTTAAGTAAGCACTTAAACTTGTTTCTGGGATGGGAAGGCATATAGACCAGTTTCTTCCATTTATATAAATCACATAATAGGTAAAAACCAATATATGCTATCAGAAATCAGAATAATAACCATCCTTCTCTGGAAAAACATGCATAATTACTGAGAAATAATGAATGTTTATGATAATAAATATGCTAATTACCCTGGTTTGGTTATCAAACAATGTATTAATATAGCAACACATAATATTGTATTCTATATGTATACATATATCAAAATCAAAACTCAAATAGAAAATGACAAGATACTTTATCCTTGCAGAGAGAGGTGAAGGGTTTGCAGGGAACACAGAAGATTCTGTCACACTGGATCTATTTAGGGCATTGATCTACAAAGTAGCAATATGGATGTATGAAAAGTTATTGTTATTTATGGTTTGTTAATTGCTTTATATGTATTAATATTCATAATGAGTTACAATGTAAATATTATATATACAATACTTTGATGAAAATGAAAACTATGCTTATTTTTTTAATTTCTGTATATCTGTGATATTTTTCATCTTCATAGGCAGCAATCTAATACAGTGGAAAGGAACCACAATTGAACACAGAGATCAGAGATCATTACTATCATTTGTGTAACCCTGGTCAGATAACCCCTCTGAACTTCAGATTTTGTCTGTATAATAGAGAAATTATAAAGTTGTGCTCAAGTTTAAATGAGATGTTTGTTGGGAAAATTCTTGACAATTTTACCATACAATTTAAAGCTCCCAAATATTTTAGGTGAACTTAATAGAATTTGATATAATTATGGAGATAGAGAAAAGATACAGTTCTTTTATTGAATAATTGATCATAGCCACTAAATTGTATAGTATGACAGAGAAGAGGTACTAACCTCACAGAGGTCACAAACATAAAATTGCAAGTTATTTTTTATTCATCATTTAACAAATGTTTGTTCTGAGTCCTTGACAGGATCAGAACAGGATCACTCACCTGGGATCAGAAGAACATTAAGTCTGCTGCACTTTTGAATCATTCATTCTATGGATGAGAGAGTTGTGTTACCTGTGAAGATCTCAGCTCAAACTTTGGGCACCCTGCTTCACTTTTCTACCTCTCAGCACCCTGACCCGAACAACACAAATGATGAGAGATCTTCGTAGCATCCTTAGAAGTGATGTCATACACCTGTCCATGATCTGTAGGTCAGTAAGGGCAGGGTGGAAGTTCCTATCAAAGTCATGTGGGCCTGACATCCATAGACATGTGTGTGAATACCCTATCTCTATAAAAATGGCAGTGCCTATCATTTGAAGCTGTTCTTAACAATTAAAATGATCTAGTTAAAATCTGGAAATATATTGTATCAACTATATAACCATCATGAGTTTTTCACAAGTTTTCTGTTCTGTCAATACTTTGCTAATTTACATGTGACAAATGCATATTATATGTATTATCAATATTCCTTCCCAGCTGTACTTCTTGTATTTGTTTTTTAGCTGTCAATTATTTTTCCTATATTCTTTCATGCCAATAAAACTCCAAAGAAAACTTAGAATGTCACTTTTGTCTCCCACTCTTCAAATTTCCCTCTTTCTACAACTCCAGGTCTCAGCCTTTAGGACAGCACCAAACACCACTGTCAATCATGATCCAACTTCCACTGGTTTCACACATTCATCTTACAATGTTTCAACTCCACACTTTTCTGTTTCATCAAAGAAGAATATAGACACTCCATCTCAGCGCTACTCATAAGTCACATGCCAAACACACCCATTTGACTTTTTCTTTGCCCACAACATACTGGCTCAGATATACTTGTCTTCTGTCTTCAGAAAAAAAAATATTCAATACCAGCCAAACTTTCTCAACCTTAGTCCTTCTACTTTTGCTTTTCCTCAATATTTATACAAAATAAAAAAAAAAAAACATGCAAACTCTAATGCATGATCTGTGTAAGGACAAAAACTAGAGTTTGATTTTGTGGCCTTTCCATTATGACCCAGAGGCTTCAAATTTGCTAGCCAGGGTAAGCAATCATTCTATGGTCCCCACAGTAGGGGACTATTTCTCTGCTGTTTCAAGGAAATAGCCACAGACAATATGCAAACAATTCGATGTGACTGAGGTCCAATAAAAGTTCATTTTTACAGTTGATTGCAATCAAGGTGTCATTTTCTGACCTCTAGTCTAGAAGAGATGACAATGGTTATTATGTTGTAGTTGAAGCAAACAGCTGAAACATTAGAGAATTTTCCACTTGGAAGGTGTTGTGCTGAACACTGTGTAATGCAACACATAACATTATAGGGTAATATAATACAGCACTGTTTGAGAGATTGAGAAACCAAATTTATAAAACTATTAAACATATTGCCCAATGCCCTAAAGATGAAATGTATCCCATTAAAACATTCTTAAACAGTTGGCTGTTCTTCCTGACCTAAGAATTCCCCATAAGCTTTTCAGTTCTGATGTGATATCAATCTTTGACACTATTGAAGTAATAAGTTTCAGAAATCACTCTCCTTATCTGTACTTCAGCTAGTACTTAATCCTAGTCTCAGAGCTACATTCGACTTTAGGAGCATATGGAATCCCATGTGGGGACTTTTGCTCAAATTCCAGAACCTCCAGTGTTTTTGATGTTTGTTTTAGCAGATGTTAAATGGAATTTTCAAATGAGTTTTAAAGTATGATGGAGATGTTGGAGTACTTAGCTGCATGGGGGAACCATTTTATCCTTGAAAAGATAGGACTCGATGCTTTTTTTGCTCAGGATTGTGATCCCTGTAACTTGTGAAGTTATTTCAAAATCACACTGGGACTAATGTGTCAGATGTGGCTACGATTCAAAGCCTCCCTGAGTTTTTCTCAATAAGACGAGCAATAGGAAGAGTGTTTAGTGACTGTGACACTCCCTGACAAGGACTGATTAAGAGGCAGTTTCTTACTTGGATTTCCTTCAGCTAATGTCAAGAGCGAATAAAGATAATGATTCCCATGTCTCAGGGCTCACTCAGAGTGATGGGTCCAGCAACTGCAGCTGTATCCAAGTACAGAGATTCACCACAGTGCAGTAACTCAAGGCTACATTATTACTTATCTCAATTGATCTAGTGAAGGAGTGGCTTTTGTAGAAAGTGTGGAAAATAATAGGGAGGAAGCAATGACAAAGAAAAGCAAGGAAAGGAATAATGTCTATGTAATATCACCAATAACTGATAGCTACAAGACAAATTAAGTGTGTTCCTAATCAGAGAATTGAGATTATCTAAAAATATAACCATTTTACAGATACATGCGAGAAAATTCACACAGAAATAATACGGATGAGTCCTAGAGCATGAAATCTTTTAATCTACTTCATAAGTCAAAATTCCAACTGGAAGTGTTAGCTCTAAAAAGACATCTTTGTTTCCTAAGTAGATACCTTCAACTGGAACAATAAGAAGAGACATGACTCTTAATTGCTTCTAGACTGATTTTTAGAGTCACAATTGTTTATTCTTTCATTGTCATGCTGACAACAGTTTGTTCTGGATAGGCAAGAATGATATGGAGACAGAAAAGCACTGCTGGAGCTAAGATGAACATTGAGATGATAAATTTTGAAAATTTTTAATTTTGGACCAGATAGCATCAGTGATTACATCCTGAGCATCAGTATAGGTTACAGGACATTCCAGATGTGTGGAACTTTCATACATTAGTATCTTCATAATAGTGTGGAATGATTAAATGGAACACCTAAATCCAGAATATCTGGGAATTATGCATAACCAAATGAAGGGAAGGCTATTTAAGTCTCTGCAATGCACACTCCTTGGATGTGGAATTGAGATAATTCTAATATATCCCCTGGGGAGGTTATGAGGATAAAAAAATGCTTGATGATGATAAGGAAGAAAATCTCTTCAATGAAAGGGGAAAGGTCAAGATGGCCTAAATTAAATTTCACAATCAATATTTTAAAAATCAAGCCAGTTATTAAAGAAAAATGTGTCATACATGATATTTTTATATCATATATAAGTTTACATATCAATTAACACTCATTATTGAGTTTCCAGAGAGTCCATTCTAAAAACAGAAGTATTTAAGTTTGGATATTTAAATGAGTAAGTGTTTAGAATTTTGCTTTAACATTGAGAAAGACAGTTTGTTAACTAGAAAAAGTAAATGCAAATATTTAGAAGGTAGAAAAACATAAATTATAGACATAAATGAACAAATTTTACTCTGGTAAGAATGAGGCACATAAATCCTAGGAAGAGATAAGAGTGATACAATAGAAATATTCTGTCCATAGTTCAAAATTACTAGGTAATTTTGTGTAAATATATATGGATGTATGTGTAGATACACAGATAAGTGATAAACAGGTAGATAACAAAAGGAGCTAAGAAGACACAATACATATTTAGATAAATTCACAACTAATTAAGGAAAATAATTAGCATTTTCAGGATCAGGAACATGGGAAAATTCTTCAGTGACTTGTTTATATGTGTGGGTCTTATTTCTTCAGAGTCTTTCCAGTGTTGAAATCTGTGCCTTGTCATTGCTATGGATTCTACAGGATGCTTAAAGGTAGTGTAAATGCATAGAGTAGAGACTAATAGGGTATTTGATTTTAGTAGCATGGGATTTTCACAGTACTAAAGTCAGCATGAACTTAGGTGAACGTGCTACTGACTTCTTTTTACAATATGAAAATATTCAAGACTTGGAAAGGAAGAAGGAATGCTGAGGGTTTTTATTATTGGTTTATTGATTTGGCATAACTTCAGACAATGGGAATCTGAGGGAGAGGAAAGGCAAGTCTTTCCTAGAGTGTTTTAACAATTAGTGTGCATCAGAAAAGACTGCCAAGTGTCAGAGTCTTCTGCTGCCATTCTAAATCAAAACTTCTTCAAATGAATAGAGTTGACATCTATTATACAGAACAATAGTGATGGTAGGCTTAAATAATTTTTCAATGGTTACTAGATATAGGAGAGAAGAGCAATGTGCCTTATTGGCATCTCATTTTTGAGCAACCAAAAACATCTTTTAGCAGATGTTTCTGAAGCCTTTCTCAATACTCTGAGGTCAAATCAAGAAAAGTGGACAATTGCCTCAGAAACTTTAGGTAGGTTCTGGCTACTTGAGCTATTGTAACAGAGAGAAAGCAAAAATATTCATCTGAAAAAATGTTTTAAGTGTTAACTAATTTAAAGCAAGACTGTTCATTATTTTAATAATGAAAAGTCTTAGTGATTCTACCTTTCTTATAAGAGTTTCTGAGTGAAGACATTCATTCAGATTATATAATCAATTAAGTTGTTGTTAAAACAAGCATTCTGTCAATTTGGAAATATCTCAGATCACAAATATCCATAGGAATTGTGAGATCATGCAAAGGTACAAACTATCTCTTCTATGAGAAGTTCTAGAATTTTCCCAAAGCATGTATGATGACCCAGTCACTGATGGTACTTACACCACAGTCAGAGCATGTCTGACCATCATGGGTGAGATGAATGCTATTTAGAAAGAAAATCCTTAAATGAAAGAATGTTGAATAATTCTTTATACACCAACGTATTAATAATAGAGCCCCATTGACTGTTGTTGCTCGTAAAGAAACACCATAAAGAGAAAATGCCTAAGACACTTGGGTCAATGTTCTTCCCAATGATAGATCTGCTAGTACACTTCAATCTTTCTATTCAAAATAAAGTGTAAGTTTGATATATACAATTTGATGGTAAATCTCATGCAACTATCTGGTGAAAATATAATGTGAGAGAAGTTACTTAAGATTACCAATCGACTACCTTTCCAAAATGTAATGCATGACTGAGGAGATGGCTTAGTGGGTAAAAGCACTAACTGCTCTTCCAGAAGACCCAGGTTCAATTCTCAGCACTCACACGACACCTCACAATCCTCAGTAGTTCCAGTTCCAAAGTATACGACAACCTCTTTAGCCTCCACATGTACCAAGCATTCACATGGTGCACAGATGTATATACAGGCAAAATAACCCACACATAAAATAAATAAAACTACATGTATTTGAAACTGTAATATTACATTTACTTCTTTGAAAATTACATTCCAGTTAAGTAACATTAATTATTAATAGATGCTTTTGAATGAATCCATCTTTCTTTTATTTATATAAGTATTATCAAATGAATAAAATAAATAAATAAATAAAAGTGTTCAGAGCAATGCACACATGAGCAATATGCAGAGAAGGGAGGTTTGTCTTAATACATAATCTTTTGACAACAGTCACCTTTTCTATTAGTTTAATCAGCAGGATAGAATGTGTGCATCTATCTTTCCAACAAAATGGAACAGTGGTGGCAAGGGTAAAAACAATTCCCCAATTCACACAGTTAACATGTGATGAGACTAGGTCTAAAAATGTATCCACTATCAGCCTAATTGCCACAGGGGGAGATTCTCCAGAAACAATGCATTTACTCAGGAAGATTTACAAACAGAGGTGCTGATGCCCTTATCTTATAGATGTATTTAATAAGACAAAGGGAAGCAGGGTTTTAAAAACAAATGAGTACAGATATGAGATGAAAACATCGATTGTAAGGGCATATTCAAGAAAACAATGGTAGTTTGTTAATGGGAGTGATTTTTCTGTATGCATCCAGTGGTTCTTGCATCTCATGCAGGTCATTGACAAAAGTTCTTGCTACAAGCATATATGTGTGAGAGGCAGTCAAAGAGTTTGAGTAGTTCTTATCCTGGGTATATAAGCATGAGGACACGTTCCCCTTATCAGTTCTCTGGTTCTACTTTGGATGGACATAAGTAGTTGCATATTGAAATAAAAACTTTCATGCATCTATATTTTAATACACACTTACACATATATTCATTTGTTACTTACAAATGTACTTTGCAGGGATTAGTTTTAATTTATTCTTCTCTCATATAATACATCCCAACCTCAGTTTCTTCTTCCATTCCTTTCCATCTCTCCTCCCCCATCTCCACTTTCCCCCATTCCACTCTTACCCCCATTTTCCTTCAGAAAAGAACAGGCATTCCAGTGATATCAACCATATAAAACATAACAAGTTACAATAAGACTAGGCACATACCCTCATATAAAGAATAGATAAGGAAACTTAGCAAGAGGGAAAAGGGTCCCAAGAGAAGACAAAAGAGTCAGAGACAACCCTTACTCTCACTGTTGGTAGTCCCACAAGAACACTAAGCTACACAACCATAACATATATGGAAAGGACCTAACAAAGACCCATACAGGTACCCTATTATTGCCTAAGTCTCCATGAACCCCTTTGGGCTCAAATTAGCTGGTTATGTGGCTGGAGTTCTTGTAATGTCCTGGACCCCACTGTAGAAACTGTCGTGTCCACCCTCGACCAGCAAGGAAAACGCAACCCGGAGCTCTTCTTGCAGCAGTTTATTCAGGACTTTATTCACAGCAATCTATCTCCTTCTCCTTCTCCCTCCCTCTCCCTCCCTTCCTCTCTTTCTCTTTCTCTCTCTCTCTCTCTCTCTCTCTCTCTCTCTCTCTCTCTCTCTCTCTCTCTCTCTCTCTTTCTGGGCAAACCTCTCCCAGCCTTTAAGTAGGCATGCATGGGCTGCCAACCCCGAACTGCCAGATGGGCATAGCCCATAGGTCCACGCATACGCAAGCAGCTGATAATCATTGTGTAATCATAGCATAGGTCAGGCCTTAGCCGTCTCAGGAGTTGATTATACATCTCCATCAGGTGTGACTCCACGCAGCTCGCTACAAGAAACAATCCTTTCTCTCCCTATTTGACAGAGTTCCCCTGGCTCTGCCTAGTATTTGACAGTGATTCTCTACATCAGTTCTTATCAATTGCTGGATGAAGCCTTTCTGATGACAACTGGGCTAAATTCTTGTCTAGGCATGTAGCAGAATATCAAGAGGATTTTACTTCCTTTTTGGGCCAGTTGTATTTGGTTCTATTCTAGGTCTCTGGGCTATCTAGTCTCTGCTTCTTGGCCATGCAGGCAATGTCAGGTGTGAACTCCCATTCATTACAAGGTCCTAATTTGAACTCTCATTTACTGGCCACTCCCACAAGTTCTGTGCCACCTTTACCCCAGCACATCTTGCAGGCTGGGAAAATTGTAGGTTGAAGGTTTTATGGCTGGGTTGTTGTCCCAGTTCCACCACGGGAAACCTTGCCTGGTTACAGAAGATGGCTGGTTCAGGCTCTATATCCCCCATTACTAGGAGCCTTCATTAAGGTGATCCTCATAAATTCCAGGATGTTTTCATTGCACTAGGTTTCCACATCACCACCAAATTGTCCCCCAATTACAGTTGCCTCTCCCAGTACTCTCTCCTTCCGACCTCCCCTACCACATCCCCCTTGTTCCCTCCCCCACCCACCTCATTCAGTCCACCCATGAAATATATTCTATTTCTTCTTCCCAGGGAGAACCATATGTCCTTCCTTGAGCACTTCTTATTACTTAGCCACTCTGGGTATGTGGGTTAAATAAATGGCTAATATTCCCTTATAATTGCGTACATACCATGTTTGTTATTTGGGGTCTGGGTTACCTAACTCAGGATGATTTTTTTCCAGTTCCATCCATTTGTCTGCAAATTTCATGATGCTACTGTTTTTAACAACTGAGTAATTGTACAAATGTACCACATTTCCTATATCCTTTTTTCTTTTATTGAAAATAGATGTTTTATGCAATATAATCTGCTCTTGGCTTCCCTCCCCAAACTTTTCCCAGATGCACCCCACATTTAAATTTACACGTTCGCTTGCATACCTTAAGGTCTCTATTTGAATTACTTGACAGTGGAGTAAAGTATGAAGACAAATGAGAATAATGAACAAAAGTCTAAAACAGAGTCCACTTTAAGGAATGGCATCCAGGATTTTCACAGCTAGTAGGTATCAGCAATACTCCCAAGGAAAGCGCTATCATAAGGTATTGACAGAATAATCTATACTGTGGCCACATGAAATTGGTGCAGTGGACTTAGATGTTATGTTCTGAAGCTAGGTCTGTTTTAATAATTATAATTTAGTACTAGCAGGCTGTTCCAATCCTAGCATTTTTGTAGCATTTGGCAGATCTACAGAAGAGGAAAGAAGCAGACTCTCTACAAGTGTTTAGGAAAGCAAAGACTATCTACAAGTGTTTGGGAAGAGAAGACAGAAATCGTCACTCGGGGCAGATAGTCACTGCATATCCCTGGAGTTTTGAGAAGATTTCCAAGCTAAAGAAGGAACAACTTGGTAAGATCTAAGATGAAGTTGAATGCTGAATTCAAGATAAACCTAATTGTATTAATAATGGAGTTGATAAAGGACATTTCAGGGGCATGTTATCATATACTTACTGTTTTCCAATTAGTCACCCTGAGAAAGATAAAGAAAAGCATTTTGCCTTTTAATTATTAGCCAATGGCATCAATAGAAGCTACCCACCTCCCGGTGTCACACAATTCTAACTAGCTTTTATAATCTCTACCACTCTTTAAACTCCTGTGTGAATTCTTGGTTGGAAAGATGCTCAGCCTCTGTCTCGGCAGTCAACTGTGATTGCGGATGGTTCTCTGGTCCAGCACAGAAACGTTACCAAGTGCTATTGTCTTCAGAACTTCTAGGAAGAAGCAATTTTCCAGATCACTAATCCAGGCACAGATTTTGTCCCTGGATATTGAGGTTTGCCTTGTTCCACTGATAGTTTGCATGAAAGTCTCAAATCTTTTGGCAATCTGAATTTACTATTTGAACTGTTTAACATCTATTAATGATTATAATAGAATTTTGACATTTCTATATAATTGTTTCCAATTCCTTCATTTCCAAGTTCCCTAGACAGAATGTTTTGTATTCTAGTCCCTGGTGAGTAAGAGATGCTATAGATCCTTCTAATGATGTGTAGGGCTTTCTCTAGTTCTCTGTTGCTATTGCTCATGTTTAAGCATGACTTTCAGAGCAGATACATATCCTGTTGGAAACAGACAGTGATGAGCTACATGCCAATGTCCTGTTAGAAACATGCTTCTCCTGGCTTTCCTCACAGAGTAGTCTAGTGCCACACAGAGAAGTGAATTTCTTACTAGCTAGAAAGAACACACTAGGTACCCAACTGCGTCTCCCTGAAAAATACTTAAAACTAGGCTCCCAGTGAGTCTGGATTAGTGGAGATTATCATAGAGGATTTAGTTGGCATTGACATTTTCTGCTTGAATGAGTACCTTTTTTAAAATGTCTTTTTGACTTTTGTCCCTTGAAAAATATGATCAAGGAGTTTGTCAGTGATTCAATATTATTACTAATTTGGAATAACAATGTAATCATGAGAAAGAGAGACAAGGTTTAAAAAAGCAATCTTTTTAACTAACTAAACCTCTCTTTGAGTCTGGAGAGTGTGATTAAATCCAATCCAATGTTGTAACTCAGTAAGACACAACTTAATCTTGTGTATAAATATACACACCTAATTGTTACAGCATCATGAAACACAAGTCAGCAGGTATGTGAAACAGCACCTAGAGAGGAGCGGCATAAGTACTTTCCTAAAGTTCAAAATACATTAAACATAGTCAGAGCTAAAATAACCCTTCACCCAGGTATAACATTTTCCTGAACTTCTACAAGCAACAAGACTGAGATTTTTGAACGACCGACATACTAAGTTCTGAGTCACCTAAAGGGTTAAATAAAATAGGCTTTCACAAAAAGAGATGTGAGAGAAACTGTCAAGCAGTGTATGATTAGAAGCTTTTGTTGGGCAACAGATCTGATGGATAATATGGTGATAATAGATTATAATAAATTCATATTAAATTATAATGAATACCATAGTAATATAAATTTATATATCATAAATACATATCATATCTATGTAGTAAGGGCAATGGCTTGCCTGAAACTTTTCCTTTGTTTTTGTGGTTTTGGATCCAATCTATGATTTGCCTTCAATCATAAAACTAACTTCAGCATCTTTCTGTCTCTGTCTCTTTCTCTCTGTCTATCTGTCTCTCTCCATCTCTCTACTTCTCTTTTTCCTTTTCTTCTATTTCAACCATCCTTTTAAAAGTTACCATGATGTTAATGATGATCAACTAAGCATTAAAAAAAAATCTACCTTGTTCAACTTATAAAACTTTACTATTTAAGGTGCATTCTCATCCTCTATTTCTGTCTCCAGAATACTTCAATACAGGATTGAGCTCGGAGAAATTTTATGGTTGCCATAAAGAATTAGCAGGAAGGAATCAACTTAAGTATACACAAGTTATTTAGCATTTCTAATATGTTTATTTGTTCTGGATGCCAGCACAAATAAAATGCATGCACAGAGAAGGTAGAATGAAGACATTATTTTTGTCGATCCATTTTCCAAACATAAAAGTTAGACTGTCTTCAGAGGAGAAAGTCTGTTTCAGGAGTGCAAACACATTCCTATTTGTTTCCATGACAGGCAGCACTGCTCATTACTACATGCTTTACTTCTGAGGCCAAGTGGTCTCTTGGGCAATCTGTCAATGTGGTGTTCCCAGCAGCCAGTGCCAACGAGGATTAGCACACAAATCAAAATCTCTTTGTCCTTTTCATGGAGAATGGAAGCTTTAAACATACAAAGTATAATTACTTTAGTCATCATCTAAGTAAGGTATAAATACATATTTCTTTTTTGTTGCTTTTTGTTCCTGAATGGTAGTTTTACTTAGTTCCTTATGTCAACCAGGATCTTTAAAATGGGCTTTTAGGTAACTTCTCTTATTTATGGTACAAATTTCTTTTCCTTAAATTTTTTGAAAATCCCATACATGGGTAAGGTATTTAAAACCTTTCCTTAATATTCTCTCTCTGCTCTAATTCTTCTCATGTTCCCCTTTCACAATCATGGCCTCTTATTTAATTATCACTGTTATATACATTTGCATATTTATGTATATATGTATATATATATATATATATATATATATATATATATATATAATTTGCTGAGACCATTTAGCATTGCCCATGTGTTTACATGTTTAGGGCTGGAACTTGTTAAGGAAGTGTGTCCCTAGAGGACATCGATTCGACCTCTCTCGGAAGTCACTGGCGATCTGGACGTCTCCACCTGTGCTGGGGCTTTATGAGGTTTCTCTCGTGTGCATTGGCATGCCAACTGGCATTTTCAGAAGGCAGGCCTTATTTTGGTGACTGTGCTGTTGAGGCTTAATGAGTACATCTTCCTTGTCTCATATAGAAGACACTATCTTCCAGGAGAAGTCCTGACTCTCTGGCTCTTAAAACCTTTTTCTTTGTCTTCTAAAAAGTTCCCTGAGCCTTAGGTGTCGGAATTACATTGTAGATCTGTCAGTGGAGAACAGAAATCCCTATAGTCCCTTTTTAAAATTTATATCTTGACAATTTGCATATTTGTGTTTTGATTTCCATCTGCCACAAAAGGAAACTTCTTTGATAAGAGATGGGAGCTACACTTATCTATTGGAATCGGGAGAAGGATTCAGAATATACATAGAAATTACACTGGTTTAAGAAATTGACACTAGTAGGTACTCCTCTGGGGTCCATGACTTCACCAGGCATAGGTAGTTGACTAGAATTACAGTATATGATGTGAATTATCTGCTATTGAACAGGTCTTAAATCTGATTAAACAGTTGTTGGTTACTTGTAAGATAAAGGTGCCACTGCTATTCTGCTGGGGATATTTTGTCAGGCTGGTCTTTATTGCAACTCGTAGGTTTGACAGTACATAGGACTTTTGATTGCTTCCCCCCCCCCATGGCAGTTTCCATAGCACCTTCAGATAGTATTGGAGTTAGTACTCAGGGAGCATGCTGAAAGGTCAGTTCCAATTCTACTCTCGGGAGAGTCCTGTGTCTGAAGTGTGTTTGGTCCTCAGCAGACAGATCTTAACTTCAAGCTCTGGGAGGCAACCGAGAGCAAAGGCAGTAGTCTGTATTATTTTGTGGGTCTTTCCGAATCCCCTCACTAACAACTTGAAGCAAGGTTTCCCATGCCTGTCACTATGAGTTTTGTTAGATCATCTGTAGCTCTTAGGGAGAGTAATGATGTCCATGTGGTTTAATTCTATTTAAATTATTATATGTGTGTGTATATAATATATATATATATATTATATGTGTACATGATTTTTATGTATATATATATATATGTACAGATGTGTGTATGTGTGTGTACTTATGCATATTATAGGTAAACATAAAATAATATGTGTCCATGTGTTTCTTTAATAAACAGATGAATTCCTGTCTTACTCCTCCAAATGTTTACACACTATTTTCTCCTAAATTCCATGAGTAACTATATAATTTCAGTCACTTTAAAGCTTATTTCACCTTCTTTATCCCTAAATACACCATCATTGCCATCGGGGTTATTCCTCCCTTTTCATGCTTTCCTTTAATTTTTACTTCTGAAATATGGAGGAAGGTGATGCTCAGGCAATTTGGAGAACGATGTGCCTTCAAAGTGCCTTCTAAATAAAAATCTCTTAAACACCTACATTGAAAGCCCTCCTGGGAGTATTTTAAAACCTGTAACCTACAATATATTTAGGTGACCAAATTTCTAGAAGAGGACTATTACTGTGTGTGTGTGTGTATGTGTGTGTGTGTATATATGTTTGTGTATGTATGTATGTGTGTGTAAACATTTCCACCTTAATGTACATACATGCTTGTCTATGTGTAGGAAAGTAAGAAGTATCTCATTTTTTAAAAAAAATTTGCATAGTTCCAGAATACAACAAAGTATTTACGTACCTTCCCATGTACTACCACTAAGGGTTTTATTTTTTTTTCATACCTCCCAGAAGCAGCTGAATCTTAGAGAGCTTATATAAATTTTTTCTCTGTATGTTTCTATTTCTTACTTCCCCTTTCTCATTTACAACCAAACCCCAGACACTTAGCTGTGTCTTACCACTAAGAGCATTTTCCCTCATTATTCATGTCTTTACAAGCACATACTGTCTAACATGGCAGTCTGTGACTAGGCATGGGGTGCTCTCAGGGCAAAAGAATGACACTTTCTGGATTCGGTGCTTTTACAAAACTTATCTCCACTAATAAGGAGAAGACCTGGGAGTTAAAACACATGGTATGGAGAATGAATATGTGACATTCTTTTTCTTTCTCTCTAAGCAAATAATTTCATTGCTAAAATAGTCTTACTTGGTTCATTTCTGGTTTCCTCTTGGTCATATAAAATAGTATTAGTAATGATTAATTCTGGGTTTAATTCATATATGTGTGTGTTTGTGTAATGCTTGCTTGGGTTTTTTTAGTTGTATACTTTTAGACAAAGCTTGTGTCAGTATGCTTCATTTAGAACTCAAAACATTTTCCTGTACTCTATATGATATAGAGTAATCATGGTGAAATGTCTCCAGCCCTTGATCTAAACTTTTATTCCCAACAAGTTTACTTTCTAGACCCAAAGATAAGAAAATGAAATAGGTTTAATTTTGTTTTGTTTTCTGTTATTTTTTTAAAGAACCTCAGAGTCTATGCCATAGTTTTATTGTGGACGCTGCTGTTGATATGAGGATGCAATATCTAATAGCAAGCATTCATAGGAAGCTAAAATCTTAACTTGTCTGCCACTTATATACCCATACTATATTCCCTTATCATTATCCAATTGAAAAATATATGCATAATGAAAAAATGAAGAAGGAACTGGACAGGATTTGCCTTTTAAACATCCTAAGCACTGGGGTAATATTGCATAATCATTTTACTAAGAGCCTATGTTAATTTTGGAACTTCTGATTTTTAGCATAATAAGATCTGTCAAATGCAAGGCCTCTCAATGTCCCCACAATGCAAATAGACACTCACATTATCTTGAATACAGAGGATAGATATTGCCATTATGGGGAAGAGAGAAAAGGTGACAGGGATGTCCCATTTCTTGTTTCGTTCTGGTCACATTTCATTTTAATGTGATTAAGGGCCACTTGACACTTTAATCAGGGTGATATCTCACATGCCTGGATCGCTTAGGCTGTGACAGGAGACTGAACACTGACATTTGTTTATTCCCCTTGTGCAAAGGAGTCACTGCTGTGTTAAGTGAGAGGGGAAGATTGGTTCAACAGGTGGAGGGAGAAAATTAAAGATAAATCATTTTCCTGAGTTCTTTCTGGTTAAAGGCCAAATGACAAACAGGGTAACATTTTTTCTTTATAAAGGCTCTTCTTCATGATTAAGCTAATTCCTCTTTGTATTGAGTTGATATTAGCTCAGAGCCACCTCCCTACACTGAAGCAAGTCTTTCTAAAGTCCAGGTGACATATGATACTCACTTGTAATCCATCTATAATTGTACTGCTACCTGGGCCAGTGTTGACTGATGGTGCAGCCACCAAGCTAATATTCTTGTCTACAATAAATATTTAAGCATTATTAGGTACCTGGAGACAAAGATTTCACTCACATTTCACAAAGAAGGATACTGACCTCCAATGTCACTGAATTACTTAAATAAACTGGACCTTTCACCATGCCATACAACCTCAGTGAGAAAATTAAAGTGATGAAAAATCTCCCACGGATGTCCTTTTTATAGTTTGCCATCGATACCAACATCCAAAGTCTGCCTTTAGTAATTTGGTAGCTATCTATCAACAAAATTCCTCAAGCTCCTTTGCAAACTGTTTTGCCGTTTTAAGCTAAATTTCATTTCCCATCTACTTGCAAACAGCTCTGCAGAAATTGACCCTTAACACACTATAATTTTTTTAAACTCACTGCTGCATTATTCTCACTGTTATTCAAATATGATAGCATTATTTGAATTTACTTACTTTCTTTTGTAAGCCTTCAGCCCATCCCTCTTTTGTCTTCCAGAATCTCTGATAGAAGTGTGTGCATGACCTTTTTCTCTAATTACTCTCTTCTCATGTTCTCTTCAAACTACTCCAACCAGGTTTTGCTGAAACTTCTTACAGCAAGCCGATATATGACTTCCATGTTACTTGGCTTTAGAGTGTGTTTTTAGTCTTCATTTGATTTTATTTCATGGCAACATTTTATACATTTTATTATTCTACCAACTTGCCATATTTTTATCCAGTAAATTCCAGAAAAACACACTTTCTTGATTTGTTCTTAATGCTACTTGGCCCTTCCACAGGCTCACATGCTCAATCAATGATCCTTTACTCCTTCACACTTATCGCTCTGGAAAGCCCTCCTTACCAAATCCTTCACTTTACTTTCTATGCTGATGAGTACTAAATTCCAAGATCTTCCGAATTTTTCTCTCACAAATTCTAGACCAGAACTGACACCTTGATACTAAGCATCAGTTTGAATTTCTAATAACACATACCTGAATCTATCAAACCCTTACCTTGGTCTGTCATCATTCGCAATATTTATTTCCTTCACTAGTTGTTGCAAACTCTTATAGTGCTTGTGCTCAACAAAATTCATTGTCTGAAAGATGGAACAAATGAAAGGATGAATGGATGCTTATTAGCCATCATAGCCACCTGGGCATAATTTAGAAACCAATAAAAGTTTCTTGAACATATGAACAAGTAAAAGAATGAAAAAATTCATGGCCTGATTTGAATCCTGATTCATTATTTCTTCTTTATATCTAATTAAAATTAAATTATTATAAAATAATTATGAGGATTTTTCCTCTTAGAGAGACATTATTGGCAATAATCTCTAAGTTAAACAATCTTTTGCCATTCCTAATACCAAGCCACTCTCTATTGTAACTATTGAATTCCCTTGTAAAGATTTTACTCTTGATAATCATTCTGTCTCGTTCCTATATACCCTTAAACATGCCTCTTTGCCCTCTCTTTGAAATATATCCAGAATCTGAGCCCTGATGTGGGATTCCCCTCTGTATGTTGTGAATACCATTGGTTAATAAAGGAACAGCTTTGGGTATATAACAGAGCTATAGAGAAACAGAGCTTAGGTGGGGAAAACTAAACAGAATGCGGGGAGAATGAGGAGAGAAGTCAGAAAAAAGCCATGTAGCCCCACTGGAGAGAGACACCAGAACTTTACCCGGTATGCCACTGCCACATGACGATACACAGATTAATAGAAATGGGCTAAATTAAGATGTAAGAGTTAGCCAAATAAGAAGCTATGGGGCCAAGCATTGATTTAAATAATACAGTTTCTGTGTGATTATTTCAGGGCTAAGCAGCTGAAAACTAACTAGCAGCTTCTGTATTACAGAGCCCTTCTCATCATCCATCTACTTTCCACTTCCAGATGTTGGTGGTGTTGTGACAGTTCTAGCTGTCTGTAGTTCCAGAGCTCTTGGAAGATAGAATTAGATATGCCACATGTAAAATACACAGTGGGAAATACTTCATAGGGAAACATCATAAAGTGTATTCCTGGGCTAAGTAGAATCCATTATTAGTGCTAAGTTCACCTAGCTGTTTTGACTTTTATGTGACTACCATAAAAACATAAAGCTACATATAAGGCTGGCTCACTTATGGTATGTGTTTTTTTTGGACCACTACTGTCTTGGATTCTCCATCACCTCAGCATTTTTTTGGTCTGTTTTCTAGCCAGTGATCTCTTCACTGTCTAGTCTGTGGACCCTTCCATCTAGCTTATAATAATAGCCAAATAATGAACTGTACCTGTGTAACTCTACTGGATCCAAGCTTAGTTCATACTACTCTCCCCCTAGTTCCCAACATCCAGCAAAACAGGCTTTCCCATTCATCTCTCAGTTTCTTACTGCAGTTCTTCTATTAAACATCCTCTTTCATTGGGGAAGAGTTACATATTTTATTTCTTGACTTTAGTTTCATCCTATTTTTCATTTAAAATCTACTTTGCCTTTTACCAATACACATATTCCTGCTTTTGTTCTTTTCTCCTTACAGCTTACCACTAGTTAATATTATATAGCTGCACATGTATAGGTGATTGTGTCTGCCCCAAATCCTCCAAAGGTTAGGCAATGCTCTTTGTTTACAACTGTACAGTTAGTTTATACCCTTCGTGGTCTCTTATGTAGTTTATGTTCAGTAGTCAACAATTTCCTCTAACTTCACACTGTAGCCTCAGAGTCCTCTGTGATCTCATCCTCAACACAGGCTTCATTTATTCTCTTTGTTGTTCATCCCATTGCGTGAGCCCCTCATTCCTCACATAGGTGAAGCTCACCTAACCTACTAAATCTTGATTCTCTGTTGCAACTCTAAAATATATTTACCCTCAGATCAGACTCATAATTTCTATATTTCTAAAAAGGGCTTCTTCAGTGAGTGTTCTTTCTACACAGAATATCTAACCTCCAGCCTGACTCTATTTCTCTTTCGACTTTTTGTCACTGAATGAAACTATGTTGTAAATCTGTGGCCCTCTGTTCGTTTGCCATCTGTTATTTCTCTTGAATGTGATCTTCGTGCTGGGAGAAATCTGTCTTACTTGCTATGGCACTGCCAATGCCTGGAATACAGTTGTATCTACTAACTTTTTGTTGAATAAATAGAAATTGTGCTCACAGATATTAGAATGCGATGACTCAAAGTGTAAACAATCTGTGTCAGTTCAAAGGCAGAGGTTGAGGTGAACACAAGGGGCATCTCGTGCTTTGTAAAACAGTGAAATAAAAGCAGTGTTGGTGAACTATAGAGGATGGAACTTGGGATCCTTATCTTATACAACTTACCCCAAACCACACACTTCTTATGGGTTTCACAAAGAGAAACATTTCAAATTGCTTCATGTAGAGACACTCACTGTGTCTTCTAGTGGCTGCCAACTCTTTCTTCCAATGAGTTAATTACCAACTCAGAATCTGTGCTAAAGTACACCAACCTAGAACTCTATGGTTCTTTTTGTTCAAGCACTAGCTTCAAGAGTATCAATAAAGGAAAACATTGTGGTGTCCAATTCCAGGAGGAGCACAATGCAGAAACAACATAGACAGTGCTAAAGAGCCAAAGATAACATTCTTAGCCTGGGTCAGAAATCTCATGCCAAATTCCTATACTCTCTTTGATAAATCAAGGGCAAGAAGAAGGTTAGGACCAAGGAACTGGGTGAATCCATCAATAAAAAGACTCCACAGAACAACATGGTTCTAGATAACAACAGATAGACAGAAACTGCTCTATAGCAGTGGCCATGCTATTTGTTCTTAGCATCACAAAATAGGTTACATGATGCCAAATGCATGGGAATCATTTATCCATGGTACATGTAAGCTGCCTGTTAAGGTAAGGGGTACTCAACAAGCACCAAGAGAGTGGGAACAGCTATTATTCCCTGACTCCTTTACATAAGTAACATACTTAGAGCTCTCCCTTGGTGTCTGGAGGTAAAGGCTGGCTCTAGCTACTAAGGCCTGGCATATTTTGCCTGTTGTGATGAGTGTGGGTGACTCTAGCAGCAAAAGTCATCATTCCTTCTTTATGAGTCTTCAGGGAGGAAATTCATTTCCTCTAAAACACACTGGCATGGGCCTAAATGAGACATTAAAGGTCTCTTAGTCCAACTCCACCATTCAGAGATAAGAAATGAGTCCCTTGGGTGGGAAGCCTCTTTTAGATGAAAGAACATATTTTCCCAAATGTCTTAGTAGGGCCTTTTTCAGTCTGTAGAATGAAAAGAAGGTTGTCTGAGGGCAAACTCTTTAAACTTATAACATATTTAGTTCACAGTCAAGATTTGAGGCATCCTTAGTTATGACCACAGTTCAATAAAACATTATAAACTTCACTGTGTGATTAGGCACAATTTGCCTAATCTATTATTGCAGGAAAATCTGTAGCACAAAGAGTATATGTGAGACACAAATACTATGTAAAACCACACAGATACACAAACTGATTAAAGAGGCATACCCAATCGCTTTGTAGACATTGATAGGCACACATTAACAGGAATGAGTAATAAGAGCACATGGAAAGTCTCACAAATTGTTTTTCTAAGCATTATGCTCTTTGGTATGGATTTTAGATATGCTAATTTTATGCAGTATCACTTTGATCTTATAATAGTTGCTATTTTGTGGTTTGCTATTGTTCTATCTTGATGGAATCTTGTGAGAACCAGATGGATTGTCAAAGAACTTGATATAGAAATCAAGATGCATGCAATTTTGAATATAGTATCACGAGGGGTCTCTTTAAAAGCCTATGATCTAGAAGTTTTTCAACTGTGGCTGATGCTGTTACCAACTTTGCCCTGTTATGGGCACATCGGCCCCAGTAATGGTACTTGAGAATTTCTAGCTATATGAATCACAATCCAGCACCACTCTGCTTTTGGAGAAAGCCAATATCACAATCCTTTAGATTCCTACTGTTCTGGAATGAAAATACACCACTTATCTGTGAGGGAAAATAATTGCTGAGTCATTCTCACTTTGCAAGAAACACAGCCTGCTCGGGTTATCTGCTCAAATTTGGTGTCTTTAGATTTCAGTGCAGAAATCAGTCAAACAATTGTTTTATAAAACTAACTCTCTTAGCACAGCTCACTGGGCCCAAGAATTCCAATGCGTGGCTTTCATTAGGCATCTCATTTCCCCCTTGCCCTGCTAGAAACAAATGATATTTACTGCCCTTCCCTGGGAGGTGAGAAAGAACCATCAGGACTTCCACTTCCTACGTTCACAAAGTAGAAATTTTAACCTGAAAATCTTAGTCAACAGACAAGCATGATGAATAAAATAAAGACAAATTTCAGATGACTATTATTTATTTGGGTACAAATCTGCTCTCTTATCCTGCAGTTCCGGCTTTGTTGTACACTGAACATGGTAACCATGTGGTCCTGGGAGGTGTCATTCATCTCTCTAATTAGCCCTAAAGAAAGCACTTGTTTCAAATTAGGAGCAACAACATCTCTGAGAAGGACATAATAGCACTAACAGTGGCAACTTGCTTAAGTAATGGGCCCTTTGATGCTGCTTTTTTAATGAGAAAGACTGCAGTCCTTTTTCTCAGTTGGCTTTTCACATTTCATCAGCATCCAGATCTTCATCACCTCAAGACATAGTTATCCTCAGCATCATCTTCGGCAAGGAGACAGGGCAGACCTGGGTTGGCTGCACTTAAAACCAAACCATGACAATATATTAATCACAACCTTGATCCTAATCCAGGACCATGTGCACTTCATGTTTCCTTGAGGGTATACATGTCTTGAAATTAGTTTCTGTAAGCAGCATTCTGAATGCTGGCAAAAGGCCAGCTAGATTGACATAAGTTTGATGAAAATGACAAAGACGGTGAGAGGGAGGGTGAGTTTACTCCATGGAGACAGTGTGCTGTCCTTTGCTGTTTGGATGATTTGGCTGAGGTTGGTCATCTGTCCCGCCTCCCAGAATAGATTAAAAATCTCAGCAGTTGGCTTACAGGTGAAAGAAAATCACCTGGATCCACCTCCTCAGCTTCTACTCTTATTACTTTAGCTTTCTAAAAAGAAGTTCTGTTCTCCTCACAGTTGAGCTGTGGCCTTTATTACTTTCTTTACCCGAATTTATTTATTGTCAGTTACCTGTCACATGCATCAAACACTTTGTGAAAACACAAAACTGTTCACAAATAATATCTATCTATCTGTAGATAGATAGATAGATAGGTAGATAGATAGATAGACAGACAGACAGACAGACAGACAGATAGAAGATAGATAGATAGA